>NC_092810.1:34957704-35319204 GCF_040954645.1 Diabrotica undecimpunctata
ATATTAAACTGTATCTCTCAAAGGCCAAATAAAAACTGAAATAATATAACGCCAGTCGGTAAGGGGAAAACCGCTTGGAGCATTCCAGGAAGGTCAGTACCACCCACGGTTCGTAGACTTACTACGGTTGCCTCTTCAATGAACATTAAGCCCGAAACTGTACTCTCGTGACGTAATTCTTCCCCTTCAACCAATCAACACTGCAATCGACCTGCCCTCTACATTCAGTTTCAATCGCGAATAAATGGGTTTTGTATTCTTGTGTACTCTGGTGACGTAACTCAAGCATCCCCACCCGGAAGAGGCAACCGTAGTAAGTCTACGAACCGTGAGTACCACCACTATACAAACGGCGTCATTTTAAAATTTATCACGGCTCGGTCCTTCCACCGACACGCGTGTACTCCCGGATTAATCATATCGAATTTCTCATTGCATCCTGAGATGATACCCAGTTTTTATACGAATAAAAAAATTGAATACTATGCTTATTTATTTCAATATTATAAAATTTGTTTTAGAGAGGAACCGTAAACGGAATAATCTTGGGTTTAGAAACATATTTAAAAAAATTTAAACGAGGTGATGAAGCCGTTATCATCAATACAGCTTCGGTTTCTGGTATACGGCCAGGTGCTTGGATGCCCATTTACGGCGGTACTAAGTTTGCAATAGTGGGCATGACTCAATGCTGGGGAGATCCTTTTCACTTCCAAAGAACGGGTGTTAGGGTGGTTGCCGTATGTCCCGGAGGAACTCACACGCCGTTGTTTGATGCGGAAAACTATTCTTTACTGCCTGAATACATGAACTCACAAAGTCTGGCTCCGGAGAAAAGTGGTGTAAAACATAGACAAAGGTAATGAGGATGATTGTCATATTCATAATTTTGATGATGAATGAGATTGTTAATTTTTAACTGAATAAGAATTTTAGTAAATCGGAAATTTAGTAAAATTGTTCAAATAATATATTTTTTAATAAGGTCAATGGACTATACAATATTTTTTAAAGCATATAATTTTTTTTCATATTATGACATCCCACCTTGTCAAAAGCTTTTTTGTAGTCGACAAAGCAAGTACAAACCTCTTTGTTGACTTTATGGCGTTGATAAATTATACGTGTCCTGTCATAATCATCATCCAGCCTTTATTTGTCACGCCCACTGATGGACATAGACCTCCCTTAAACTCCTCCATTCTTTACGATTTTCTGGTCATTGTTGCCAATTTTAAGTGTTACGCCTGATGTTGTCAGCCCAACGTGTAGGTGGTCTTCCTCTACTACGTTTGTCTACTCTTGGCCACCAATTTGTAATTTTGCTCGTCCATCGTGAGTCGTGCATTCTCGCTACATGGCCTGCCCATTCCAATTTCAGTTCCACTATGCGTTCCACAACATCAACAATACTCGTCCTTCTTCGCATATCTTCGTTTCTTACTCGGTCCCGCAACGTCACTCCCAGCATAGACCGTTCCATTCGTCTCTGTACCACTCTCAATTTCGAAGCCGCAGTCTTGGTTAGAGTCATAGTTTCCATCCTATAGATCATGACCGATAATATGCATTGGTCAAATACTTTTCTTTTGAGACTAATTGGTATGTTGACCCTAAGTGTGTCTCGCAGTTTTCCAAAGGCTGCCCACGCTAAAGTAATTCGTCTTTGTATTTCGCATGTTTGGTTATCTCTGCGGATTCTTATTTCATGACTCAAATACGTATATTTCTTCACCAGTTCTACCACTTTGTCTTGAATAGTTAAAGAGTTATTGGGGACCATATTTGTCATAAACTTAGTTTTGGTCAAGTTCATTCTGAGGCGCACCTTCGAACATGCAAAGTAAAATTCATTTAACATATCTGTGGCTTCTTCTAAATTATCTGTAATAAGGACAATGTCATCTGCGAAACGCAAGGTTAAGCTTTTCGCCAATAATTGTTACTCCTCTGTGGTCCCAAATGACCATCTGAAAGGCATACTCTAATGCTGTTATGAATAATTTCGGTGACAACGTATCTCATTGGCTTATCCCACGTTATATTTTTATTGGTCGGATTTTATCATGTATCTTAACAGTCATAGTGGCGTTTTTGTAAATAAGTTCACTAAACCGATGGTCAATCCTGCTGGCATTCATTGCTTCTATATAGCTGTCTATTTCGATCGTGTCGAACGCTTTATGAAAATCTATGAAAGTGAGGACAAGAGGTGTGTTGTATTCTATAGATTTATCAATGAGTGTCTTTACTGTATGGAGGTGATCATTTGTACCATAATTTGAATGGAATCCTGCCTGCTCTCACGGTTAGTAGAGTTCTAATTTTTTCTCCAATCTTCATGTCACTTACCTAGTGAAGAGCTTGTATACGTGGTTCAACAGCCTAATAGGTCTATAATTTTCTAGGTCCGTTTTATCTCCTTTTTTATTCAAAGCGATGTTTATACCATTGTTCCATTCTTTGGACACTTCTCTTTTCTGCAAACATAGATTGAACAGTTTCCTTAATTTATTTAATAGCATATCTCCTCCATTTACGATAGCTTCTATTACACTTCCATCCTCTCCTGATTCATGATCTTCTTTAAATGGCTGTTTGTATTCCTGTTTGATCTTCTCGTCTACTTCCATATAATTCTTTGTAAAACTCTTCGCCGACATGCATTAACTCGTCTCTACGTTATATAATTTCATTTTGCTTGTTTCTTAATTTATGAATTTCGCATTTCCCATTCATTAGCTTTCTACGTAGAACTTTTAGGCTGTTATTTTCCTCTATAGCGCGTTTAATATTATCAGTTTTAAATTTCCTTAAATCTAATTGCCTTCGAAATAGTTCTATTCACTTCTCTTAGAGTGTGGCTGTCTACATTCTTATCGCTTGTCATTTGATATCTGATTTTCTGTTAGGACAGTGCACTCGATGACTTTCTTGTAAGGCGTTTATGATGCATTATTCAAGTCGTTAAGATCGTTCTCGGAGGTTTCATGGTCGTCTCCTTTACCATCTGATACAAAACCTTTAAAGAGTCCAATAATATTTCCCCATTTATATTAATGACTTGAAATTTTCACAGGAGGGCCCAATAAGTACAGTTCTATTTGCTGATGATACTACATACTATCAAAGTTATATACACACTTCCCAAAACAATAATATGGATTTTACAGAACTGACCTAAAAGTTTCGAAATTGCTTCACATATATTAAACTCATTTCGAAGACATCAACCTTTGTTACTAATTACAAACATTTTTTATATTTCAGTCCGGAATTCGTCGCAAAAGAAGCCGTTAAAATAATAAAGTATGCTAGTAATGGGACCTTATGGGTTGTAGAGTATAGTGAACCTGCTTATCAATACATATTTCCCGAAAGAGACACTTTTAAAAACAATACAATTGTGGAAAAATAACATAATTTATTTTTCATGTTAATACAGAGATTGTAATTGAATAAATATGAAATATATAAGAATTGAGTATTATTGCATATAAATCTTATTGTGTCACTTTTTAGTGACACAAGATTCTTTAAGCGTGCATTCACTACTATGGATGCATACGTCTTTTGACACCGTTAAGTCCGCTTTACATTTACGAGTACTCGGATACGAGTTACTCTACTCGGAGTGCAACTCGGAAGTATAAACGTCTACTCGGAGCCTCTTGTCACTCGGATCGAAGTTGAACGCAAACCGAGTTCCTGTCAGTTCCTGTACGAGTGAGCGTCAAAGTGGTGGAAATTCCAAATTAAAAATGGCAGAACTAAGATTTTCTGCAGATCTAATGGATCAATTTATCGATCTTTACCGTTCTTTTGAATGTTTATGGAATGTGAACTGAAGGAGTATCGGGACATTATCAAAAGAAATAAGGCGTACGAGACTATTGCGGATATCATGACCATTACCACATTTATTTTTCTCGTTTAAAATGTTTAATAACACTAATGCAACAGAAGCTCGTTTCTTTCTTGATGGCGCCATTTTTAAATTCTCTTTGAAACAACTCTGAACGCTCGGATTTAATGTAAACGATCGTTGTTCTACTCGTAACTCAAATCCGAGCTACTCTGATCCGAGTACTCGTAAATGTAAAGTCCGCATTAGCCTATCCTATATATTTTTTTCAATTCTATTGTAACTATACCATATATAGACAGTATCTTATTATTAGATAATATAAATTGCAAAAATAATCAAGTCAACTTGTAGACAGCTAGAGTTGTTATTAATGATAAAACTATTAATTTTAAATTAGACACTGGTGCTAACTGTAACTGCTGGCATCTAAAAAAATTTGAAAGTTTAAATTTGAATGATATTGTAAAAATAACAAAAAATGAATCTCCCTTAATAACATATGGTAACAATAAGTTAAATACCGCAAGTCAAGTAATATCAAAATGCTTAAGGCCGTTCCTCGCGATTCTGGGCATAGCTAAATTCCAATGTAAAGTTTATATCAAATAACGCAAAAACTATGGCAGATATTGAGATGATTCTTTTTTTATATGAAAGGTCTTAAAAAGTTCTAGTGCACTATTTGGTTGTAAATTAATAAATTGTTTAAACAATTTTTTTTTTCAAATATTTTTGGTTAAAACAAACGGAAATTTTTTTTTTGAAATAGGGCACTACAGAATTTGACCCACTTTCCGAATCTGTTTTTATTTTTAACATAAAGTGTAACACAAAGCAGCTATTTGATATAAACTTTTTAAAAAATCTTAAAGTTCTGCTAAATGTTACTCTCTCTCGGTCAGTACAGGCTGTCTTTGTCGATAGCTTCTGGATTCTCGCCGACAGGTATAGGTAAGAAATATACACTCTCTCATAAATAATGTTGAATAACATTATTAGGGCTTATTAAAGAGTAATACCCAAATATTTTGCAGTATTTGAATATGGAATTTGATTATTTATATTTATTGGACAATACCCAAATATTTTGCAGTATTTGAATATGGAATTTGATTATTTATAGTTATTGGAATATTTATTTTAAACGTTTTTGTTAGTAAAGTTTACATAATATGGAAGTTTGTTTCGTCACTTGCTTGTCCAGTCATATTAGTCCAGGGTAATAAGGATTTTCTCGTGACACTCAATAATCCAGGTAGCTGACCACTTTTTTAGTTATTGTAGACCTATAAGAAGAAAATCTATCTGTTTCCTGCCTAAAGTTCGGAGCCGTTTTTTAATGATTAACAATTTAATGCAAAAAACGCGATTTTTTCTATTTTTTGCACTCCATTAGAAAGCTAAATAATTGACATAAAATTACAAAATTTTATTTTTTAGAATATTGACAAAGCTTCAAAATGCCGATTTTTGAAAGTGGAAAAGTCAATTTGTTGCAAATTTGTTGAAAAGTCAAACTGCAAAATAAGTGACCATTGATATTTGTTAAAAACTTTTAGTAAACTTAAACTTTAAACTTTAGAGTTCCACCCAAAGTTGGGTATTGGGGTACTTAACAAACCCTCAAAATTTGGGACCGATATATTAATTAGTTTAAAAGTTATTGTATTTGTTTATCTCAGAGACCTTTTTTTTTACAATAACAACAGAGATAGAAAATAATAAAGATAGGGTAATTCTGTGGGTGACAAATGAAAGCAAAAAACTTATACTGTCAATATGCATTAAAAAAAATAAAACAATAATTTATTATAGTCAAAAATCCTGATGTCAAATTTTTGAAATTATGTAGTTTATAAACATTTAGAATAACTTTAAAAACATTGTCCCTAGAAAAAAATCTTTTTTTACATTCGAAAAGCTAGTATTTTCACCCGAATTTTCAAATAAAAAAATTTGGCCTAGGTTAATTTGGGCCAAAGTTAGCCATGTTTTTTTGTTAATTCACAGCTAATTTGATTATAATAATTATAATATATTATATAATTATAAGGAACCTTATTGACGCCATGTTAAAGAATGGGATTTGTATTTTTTGTTAAAAAATTTGCACAAACATTGTACCTTTACAGGACCCTCTACGAATTTTCAAAAATGTAGTTCAAATAGTGACTAGGAAGAACCCGCAAATCCATGGAGTTTAAATACCGAACAAACAATTTTAAACTAAAAGATATAATCTTTTAGCGAAAGCCGCTATCGCTTTATTAAATTAAATGGCCAAATATATGGCCTAGGAGGACAAATTCGTTAAACTTCCCGTGCTCGAATCGGTATCAATAAAGTGTTATGATCATTTCGGCCTAGCCCAGCCTCATCAGACACTTTGGGCTGATACAAATTCAAACTCGGAAAGTCCAACGAATGTCTCCCAAAACTTCACTACAACAGTAGTTAGCTACAAAGGCGCCACCTGCTTTGGCGGCCGTGAACGAAAACGATATGATAATATCGTTTTCTGTATCCTCTGCGCTATGCGAAATGTGTAAAAGATATAATCTTTTAGCGAAAGCCGCTATCGCTTTATTAAATTAAATGGCCAAATATATGGCCTAGGAGGACAAATTCGTTAAACTTCCCGTGCTCGAATCGGTATCAATAAAGTGTTATGATCATTTCGGCCTAGCCCAGCCTCATCAGACACTTTGGGCTGATACAAATTCAAACTCGGAAAGTCCAACGAATGTCTCCCAAAACTTCACTACAACAGTAGTTAGCTACAAAGGCGCCACCTGCTTTGGCGGCCGTGAACGAAAACGATATGATAATATCGTTTTCTGTATCCTCTGCGCTATGCGAAATGTGTAAAAGATATAATCTTTTAGCGAAAGCCGCTATCGCTTTATTAAATTAAATGGCCAAATATATGGCCTAGGAGGACAAATTCGTTAAACTTCCCGTGCTCGAATCGGTATCAATAAAGTGTTATGATCATTTCGGCCTAGCCCGGCCTCATCAGACACTTTGGGCTGATACAAATTCAAACTCGGAAAGTGGCCAAAGCAGGTGGCGCCTTTGTAGCTAACTACTGTTGTAGTGAAGTTTTGGGAGACATTCGTTGGACTTTCCGAGTTTGAATTTGTATCAGCCCAAAGTGTCTGATGAGGCTGGGCTAGGCCGAAATGATCATAACACTTTATTGATACCGATTCGAGCACGGGAAGTTTAACGAATTTGTCCTCCTAGGCCATATATTTGGCCATTTAATTTAATAAAGCGATAGCGGGTTTCGCTAAAAGATTATATCTTTTACACATTTCGCATAGCGCAGAGGATACAGAAAACGATATTATCATATCGTTTTCGTTCACGGCCGCCAAAGCAGGTGGCGCCTTTGTAGCTAACTACTGTTGTAGTGAAGTTTTGGGAGACATTCGTTGGACTTTCCGAGTTTGAATTTGTATCAGCCCAAAGTGTCTGATGAGGCTGGGCTAGGCCGAAATGATCATAACACTTTATTGATACCGATTCGAGCACGGGAAGTTTAACGAATTTGTCCTCCTAGGCCATATATTTGGCCATTTAATTTAATTTTAAACTAATAAAATTTTCTATATCTCCGGATCTACTCAATGGATTTTGATCACTCTTTTTTAATTTGTATGTAATTTCTACGTACATTACAAATATGTTATTTGTTTATATATTAATTAATTAATAAATGGTCTAGTTTGTTTAAACAATTCTTGAAAAAATAATTTTCTTCCAAAAATCTATTTTTTTAATACCTAGTATCATTAATAATCATAATAAAAATCGCGTTTTTTGCATTAAATTGTTTGTTAATAATTAAAAAACGGCTCCAAATTCAAGGCAGGAAACAAGTAGGTTTTCTTCCTATAAGGTCTAAAATAACTAAAAAGTTGTCAGCGACCTGGATTATTGAGTGTCACGAACATGGTCTATTTTTTGCTTATTTCCCTGGAGTATATATTTGATTAACATCTGTGTAATTTTTCTGTCGCTTCCTCGCTGGTTTTTCATATTGCTATGATAGCAGTATCATCGGTAAATGTTGCAATTGTATTATTTTCTAGAACAATAATATAACACGTATACAAAAGGTAAAGACACTTCTTTGTGGCAGCCCTGCTGTAATTTCTTTCAGTTCCGTGTATGTATCTTCCTGTTTAATTCAGAAATATCTTTCCAAGTATTTGAGAGTATCGTTTTGGTAAATATAGTCTTAGTTTATAGTTATGGCGTCTTTGCCATACTTTATCATATACCTGAGTCACATCCTAAATGTGTCCATCATATTATCCTTCATGATCCATGTTTCACATCCATATAGTAATACAGTATATTTACATGTAACAAATTAAATCCTTAGTTGTAAATTTTTGAAATAATTACTCAGTATACATCCAAGTTTCATAAATGCTCCTCATAAATCTCATAAGACATGGTGTAGACTCATAAGACATTGCTCCGCAAGCCTTGTAAAACACTACACCATGTTTCTCATGGTTCTATTGGTTGTTGTACTTGGGGTACAGTAGATGTTGCGGCACTTGGGGCTGGGAAAATTTTACCGACCGTGGGAAAAAGCGGCATCCTTTGATGTTTGCACCTGCTTAGGTGTTCGGGTGACATCACGCTTACTGACAAGTCGAATCATTTTTTCTTTTCCTTTCTTTCGTCTTCTTCTTTTCTTTAGCTAATCTGTTTTTCATCTCATGTTACCTTCTTCTATTCACTAATTGAACGTCCACTGCTTGACAGGGGAACCCAATATTTTATACACACATATAAGTTTTCGTTCTTTCGTCTAGTGCTCGAGACAGATTTTTTCGCCCAGTACTCTACATGGGTCTACGATTCTTTCCTCCAGTGCTATACATAGGTCTACGATTGTTTCCTCCAATGCTTTATATAGGTCTTTTTTTTGTCCACGGCTAGACACAGATCTTGTCGCTAATCATCAAAGTGTCCCACTGCCCAAATTAGATAACCAATATTTTCCATATTGGATAACCAACGAAAGTCTATCATTGCATTATATAATGCAGTTCTTTTAACACTTGCATAGGCTGTCATAGCGTGTATCTATGTTATATTCTAGTGACTTTGCTAGAATCTGCCCATGTGCTTAAATTTGATGTGTAGTTAACTTTCCAGCAGTAAATCTTCATTGATATTGACCAACAATATCCTTTGTAAAATGTTTAAGTCTTTCAAACAATACATTGCCGAAGATTTTATACGCAGATGCTAACAGAGTAATGCCTCTATAGTTCTTACAATCCAGTTGATCGCCATTTTTATGTAACGCATATTATTTCATTTAGCCACTTGTCTGATACCAATCCATTCTGCCATATAAGTACTAGGTATTAGTTTATGGATTACTGCAAAAAGTTGATCACCACCTTTTCATACATTTCCCAACAGATTTAATCGATTTCTGTGGCTTTATTGTCTTTGAGTTTTAGGACGGCATTTGACACTTCTATTATTGTTGGGTCTTCACTGTGTAGTTGACAATGTAGATTTTGTTGATTCTATATGTTGTAACCTCCTTCAATATCGTGTATATAATATATTATATAAATATATATAATATGATCTAATAATAATGTACCTATAATATGATATAATCCGTATAAAACGTCTTCCGACGTCCATTTTTCATTCAATTCGTTTGTTCCATTCTTCTTTAAGTTCTTTCGAGCTCATTGAGTTTTTTATTCCTTCCATCCGTGTTTTCTACGGTAGTCCTCTCTTCTGGATTCCTGTAGTTGTTCATACAGGTACTTGTTTCGGGAGTCTACTATCTTTCATTCATTGGACATGTCCGTACCCTTTGAGCACCACTAATAGACGTAAATCCTTTAATTTTAATTTCATGAATGTTTTTATTCGCCCCATCTCAACATTTTCCATTTCAGAATATTTATCATCAAACTGTAATCTACGTTAAAAGCCAATTTGTCAGTAAAAAAAAGTAACAAAAATAAACAAAAGAAAATATAAGACATAAAAAAACCAATAGGTACTGTGACCTCAAAATATCTTGTTATACATTATTTTGTAATAAAATTTTATAAAAGTTTGTCTTCGATTTGATTGTTATGAATCATTTACAGGACGATTATTTGTTACCTGTATGTACCCTTGCTAAGTTGTGAATTAATTATTTAATAAATAATATTACTCTAAATAGTATACTCGTATTATTCTAATCACCCCATAATCGCACTGAATGGTAGACCGCCCGATCGCTTTATTGTATAGACCCAAGACTTTTCACCACAGGGGGTTTTAAGTAGGTATAAATATAAAATCTAGTACAAGGGATGACGTTTAGAATATTCTTCGTGAATAAATTTTGTTTACGTAAAGAAAGATATTTTTGAAATAGATATCTCACTGAATTTTACCGTTAGGATTTTCGAGGATAAGCCTTAATACAAGGTAACTTCCATAATATCAGGTTTGTCTTGGTCGATGTCGACAGTAGGCCAACTTTAGGCCTTAATACATGGCGTCAGGTCTATAAGAACCCTAAATTAGAATTCAGTTGTAAGGAACCTATAAAATGGAGTCTGCCAAGGCACCAAAAAACATCGTTTCGATCAACACACAAGTCAAAATTATGAGAAGTTCATGAATAGTAGCAGCGACTGTAGACTCATTAGTTTAATGAGCCATGCCGTTAAAATACTGTTGCATATTCTTCTAAATCGAATTAACAACAAGTGCGAAGAAATAATTAGTCAAGAGCAGTTCGGGTTCCGGATATGCCTTGGAACTAGAGAAGCACTATTTTCTATGCAAACACTCCTTCAACGATGTTGGGAGGTAAGAAAACACGTATATATGTGCTTCATTGATTTTGAAAAGGCATTTGATCGTGTTCAGCATACCAGACTAATTACCGCCTTGCAGAGCATCCAACTAGATGAGAAAGACATCAAACTTATTGCCAAACTTTACTGGAACCAAACAGCCAATATTAATACCAACAACAGAGAATCAAAGCCAATCAGTATTGAACGAGGCGTAAGACAAGGCTGTATACTATCTCCCACCCTCTTTAACGTGTATTCTGAGAATCTATTTAGGGAAGCTTTAAAAGATCAAAAAGGAATTATCATAGGAGGAGAAATAATTAACAATATACGGTACGCCGACGATACCTTGATTCTAGCTGAAAACATCGACGATCTGCAAGAGCTAATCAATAGAGTTGACATGGAATGCACAAATTGGGGACTGTCGATAATATCGATAAAACTAAATACATGGTGACCAGTAAAGTGGATATCGGCGCAACCCAACTGATATTAAACCAACAACCGCTGCAGAGAGTTCAGAGATTCAAATACCTTGGATGTTGGATTACCCAAAATCTAGATCCATCCTTCGAAATTCGATGTAGAATTGAACAGGCAAGAAACTCATTTCAAAAATTCAAGCCTCTATTATCCAACAACTCAACAATTAAATTTGGAAATCCGTGAAAAGTTTACAAGATGTTACGTGTGGTCTGTACTTTTGTATGGATGTGAAACTTGGACTTTAAACGCCGATATCATGAATAAAATCGAGGCGTTTGAGATGTGGTTGTATCGAAGGATACTAAAAATTCCATGGACTAGCAGAACCAGAAACGAAGAAGTTCTTCGAAGAATGGGACATCAACGAACTCTATTAAATATTATTAAGAGGCGTAAACTAGAATATCTTGGACATATAATCAGAGGACCAAGATATGAGTTCCTTCGGTAATTCTCAACGGTAAAATCGAAGGAAAGAAATGGATAGGACGGAAGAAACTCTCTTGGTTGAGGAATTTGCGGCAGTGGACAGGTTTGACAGCGGACCAATTGCTACACGTAGCGCAAGACCGAGATCAGTATAAAAATATTATAAGCATGGTAGTCGCCGACGTTCCGTAGGGATATAGCACTCTAAGAAGAAGATGAATAGTTTCTCTATTTATCTAACGGCAACTGGCCTCTGGCCTGTGTAATAAAGATGACGAAACTAAAATTGCAATTCTCTTAAAATCAGCTGGCGAAGGTGCTCAAGACATTTTCAGAACGTTCAAGTTTGTAGGTGACGAGGGAAAAAACTACAATAAAGTAATACAGGCGTTTGAGGAGTATTGCAAGCCACTTCGGAACGAAACATATGATAGATATAAGTTCTTCAACAGAAGTCAAGGTGAAGATAAAGAATTTGATAGGTTCCTGACAGACATTAAAATGTTAGCAAAGCTATGTAATTTTGGAGTACTAGAAGATTCACTAGTCCGTGATAAAATAGTGAGTGGCATTCGAGACCAGACAATGCAAGAGAGATTATTAAGAGTTCCAAATTTGACGTTGAGCCAAGCCGAGACTCACTGTAGAACATCAGAAGCAAGCAAGTTTGAATTGAAAGATCTTAGAAGAGAAATGGAAGTTAACAGCTTAAGATGCAAAGGAAATAATAGTTTTAAAAATGGTTCTAAAAGGAACATAGGTGCAGATAATAGTAATACCTCTAACAATCAAGATTACAATTGTTTAAAATATGGGAGATATGGTCCAAGAAGCTGCCCAGGTTATGGTAAAATATGCAAAAGATGTAATAAACCAAATCATTTCCAGGTAGGATGCAAGTTTTCTAATTTAACTAAGGCAGGAGTAGTCTCTAGGTCTGCTAGTACTAATCAAAGAGTCTATGAGGTTACACATGATAGTTATGACACAGCTGATGTCTGGCCTCCCTGCCTTCACACCTAGTGTTGCCAACCAACCTAAGCTATATCATACAGTAACCCATTATATTTTTCAAAAACGGGTTTGAATCACGCAAACAATCCAAACAGATTTCCAAATTATTACTGAATACATGTTGATTTCTGAGCAATATCAAAGTGCTTATGCTGATTGCGTTAGGATTAATTACTCTGGAATTAGGTTGAACTCGGTTCAACCCAGAAGTCAATATTCATTTGACATTGACCATCACAATTAAAAATCACACGTCGAGCGACCTCATAGCATTGCAAAAGACACGGTTACTTTGATAAATAATTATATAAACATGAAGTACAAAAAGACGACAGGGAAATAGTGTAATTATTTGTTATGATTCACGCCACGCGCCGGTACATTCACATCCCATTCTAATCAGAAGTCGACATTGTAGATTGTTTGATTCGGGACAGCAGAATTGTAGACGTAGTAATCTTGACTTATACTACGGTCGTTTATCATTACACACCTTTAGCGAGTACAAAATTAAGGACCACAACACATCGCAGTACCTATAACAACACAAGATGACCAACGGACATACCTCCTGTGTTTATATTGAACTTGTCCTGAAAATGAATTTAGTGTAGTCTCGTTGCTGACCACGTCCTCAGAAACAACAATTTTTAATTGGTTCAGCACGATTTCCAAACGAAAGATGCTGAATTGGCAAAAAATATCATCAAATAACATCATAGGCAGATTTTTAAAAGATCTGCTACGGAGCTACGTAAAATAGCAATTAGAACAAGATGAACACACACACACAAGAAAAAGATTGGATGTCAGATGAAATTTTAGAGATAATAAATGAAACTCTTTAGATAATGAAACGAAACTTTCAAAACAAATCCCTAATATTTTAGCATAAATGAGCTTTTCTATACACGTCATTTTAACAATAATCCTTGCACAGGACGTAAGTACAGTTTTATTATATTTCCTTAAATAATACTTAAGTAATGTAAGTAAACTTTTTGTAACAAACCTGATAGAACTTTTTTAGTTACTATATGTAATTGCTTCAGCATTTTGATTTAACTTTTCCGGAGACCGAAGATGACCAGAAAATTGTGGTCGAAACCAGTCGTCCTAAGCTAAATCAAATAGATTGTAAGTCTAAAATTTATTTCTACAAACTTGTTTTTTTCTTTAGATAAGTTCCTTCGAAATTTCGGTGATGATAGACAAAAGAGAAAGTTATAAAATCCATCGATTTTCAATTCTCTGTAGGAAGGATCTATCACTTAAGACTCTGCCTGAATTATCATATTATAACACGTGGTAACGGTTATTTGTACTATACTGACCTGGCTTATTGCCGTAGAGACTGTAGGTCCACTAAGGGGACTCCCAGGAAACTGAAGTTATTTTTTTCCATTGAAGCCACTCAGAAAAGAAGTAGAGCATTCTGTAGTGTCTACAAGTTTCTTCAGTGATACAGTGCTCCACAAAATAAGTAGACTACCTTACCTTCAACTATCATTCGTTCCATGTCTTCTCTTCTTCTAGTTATATGTCCAAAATATCTTAGTGTATTTTGATTGATAGTTGGGGTGACACTAGTTCCTAAGTTAGTTTATTCTAGTATTAAATTATTTATGCTATGTGCGGTACATGGTATGCGCAACATTCTACGATAGACGTATGTCATTGTTCTTCCACTGCTTTGTGAGTTTGGCTGTTGCCAATCTGGCCATTGTAACGCGTCGACGTTTCTCCTTTTCGTACCATCCACTGTTGTTGATGGGAGCTTAGTTAATTAAATTGTCTGACCACTTCGTACCATGCCGTGTTTGGTGATTTTTCGTCCTCCTACTGTTGCTCCACCTTGCCGTTCCTCAAAAACTTGACGCATAATGTATTCAGTGTATATATTGAATAGAATGTGGGATATTATAGATCCCTGTCAAACTCCAGATTTCAATTTGAAATTTTTCGAATGTACGTTATTATATACTCTTTGTATTACTTCTATTAACTCTTACATTGACGGTACTATTTGCAAAAAATTCTTGTAATAAATCGATTAGAAGTTCTGGCGTACCCATTTTTCCAGGTGCCTATATGCCACATTTTATCCCATTGTATATTATCGAAGGACTTGGATTAGTAAGCAAAGCACAAATGTTTCTATATTAAATTCTCTGGATTTTTATTATATTACTTATATAAGGAATGTGTTTTCTCTGAACGATTCCACATTTACTTTATCCCACCTTCTTCTTCTTTACGTGTAATCTCCGCGACGGAGATTGGCAATCATCAGGGCTATTCTGATCTTAGATGCTGCCGCTCTGAATGGTTCGATTGATTTGAATCCGTACCATTCTCTCAAGTTACGCAACCATGAGATTCTTCTCCTTCCTACACTTCTCTTGCCCTGGATTTTCTCTTGTATAATTAATTGAAGTATGTTGTATCTTTCATTACGCATAATATGCCCCAGGTATTCTAGCTTTAAGAAAACTCGAGGGATTCGAGATGTGGTGTTACAGACGTATTTTAAGAATTTCATGGGTGGATCGTGTGACTAATGTTGAGGTCCTACGTAGAATAGGCAAGGAATGCGAGATTATTAACACCATCAAAGAGCGCAAACTAGAATATCTTGGCCATGTTATGAGGAATGAACAGAGATATGGCTTGTTGCAACTCATTCTTCAGGGCAAGGTATTTGGAAAGAGAGGACCAGGGAGAAGAAGAATATCTTGGCTTCAAAACCTGAGAAAGTGGTTTAATACATCGACAACCGGACTGTTCAGAATAGCAGCAAGCAAAGTTAGCATAGCCATGTTGATCGCCAACATCAGGAACGGATAGGCATCGTAAGAAGAAGATTGTAGCTTTCGTGTCTTGATGGTTTTCAATATTTCCATTCTTTTGTTGACTAGTCTCATGACTTCGTTGTTTCTTACATGCTCGGTCCATGATATCTTCAGGATTCTTCTATACATCCACAGTTCAAATGCTTCCAACTTATTAGTAGTCGACGCGTTAAGTGTCCATGCTTCTATCCCGTAAAGCAGAGTCGAGAAAATATAACACCTTGTCAGCCTAACTCAATTTTTAATTTCAGCTCTCTTGCACAAAGTACCTTTTCATTTTATTGAAGTTTGTTCGTGCTTTCTCTATTCGAACTTTGA
This sequence comes from Diabrotica undecimpunctata, assembly GCF_040954645.1. Classification (NCBI taxonomy): domain Eukaryota; kingdom Metazoa; phylum Arthropoda; class Insecta; order Coleoptera; family Chrysomelidae; genus Diabrotica; species Diabrotica undecimpunctata. The sequence goes on from NC_092810.1 coordinate 34,973,529, forward strand.
TTTCTTTGGAGTAATCGTTTGTGTGATTAATTATTGTGCCAAGATAATTGTAGTTTTCAACTTGTTCTAAACTTTTACCGTTAATTATCATGCTTTCATCATTATTTTGGGTTTGGGTATTGATAATCCATATTCTTCTACATACTCAACAATCTTGTTCATTAGCTTTTGGAGGTCTTGGAGTTTGTCTGCTATTATGATAGTATCGTTCGCATAATTATCTAATGTTGTTAATTGGTGTTCCATTGACCTTTATTCCTGCTGTTTCTCCCTCAAGAGTTTTTTTCATAATTTCTTCAGAGTATGCATTGAATAGTAGTGGTGACAATACACACCCTTGTCGCACTCCTCTTTTAACCCGCCGTTACACGCGCTATGAGGGAATACCTCACCATATTTATTTATAACCAATAAAATTGTCTTGGCTAATACGATAACCTTGAGCACCGAGAAATGCCTTTATCATCGTTCATGAGAGGGGATGACAAAGTTGTAGAATACTTCAAGCGGTCAGTGTGCTCTGATACTTGAAAGAAGTGACATCCCTCTTCAGGTGAGAGTATTCCTCACTGCGCGTGCAATCACGGTGAAATCACATTTGTGTTATCTCAAAGAAACTTTTAGATTTTTGTTTAATATTTGGGTAAGTTTAATTAAAATATTATTGTTTAGGTTAGGTTAGGAACCATAGGCGCCCATACCCATGAGCAAGGGTTGCTGTGGCCCCCTAGCTTTTCGGGAAAGAACAATTATATTGTACAATTATAACAAATTATATTATATATTTATACCTACATATATAGACAAACATTAATAAATGTGCATACTGTCCTAAGAAGAAGAACCGAAAAACCCAGACAAAATGCTGCAAGCCAAATTGTAGAAGACCAATTTGTAAGGAACACACAAAAACTTTGTGTAATTCCTGTTGGGAAATAGAGGAGGAAGAATCTGAGTAGATGCATTTATTATTTTTAGATTTGTGCAATATTTTTAAAACTTTTCATTTGTGTATTGAATATTTCTTTTGTATATTATCATATTATTTTTGCTTTATGTATTTGACATTTTTATACTTTTGATCTACATTAGTTTATGACTTTTGTTAAATTAATAAAAAAATGGTTTATGAGACTTTCTATGATATGTGAGTATAACCCATTTTAGTTTTATATATGTTTACATTCATTCTTCCTCGAAATAAGTCGAATTGATGTAGGTGAGGGCGACGCTCATACGCGTGCAACCACGTCACAATAGAAGACGCGTGTAGCGGCGGGTTAATTTCGAACTCTTCTGTGTGTTCATAAATGCATATGTGTGCCTACTGTTTATAATATAGATTTGTTATAATTCGAAAAGCATTGTATTGTAATTGTTTTGCTTACTTACTTTATCGTGTCCGGACATGTCATTCATAAAATTTCGGCCCAGTATCGGGCTACGTCGGTTCCATCTTTGTTGGCGAGCCACAAATCTTCGAGGGTACATCGATGAGGACACTTTCTGCATGTAAGATGTTCCATATTCTGTGTTTCTCCACAGTCACAGTTCACATCGTCTTGGTCGATTTTTCCCCATTTTGCCATGTTTGATTTTACTGAAGCGACCCCCGTTCTTATCCGATTCATAGTTTTCCACGTTTTAAAGTCTAGAGACTGGCCGGTCCATTGAACCTGGGGAAGAGGAAAATACTCAGGCTGTCCATCTTGCACTGTTCCAAGGAAGCTTTTCCTAGATTTTAGTCGCTTTCGTGGTGTTCGAGCTTTGTATAGGACATGCCGCCCGTCCGCGATCTGTTTAATTTTCTCTGTGCTCTGCAACGCCTCTGCGTGTTGACGGTTCTGCAAAACCCGCTGCTTTATATAGATTTGAGAGTGGCGTTGGTTACATGCACCTCGTTACTACCTTGCATGTCTCATTTAGCGCAGTATCAACTTGTTTGGTGTGGGCAGATCTGCCCCAAACGGGGCACGCATATTCAGCAGTTGAGAAACACAGTGCCTGTGCCGTTGTTTTTAAAACGCCAGGACGTGCGCCCCATTTACTTCCCGTTAGCTTTCTGAGTATGCTGTTCCTAGTTGTTACTTTCCCTCTCGTTTTTATGCAATGTTGTCTGTAGGTGAGGGACCGGTCCAGAGTTACTCCAAGATATATATGTTGGTTTGTGTGTTCTAATGTATTACCATTCCACACAATTTGGAGTTTTCGCTTGGCTTCCTTTGCGCGAAGGTGGAAAGCGCAAACTTGGGTTTTAGAGGGATTGGGTCTCAGGGAATTCTGCAGGTATTTCCTTGAGCACATATAGCAAGATCGTCAGCATAGAGGGAGTGCTTGGTTTCGGACGGCGTAGGTTGGTCGTTTGTGTATATATTGAAGAGCATTGGTGCTAAAACACTTCCCTGTGGAAGGCCATTTTTTTGAACTCTCCACCTACTTACTTTACCCTCCAGCATAACGAAAAAACGTCTGTTTTGCAGTAAGGAATATACGACCTTACGCAGATGGTGGTCATTGAGAGTATCGTATAATTTGCGGAGCAATGTTTTGTGCCTTACTGTGTCATAGGCTGCTGTCAAATCTACGAAAGCAGCCTCTGTTATAAGTTTTTCTTCAAAGCTCTCTTCAATGTGTTCTGTTAGTACGAGGACTTGACCGGTGCAAGATTTGCCGGGTCTGAATCCTCCTTGTTGTGGGATGAGGTGCTTGTCGACATTTTTTCTATTCTGGCGAGTATGAATCTCTCATATATTTTAAAAAAGTGACACAATAGCGAGATAGGTCTGTAGCTATTGGGGTTTTCTGGGTCCTTTCATGGTTTTAACAAGGCTATTACTTTAGATTTCCTCCATGATTTTGGAATTTCGCAGGTTTTGCAGCACGTGTTATAAAATTGCAAGATCCAGTTTTTTGCTCTTTGGCCTAGATGCTTTATTTGTTCACTGCATATATCATCCACACCTGCAGCTTTCCCGTTTTTTAACCTGTTCATACCGTCGTTGAGTTCTTTTAGTGTAAAAGGAGTACCTAGGTGGTTTGTCTCCGAATTCAATCTTCTAGTGTTTGGGCTCTTATATCGGTTCGTAGTTCTTCCATTCATAAGGAGTTGAGCAGCAATTGTTTTGATTTGAGGACGTCCATTGGCTCTTTGTGGAGGACTTTATCGAAAGCCTTGTTGTAATATATTAAATAGACGTACATATCTTGGTTTACATCCAAGCATCTCTGGATTAGTACGTTGAATGCAAAGAGAGCTTCACGGGTACCTACGCTTCATCAGACATCAGGCTTATGGTGCGGTGGTCGATGCATTCTCTAGCATTTTTCTTTTTTGGCAGACAAATAAATGTTGAGGTCAACCATTCATTGGGTATGTCACCCGAGTGATAAATTCCATTAAAGAGCTTTAAGACTACATCCTTGTACTCATTTTCTATTATTTTAAGGATATCAATAGGCAGTTGATCTGGCCTCGGGCTTTTTCCGTTTCTGATATTTTTTAGTGAATACAATATTTCTTCCTTTGCAATTTCTATACTTGTTTCTCGGTCCTCGGTTCTCTGTTCTCTTATCCTACCTAAAATGTGTTAAATGTAAAATAAAACAACATAAACATCCAGTATATTATACTCACAACTACTGAATAGAACATCCATATATTTACAGTAACATAAGATTAGTATTGAGAAGACATCGAAGTCGAGTAGTGACCATTTAATGGAGAATACTACACAACTTGAACAAATATTATTTAAGGATTAAAACTAATATCATTAAATGAAAAATAAGCAAATTCTAAAAGTAAAAAGTTTTTTAAATGTTCTTTTTAATAAAACAGTTTTTTCACGTATTGCACTTAATTTTCAAAACAATAATCAATAATAATATGGGTAAAAAGATTTCAAACATTCTACCCAATATCCTTAATTTAACCCATAAAGGACTCTCGTTGCACTACGGCAAGTGTTGAGGTCGACAGAAACTAATACTACCAAATACAAAAGTTTTACTATTTAATAACAGATGGCTTTAGTAGTATAGGGAAAAACTTCATTTTATTAGTGTAAGAATTCATTTGTTACTATTGCATATTATCGGTATAGAGCAAAGCAATAATCATGAATATTTAATAATTGAGAATAATAACATTATTAAAAAAAATATTCATTAAATAAAACAGAACATACAACAAATTTGATCAAATTTCCAAAGATATACACAAGATGTCATAAATAAAAGTGAAGCAAGTGTCTAGGTTCAATTCATACAATGGTCCATTTTCTGCTATAGATCTCTCTTTATCCAGCCCTCCTAGGTAGCTCCTTTATTATATTGGGATACATTGAGGTATTTATATGATAGTGATCATTTGCCTATCACAATAGCCATAAACACTAATGATAAATCAACTTTTCCAATTCACCAGGCATGAAAAATAAAAGCTGACTGGGATTTGTATCGAACACTCATAGAAGAACAATCATACAACTATAATTTAACCAACAGTGCAAAGAAAAATCTTGAGTTATTTACTAATATAATTATTTCTGTAGCAACAATCGCAGTGGGAAAAACAAAACCGAGTAAAAGGCAGTCAGTTCCTTGGTGGAATAACGAAATTGTACAAGGACTCACTTTGTCTAAACATGTTTTCAAGGTGACAAAACACATAAAACTAACGATAACATTTTAATCTTTAAAAATCTCAGAGCTCAAAGCAGACAATTAATCAAAAAAGGAAAACGAGAAAGTTGGAAAAAGTATGTCTTCAATAAATCCATCCACTCCCTTAGGCAACATATAAAGAAAGTCCGCAGAATAAAAGGGACAAAATACTTCCAAGGTATAGATACTCTATCATATAATAACCAAATACATTCATTCTATCAAGCCTAAAAGTTTTTTTATAGAATGTCCTTTATTTTTTTCCTTGGGCTTATCTTAAAAATCTTGCATGTTTAAATTTATAATGAAAGACATATCTGACAAGAACAACTGTTACCATATTATGGCAACATGTATTTTTTGAGTTATTTGTGAGGGTACCATCTTTTAATTATTGTTTAGGCAGTTCCATTTGAATTTATTAAAGCTTTTTGATAATTAAAAACTTATTTTAAAAATATATTAATGCGATTCCATCCTTTATGGGTTAAATAAGTGTTTGGCATATCCACATTTATTTTGATCCATTATAAGTAAAAAAAACAATTATTGCCAAATACAATGATTAGAAAAATAGTCTACATTTGATTTATAACGCTTTCTGTTTACAAATTACTTATAAACTACAATAAGAATGGCATGTTGGGAATTTACTTTAGAACGAACACTCCTTACGTCAAACGGTTTATACTATACTAGAATTAGCACCTTTACAACAAATTTCTGCACTGGTTTAATGATATATCTAAGGATTTTTATATCTAAGCAATATAAGGTATCTTTTACGAATGATAGTATTATATGTCTTAACCTACAATACGATGAAGTGAACAAACGTGAAGTCTTCTAGAAAACTCTAATTAAAGTACAACTTACAAAAGATCGTCGAAGTTTCAACGTAAAATGTCAAATGTGTATACAAGTGATAAAAAACAGGTAAATTGACTTTACAATCAAAATCAAAGTATAAGTGTATGTTTTTCCGTGATTATATGGATGGAAGAATAAACCCCAAGCAAATCACTCGTGTTTTATTTCTCCCTAATAACTTCTAATCAAGCCAAGTTCTTACAGCAAACATGCAGTCCATAAAAACCTTTCTCACCACTTATCACGGCAGGTAATTTACTTACCATTTATCATAATGTACATTTCAAGTAAATTCAAATAATGACTAACTACTACGATGGAATTTTTTTTTTACTATGAGTGTTCCGACCATTATTGTTGGCATTTCTACGTGTATACCTATTTCAACTCTCTCACTCAGTCTATTTTTAATTGGGGAAGAGACATTAACAAATGTATTAAATGAACACATTCTTGGGGAAAATACTCGTCCAAATCGTACTTGTATTGAAAACCTGTAAGATTCTGTTCAACCCATTTTTCTAGAATCATTTCTGCACAATTATGGCAATCTCGCCAAAGTGCTGGATCTTTAAAATTAAGTAAATCCTGTTTTGGATCTGAAAAGAAATTACTATTTAAATGGGAATAAGCCACAATTAAAGGTTAAAGTAAGTTTATTGACGTTTCAATTTCCACTTCGGAAATCGTTCTCAAAATAAAATACTAGAACTACGACTGGTTTGGAAAATATTTGAGTCGTCTTCTTGATTTCAGTCCGTTGTGCGTTGTAAAAATGCTGTGTGTAAAAACAACAATGACTAACAATGAAAACAACAAACAATGACTATGAAATAGATCTTCAAAATTAATAATAAAATGTCTATAATAATTTTTTAACCTAACTTATTTTAGGTTTACCTACTAAACGCCTTTAGAAGAAAACTGCAGTTTCAACACTTTATTTGTACTTTTACACTTTTACACTTTTACACACCTTCTGTCTCTACTCGTGAAAGTAGATTAGATGTTAGAAACAGAAAGCAACAGGTAGCAGAAATTACAAAGGTTGATTCAAATATTTTGAATATTGCATCTAATCAACATACTATTCGAATCTGAAATAACTTTACTGAATCTGAAATAATTTTTGAACAAGCTGGTTATAATATAGATTCAATGTCAATTCAATTCAGAATATAACAGTGATAGTTCTTTCTCTTCCCAAGAATCATATTGTAATCAGTCTGCCACCTCATATGTGTTGTCAGTGATTTGCACGAAACTACAGAAATGCTACAGAAGAGGCCTGAGACCTGATTTAGGCAATTTCACATACAAAATTAGTGAAAATAGTAATAATCTAATAATATACCATCATGGATGTAGCAACTCTCTTATGGAGGTCTTATCAAGCCTAGAGATAAATGACCCAAAAAAATAAAATTATGAAATAATTATTATGAAAAATATATTGATTAGTATAGGAAAAATAATGGAGTTGTTGGAAATACTTAAAGGATTTTAAAAGAAGAAAAAGTGTTGCTATATGCGCTCATTAAAAACTTTTGTAAACATAGAATAATAATTAGAATAAATTATAAAAATATAAAATACAAAGAAACTGAAAATTTGAAGCGAAAAAACTTGGTGTTGGATTCAACTAGTTCAAAATTAGAAAATTAAGTAAAATTGTTCAATAGGATATGTTTCCAAACCTATTTTTGTACTTATTCTGTTTAGTTTGACCTATGTATGTTTGTAAAATAACTAGTTCAGCATTGAATAGTTTTATTTATTAAATGACTAGCGGATCCGCGCTTTTTCGAAAGTAAAACACGGATTTATAGATTTTATGTACTAGACATTTATTTTGACAGTAAACTGACATTTATCAATTCAATGATAACACTAACAAATGAATTCATTTCGAAAATAAATTTTATTTATCATGTAAAATAGATCATTAAGAATAATTTTTCTAAAAGTCCGAATTTCTTGGGTATTGTTTCAAATCTGATCATCAATTTAAAAAACACAAAACGTTAAATTTTCGTGCTAAATTTTTTAATTTTAAATTCTTCGTAAAAGTTAATCTGCAAAAGGTCCATAATCGCTCGCCACGTGCTGCTGGGACAGATATATTTGGACGATGGAACTATCCTTCTAGTTAAGCGTTTTGAGTCATGTCGACTTAATAGGAGGGTATAGATGGCGCCACACACGCAACAAATTTATGATTTTTTTTAATTAAGGTGGCAATCTATAATGACATGTAGCATAGTTAATAAAAGCACCATTAAACCAATCAAAATATTAAATATATGGGTAAAGGAATTATTGTTGCAGGTTATGTTAAGTTATGAATTACGAAAACTGGTACAAGCGCTTGGGAAGACTAACGATTTAAAGTACCGACTAAAAATCATTAAACAAATGACAAAAATCATAGTTATCAACAACACAATTGATTAAGTGTAAAACTCTGGCAACACAGCACAGAGGAACTGTAAGTTGTCTACATTTGGCACAGTTATTTTATTATTGGACATAATGGACAAGAAATTGCCAATTTGTTCAAGGACTTCTTTCAAACTGTCTATACCCCTGTCAGATTCCCAACATCACCATCAATAACAATGTCGGCACAAATTATAATGTCTCTGAAATCACTTTCATCGATATTTTTGATTACTCTTCCAAATAAGATTACCTTTGGATCTAATGGTGTTCCCAATTTTATTTAGCTAAACAGCTATCTTGGCTGTGCAGTGGACTTATCTCATGAGTCTCAGAGTGGTTTTTGTGCAAAAAATCTACAGCTACTAATTTAGTTTACCAGCGTGAGCTTATGAAGCAAATCGAAATTATTAGGGTCTAAAACAGGTGAATACTATACCGTATTCGGTAAAGCATTTGATCGTGTTGATCATCAAATTCTTCTTGCAAAATTGGTTTCTGTGGGATTTCGTGTTCAGTTTGTTGAATGGACCAAAAATTCGTTTTCAGGTCATAGTCGAAGAGTTAAGGTTGCTGGTAATATTTTAGAGTCAATAATGGTCACCTCAGGTATTCCGTAGGGAGGACACATCACCTATAGTGTTTAATGGTTACTGATGAAGTTCTGGAGAGTTATAGAAGATTTTAGAGTTCAGTTGTCTTTAAAAGCTAATCTTGATCGTTTATACTTATTAAATGTTAATAATAAGTAAATTAATAAGTGTTGTTATATCAGTCTTACCCGAAAAAAAAAACAGCATTGGTAAAACTTATTTCATTTATGAGCAACTTATTAAGTATATCTCTTCCATTAAAGGCTTAGGAGTTATTTTATATGAAAGGCGTTACTTGGTGGAGCATATCAACAAATATCCATAAAAACTTCTACATTACTTGGTTTTGTCACAAGAAATTGTAAGTATTTTTCTACAGATACAACTAGATTAGTTTATTGTTGCCTTGTATGATCCATCTTGGAATATTGTTGTGTAGTTTGACACAACTTAACCTACTTTCAATGTCATATTGACACATTAGATTCTAATGTGTCAATAGTAGAGGTACTTAAGATACTGTGCATTTAGAACTGATAATCTTGTTATCAATAAACTACTACGATTACCACCACTTAGTATTAGGTGTATTATCAGGTGCTACTTTTATTTTTAAATTTTGATTACCAATAATTGCTGAATGAAATAAGATTTAATGTTCCATATTTAGGTTTGCGCCATATAACTACTTTTAATAACCCTCTTCAACTAAGAGGTGTCTTGTACTTTCATAAGTTATCTCTGTATTCTCTAATTTTATTGTTATTGGGTTATCCCGTTATTAAATAAATAAATAAACACTGCAACCAGCAAGTGTATGTAGGTTGCCTACATTTGGCGGAATTCGGTGATAAAAAGCAGAATTCAATGAGATTCTTATAATTTTTTGTCTAATAATCGTTAAAAAAAATATTGTCCAATATGTGGAGTTTTCGAAAAGTCCTTCGAATATTATTGACACTCTTCTTGTAGAACAATTCCCTGGAATTAGAACTATTTTTATGGATATTTTTTCTATATTTTGAATTAAGAAATTGTTTATTATAGGATTTTATCCAAATATATTTCTTTAATACGTTTCTTGTGTGTAATTCACAATGAATTACCAGTGTGTATTTTTAATGGGCTTTTAAATCGTCTTTCTGCTGAATTTTTATGAATTAAAGTCACACTTGTAAGAATTTTCTCCAGTAAATTTATTTATTTATCGTATGGCAATTACAACACATTTAGAACAAAATTACAAACACTAGTAATATAGGTATATGACAACTTTAAATAGTTACAAACAAACATCAAGTGTATTAATATAATCAATTGAGTCTGACGTTGCAAACAGGAAGTCTTCAGGGCTACCATTGTAGGATCTTGAGGGACACTGTTCAATAATGTGGTCTATGGTTCGGTTCTCCCCACAGTAACATTGAGGAGACGGGTTCTTTCCCCATTTATGTAGCATGTATGCACATTTGCCATATCTGGTTCGGATCCTATTTAGAGTGGACCATGTTTTGCGTGGAAGATTAAAACCTGGTGGCTTGTTGGTAATGCAGGGCATGTTATTTTGCCATGTGTTCCATTCTTGGGACCATGCATTCGTGTTATTGAACTCCTCATGTATCATTCTTGCCGTTTTCATTGGTGGTTTTCTAGAACGGAGACGGGTATTTCGTGCATCCTCGGTATCTTGATGGATCGGCAGGTTTATATTGTTCATGATCTTTTTGTATTCACGTGTAAGTGCGTCAACTCGTCGTAAATGTGGAGGTGGGATGTGACTTAATACTGGAAGCCATTGGGTGGGAGTTGATTTAATTGTACCAGCTATCATCCTCATAGTGCTTGCAGCTGAGTGTCGACCTTTTTTACGTGTGGACTGTGTAGCCAGACTGGAGCACAATATTCAGCAGTCGAGAAAACAAGGGCCAAGGAAGTAGAGAGGAGAGTGGAAGCCGATGCTCCCCAGGTGGTACCGAAGAGCTTCTTTATAATGTTATTTCTTGTACTAAACTTTTGGGCAGTTTTTGTTAACTGCTCTTTAAATGAAAGCGTTCTGTCTAGTGTTACGCCCAGGTACTTCGGTGTTTTGTTGTGGGTAAGTGTGGTATTTTACAGTAAAAAAAGTTAAGTACAAATAAATGTAATCAACGAACTAGAGCATGGCTTTTCTTCCCTTTGTATTCTCAAATGTGTTTTTAAATTTCCCGATTAGTTTAAGTTTTTGGAACAAATATCACATTAGAATGGTTTTTCTCTGCTGTAAACGAGCGAATGTCTTTTTAAATGTGTTTTCTGACTGAACTCTTTTAAACATATATCACACTAATTAGGTTTTTAAATTCCCCTTCTGAGAAAACATTTTTGAACACGTGTAACATTGGTAAGTCTTTTTTCCAGTGTTTATTTTTAAATGGGCTTTTAAATTGTCTTTCTGCTGTAAGAATTTGTAACACACTTGTAAGAATTTTCTCCAGTGAGAAAAGTTAAGTACAAACAAATGTAATAAACGAACTAGAGCATGGCATTTGTTTTACAGCCTATAAAATTCTTCTATCATGGATATTTAATTATGTAACGTATACAATACGCATGCGAACAATAAATTTCGAATTAATAATTAAATACACTAAATGAAGCTTCTAATAATCATTTTTTATTTACATTAGCACCTAACATTAGAAATAACAAAAAGGTAAAACATCTTCGTCAACAAAAACAAAAACCTTCTGATAAGAAACACAAAAAAAAAACGTTTCAAGAATAATAAATTTTGTAAGAGGTACGCATGTATTAACGATAATGATCTAAAAGACTTCGCAAAAAATAATACACAGTTGGAAGTCGAAGAAGTGTACATATGTTACTTAAAATGGTATTAAATGGAGATGAGATCAATTTTAAACCGACAACAGCGCTTTCTCTAGCTAAAGACCCATTATCCTTCAGCCAGGTCTTTAGTTTTGTGATTAGACATTCAAGATGGTTTAAAAACAACATTTTCATACTGTTCAAATATGAATAAAAAATTGTAACTTTTAGTGTAGCTGTCAGACTAGTTTGTATAGAGTTTGTATAGTTTGTACTAGAGATACAAATTGAATATTTTGCAGCATTACAAGAGTGATATGTGATATGTGCATGTCTTAGACTTCCAACCCTGTATACAAGGAGAAATTATAATTTTTGTGCGATTGCAAAATGGAAATGTTTTTAGGTTATGATACCTGTCAGTTACACGCATTAAATATTTCTTAAACATGCGGGACTTTAATGGGTTACAAGGCAGAACAATCACATCTAACAGTTTTCCACAAACAATTCGATCACTTATTGGGTAATCTTGGTGGTAAAGGTAGATCATAATGTTCTTCATCCCTTTGGTAACTGACAAGCATCCGTCTCGATGAAATAAAACTTTATTCAAAACAGGTACACATATTTTTACTTCTACAAAGAATTTTTAACGTTCACAACTTATCAACTAAAACCTAGAACTGAATATATTAACTATATGTACGATTAAAATAAAAATATACATTATAATACAGTTAATATTATCACAAATTTCTTTTAAATGTTTCATGAGCCACTAGTCTAGCTGGCAGCTACAAAAGTGTATGTAAAATATAGCAAGAAACTCGAAGCAACGAAAAATCCTAACAAGACTTACTAAAAAAGCTTATTTTTTGAATAAATTGTAACCGTAAATATTTTTGGCTAGATTTATCATGGAAGGATATATGATCCGGGAAATATACAGGGTAAACTAGTATTGACGAAGCCTACTAGCAAGGAAAATAACAAGAATAAAAATTGCTTTGACAGGAATAAGAAAACTGTTAGTAGCTATAAATAGTTATAAATGAAAATAAGCTAGAAAAATAAAGAATGTTGATATTACCAAAATATATTTTCCTCACAATGTCTTTTACCTTTTCTAGCGGCAGATTTCTGTATTTTTCTTAAGTGCGGGTGATTGTTTGTTTTTGGAAATAATGGCTTATTAATTCCAAGCCTATGTGGCGCCTCGAACGAGTACCAACACAGAGAACACCAATTTTTTTAATACAAAAATCGTCGAGTTTTTGCCTCGAAATGTAATAATGGATGAAATATGTATCCACTGCTTCTTTAAGTCATCGCTTTCTTTCGTATCCACTGTATTATTCAGATCTAACCTTCGACGACTGTTTACAGGGCTTACAAGAATGCATCAGGTATAGAGATTTTGGGAGAGAAACGAATTTTGGGGCGTATTTCAAAACCCAACATAAAAGTTGGCAAATAAAGCGTTGGAATTAACCCGAGAATGAGAGTCTGGGAACGAATAATATCCAATTTTACCTAAAAAATCTTGTTCTATTAGCTAGGACCGGAATTTATTGACATAATTACGGGAAGAAAAAAGGAAAAACAAATTTATTTGAGCTTGCGCTCGCTTTAAATGACAGAAAAGGTAGCATCGTCTTTATATTATTACTTATTAGATAAGATCTTCCTTTTTAGCTTCAGACGCTAGCAATGGAATTAAAAATTCACGTTTCTATACTTTTCATGAAAAAAAAAATATCAATAGATTACTGGTTTATTCATATGATGCAAAGATCTATGAATATAAACTTTCCCGATGTATTTTTGAAGCTCGGGAACAGCTTTAAGCGATTTTATGGGAATCATATCACAAGCGTATAAAACTAAAAACTTTTTCGATAAATACATTAACGCTCCTGCTTTCAGTTGGTAATATGTTGTGGAGTAACACACGAAGAGGATTTTAAACGATTTTTCCCGCGTCAAAGACCAGATCTGTTATTTGGTAATTCACAATGCACTGTATGACAAGATTAATTCGGACGTATGGATTAGTGTCATACATCACAACGAATGAAGCAGAAAAACCAACTATGTTGGCAAAAATGAAGATTTGTTGGAAACCAACCAAGTCTGGAAACAAAAACGAAGAAATAGATTCGTATGTTCCTATTTTACTGTCTAATATAACCAAAAATACCTAAAACAGGTGCTACAAGATAAAGAGCTTTTGAAGAATATTCGGAAAGAGCAAAGAATGTCAAATTAAATTAAACAATACTATTAAATATTAAAAGGAGTCAAGTTTTACGATTATTAAAATATGCGCCATCTACTTTGGATAATTCTTCGAAACTAAAGTATTTAAATATATACTTAAAAACTGGTAAAACACTGGTAAATATATTTTTATAGTAGTCATTACTCAGTACGTCTTGTACTGTTCCTACTAAACGTTTTGTCTAATGTTTATATTTCCCGATAAACTATTCTATATTATAAACTTGGCAACAATATCATGTATATAGAATACCAAAATCTACGAAATAAAACAATTGAACTATAATTTTACATAACTTTTTCATCGCCCTTCTGCTATATGAGTGTTCAAAACACTTCTATATTTATAGAGTGGCTTGTACTTGTTGCGCATCTTCGGCAGTAGGATTGACATTGGCGCTGATTGTGGTCACGTGGCTTCCAATACTTAGCGCAGCTACTTTGGCACGCTGATAGGCGCTTAGAGTATTTTGGCCCAAAAACCTGTAATAAAACATATTATACACTCCAAAAATTTTCTATATTTTAAAAGAACTTTTGATTTGATAAAAGAAGTCCAAGTTTTCCTTCGCCTCGTCATTTAAAATATACATAACGGACACGCGTAAGTTTAGGAAACATTTAATCTCACCTGATGCAGACGTAGATTATCATTAGTGCCAGGCTGGCGCTGACCATTCTGATGTACGGATTTGCATACAACTGAATCGAGATCCAGGCTCCGGCGACGGCAAGACACATGCATGTTACAATGCAGGCTGTACTTCCCCAGTGTTGTGCAGTAAAACCTTTGTCCCATTTCACCTCGCTGCCCTTACAAATGTCGTATTCGTAATTGCAGACTTTGCATTTTAAAGGTTCGTTACTGGAGGAAGAGCTTTCCATTAACCATCTGAAAAAGACACTCACGTAATATCGAGCCATAGCAAAAAAAATAATTTCTAACAGACTGGATCAAATCTTAAATCAATGAAATTAGTGTTAGGGTCCCCGCATACTATAGATTTATCCACGACCAAACAGTTTAGTTCATAAGGAATTTAAACCCTTATTCAAATTACATTAGAGGATATTGAACTTTATATATATGGTATTATAGAAAAGTGTAATTTTCATATAAAAATCATTATAAGACGGTTCACAATAGGTATAGTATTAACAAAAAATGTTCAGAATAACGTTATTATTTCTAAAATTAAAAAATATACTTATTTTTTCAACTCTAGATTCAGTTACCTTTAGTTCTCGAGATATTTCTAATTGGCCTTTTAACTGCCGCACCCTGTATAAATATGGTAAATTTTTTTATATAACATATTGTAACGAAATAGCCCATCTTCGATGCGGTTAGGGGTCACAGTTCTTAGAAAATGTTCGACGTTGGCATTCTCGATGGACTTTTAACGTGAAGGATTAGAGGTGGACTACTCCAGAAAATTCTAGTACATAATAACTTTATATATAAGCAGACCTTCTATGAGTTAAGTTTAGGGGATAAAGTATTTTCGTGCTGTAAACTTACAAATAAATATATTTATATAAATTCGAACCGCTCGTTTTATTTAATCTCGCTACAATATTTATAAACAGCATAATTGATTCTGAGTCTTTGTATATCCAGTGAGTGATGCTAAATGTATATCGACATGAATTAATGCTCTTACCTTCGAAGACATTCGTGATGAACACTCGATACGTCGCCAGTGCAGTCGCACGGTTGTATCAGAGGTTCGGTTTTATCGGCGTCGTAGCATATCCAACACTCTCGTCTATCCAGAAAAGCTTCGTCGTCGGTGTCAGTCTTAACATTTTGATCGGTAACGCTTTCGTTTCTCGATTGGTCTATTTTGGCTAAAAGTTTTCTCGGATTCAGTATCCATAGCTCGGAGGGTTGCATGCAGTTCCACAATACCGCTGGAAACCATACGGCAACGCCTATTTCCACCACTCTAAAGATTATGTTGTGCAGGTTCCTGGAGTTTATTGGTACCTGTAACGGAATTATTTATTTCTTAACCACAACGTAGTACAGTATTGCCCAAAATAAACAGTAATGAAACATAGATGTCTCTTTGTGCGCGCTGTCATATTCAAATTAACTAGTATAGACCTGTCAAGTAATCCTTAAACAATTAATTATTAAGGTCTAATTGTTAAAAATGGTGTTAAGTACAGAGGGGAAAGTGTTTCTTGTGGAGCATTATTTTCGCTCATACGGAATCGGTCGACGTAATAGTGCAAGTCTGCAATACGTGTGTGATCAATTCACACAACGGTTTAATAAACGTTCTCCAAGTAATGCTGTAATTTTGAAGGTTGTTGAAAAGTTTAGAAATACGGGTATGTAATGTATGGGGTTAAGGAAAAGGAAACTCAGGACGTCCCAGGACTGCTGTCGCAGTCCGTCAATTTCTTCAGGGACATTTTCCAAACAAATTCATTTCACGATTTACTGACTTCCCCTATCTTGCACATTCTCCAGACAACATCTCTAGACGCATACATTTGGGGCATGGCTAAAACTGCCGTTTTTAAACGGCCACCACACACCATCAATGAGTTAAAGGATGCCGTTAGAGCCTTCCTCGCGGACTTGAGACAACCTTTATTCCATAACATTACTAGAAATCTGGAATATCGGTATGAAGTCTGTCTTGAGAGAGGAGGAGCTCATTTAGAACATGTTATAAAGTGTCAATATGTACTTTTTAAAACAATAAAATAATTACAAGTTCACTACTGTTTATTTTGGGCTATACTGTATTATCGAGTGGTAAAACCGACAAAGTACTATCATAGTCGATTTGGAAATGCATCATAGCACATTTTTATTGAAAATTTCACTTAATATTGCTTTTTATAGCTATTAGTACAAATTGACTACGAGAAACTATGTATTATGTCGACTTAAAATTTTTATCTTTTGGTATTTTAAAAACTTTTCCAAAAAAAAGACCCATTCTTAGAGAAATTGCTGTTCCAAAAATATTTCCAGGACTTTCCAAGTCATATTCACAGATATAAGCCATAAGGTTTTATTGGAAAATTTTGAAAAACATTTGGTCATTGATTGTTTCCATAATTCTTATTAAGGAATATTATTTTACTTTTTTACTACTTTTATTACAATTAATCAGTAAATTACAATTACCTGCTAGTTTTTAAATTTGTTTATATTGTTTTCTAATTATTAAAATAAACGTTAATTATTATACCATTATTAAATATATGTTTTCATTGACAGTATGCATATTTTCTAAAAAAATGCATATTTAATGCATATTTTCTAAAAGAAATGCATATTTTATGCATATTTTTGGGTAAATTAGTTTCACTTTTTTTGCATATTTCTCTAAGCCTAATCATAAGTTAATATTAATTAAAATCTTCAAAGAACATTTAAATTAGAATAAAGATACAATTTATTTTAGAGTAATGTTCATGTAATCAACCTCCAACTGAAGCTCTTATTGATTTAATGTTTCCTATTTTAGCTAATATTTTTATTAATAACTACACTAAATCAATTCAAGATAAAATACATTCTGACAGAAGCCGAACCAAAGACAAAAGTGATAAAAGAAAAGTGCACAAAAAAAAAAGAAAAGTATCTAAACTTCAAGTGCCAAAGACATTTCTTTAATATGAGTAATCTTGATTGCCTATTTGTTTTAAAATATTTTTATTATATCACATTTATAATACATGTATTTCGTGTTAATTTAATAAAATATAAATCTTTAAAATTGTATTCTTCCCGCTATAGGCTCACTATAGGGCTTTTCATCACAAATTAAGCCATTTTTTCGTACTGCATGTTGTAAACCAGCATGTTAGGTTAGTAATATAAATAACAACAAAGTACTTGTGAACACATAATTAAGATAAAAAATATACTAAAGAAAGTATAGTTAATTAAATAAAAATAAGAAAATAAAGTGTAAATAATGCCTAATCTCTCAACTGTTAATCAAAACGACAATGTACGACAGGTACGAAAAACTATGGCGACATTATAGCTATAAATAGGCCCTCTATTTGACAGGTCGACAGTGTTGCCACATCTAATGTAACCAATTAATGATAAAAACAAAGGTGCCTCCAAGGAGAAACAAGAGATTTAGGTGAATAAAACTGTTTACTATTTCAAAAGCAGTCAACCAAAATGGAAGGG
The DNA here is from genome assembly GCF_040954645.1 of Diabrotica undecimpunctata. Taxonomy (NCBI): domain Eukaryota; kingdom Metazoa; phylum Arthropoda; class Insecta; order Coleoptera; family Chrysomelidae; genus Diabrotica; species Diabrotica undecimpunctata. Next base: position 34,991,361 of record NC_092810.1, read on the forward strand.
TCAAACAAAAGACGACAGCCCCATAAAACAAGGACTGCTAAAACGAAAACCACAAACAGAAAACCCAAACACAGAAGAAGCAAACGATAAACAATAAGATGACAGCGAGAAATGGAGCGGTAACACCACTCACCGCTACGGATTTCGAATTACAGTATCAAAGAAATGGAAAGATTCTATTTTTAACTTCACTCGCTTCGACCGCGAAATGTCAATAAAAATATCTCAGCCCCATAAGCAAAGACGAAGACAAAATTTCTATCGTAATCAAGGCAACATTTCTATCGTTCAATGACAAGGTAGGGTAAGGTAAAGTTGGAACGAAACTGTAACATTGGAACTCTCGGAATTTCCGAATTGAACATCGAAAAGTCAAAATAAACTTATTTTAAAGTAAAATTGTTGTGTACTCCCAGTAAAAATAATAAATTGTATTAAGATGTCATAAAAAAAAATGGTTTCACAACCGTACCTGAGTGTATTCTAAACTTAAAAAACTTATTTAACTTCTTGAATTTCATAGAAAAACTTTTAAGTTGCTTTATACAAAAGAATGTAAATATATCTATAAATCAAAGTCTAACAGATCTCACCTAAAATCCACAAGCCAGTAGGTTACAGAAAACGTCTGATAAAAGAATCTCACAAGTGTCGAGAATTAGATAATCGTACCTCTTAAAAAGATGATTGAATTAATGCAGTTCAATTGGGTTAAAATTACCTGACAAATTGCTGAATTTAAATAAACATCTTTAAGAAACCTTTATTTTTTGTACCATTATTAAGAAATGAAATTATTATGAAATTATTATGAAAAGATTAAATTAATTATTGTATCCAAGTTAAATTAACTACATTTGTATATAATTACACGTTTTATCATGATACTTATCTTATCATTAAAACATGGTCGAATACGTTGCAAAAGGGCCAAAATGAGGTTATCCAGGGTGCAGGAGATACCAAAAAAAGGTATTTACAATCGGAGGTAGCTGTAGGCTTCACATTTTAAAATTAGTTACAAATATACAGGGTCTTGCATAGCACTGTCGATAAAATTGTTCTGAAGCTATTTTCTTGTGGCATTTTAAAGTAATTACTATTTAAATGGGAATAAGCCACAATTAAAGGTTAAAGTACGTTTATTGACGTTTCAATTTCCACTTCGAAAATCGTTCTCACAATACAAACATTAGTAAATTAAACAAATTCTGTTTTTTTTGTTACTTAGTGAAAAATTCTTCTAATTATTTAATTTTATCTGACTCATTTATATTGACAATTCAGACATACATTATACATTTTACAAAGTAGACGACTTTAAAATGATATTGCCAATATTGTTGAGTTGCGTTCCTGGGACGACGTTACTTATAAGATAGTTCATTCGATTACATGAAATCAACTTTAACTTGAGAATATCCGTCAGAAAAGATCATAGCATGTAATTCGTCTTTAAAAAAACAAATACTTAAAGTTGATTTCATGTAATCGAATGAACTATCTTATAAGTAACGTCGTCCCAGGAACGCAACTCAACAATATTGGCAATATCATTTTAAAGTCGTCTACTTTAAAATGTATAATGTATGTCTGAATTGTCAATATAGATGAGTCAGATAAAATTAAATAATTAGAAGAATTTTTCACTAAGTAACAAAAAAACAAAATTTGTTTAATTTACTAATGTTTGTATTTTGAGAACGATTTTCGAAGTGGAAATTGAAACGTCAATAAACGTACTTTAACCTTTAATTGTGGCTTATTCCCATTTAAATAGTAATTACTATCGATAAAAGATGTTTTATAGGCCAAAATTTAACATGGAAATCCTAACAGCCGTTTTAAATGTCAAAATGTAACACGAAAAATAAAACAAGGTGTTTTTTGTGCCAAATATAAAAAGAAAATCCATAAACGGCATTTTATGTGCCAAATTTAAAATAAAAATAAACATAACACGTTTTATGTGCCAAATTTATAAAGAAAATCCATAAAAGAAATTTTATGTGCGAAAATTTAAAATGAAAATCGGTACAAAACGTTGTACAATGCCAAAATTTAACATGAAAATCCATAACATGCGTTTTATGTGCAAAAATTAAACATGAAAACCGTCACAACGCGTTTTATGTGCGAAATTTAAAAACAAAATCTATTAAAGGGTTTTGGGAGTCAAAATTAAAACTGACAATCGATACAACGTTTTTTTATATCAAAGTTAGACAAGAAAATTAAAACAAATCGTTTTTAGGTGCCAAATATAAAAAGAAAATCCACAAAAAGTGTTTTACGTGACAAATTTAAAATGAACATCAACACAACACGTTTTAAGTGCCAAATTAAGAAAGAAAATCCATAAAAGATGTTTTATGAGAAAAAATTTTTAAATTAAAATCAGTACAACACGTTTTTTGTGCCAAATTTAAAAAGAAAATCTATAAACGGCGTTTTATGTGCCAATTTTAAAATAAAAATAAACATAACACATTTTATGTGCCAAATTTATAAAGAAAATCCATAAAAGAAGTTTTATGTGCGAAAATTTAAAATGAAAATCGGTAGAAAACGTTGTATATGCCAAAATTTAACATGAAAATCCATAACATGCGTTTTATGTGCAAAAATTAAACATGAAAACCGTCACAACGCGTTTTATGTGAGAAATTTAAAAACAAAATCTATTAAAGAGTTTTATGAGTCAAAATTAAAACTGACAATCGATACAACATTTTTTTATATCAAAGTTAGACAAGAAAATTAAAACAAATCGTTTTTAGGTGCCAAATATAAAAAGAAAATCCACAAAAAGTGTTTTACGTGGCAAATTTAAAATGAACATCAAACACGTTTTAAGTGCCAAATTAAGAAAGAAAATCCATAAAAGACGTTTTATGAGAAAAATTTTTTAAATCAAAATCAGTACAACACGTTTTTTGTGCCAAAATATAAAAAGAAAATCCATAAACGGCGTTTTATGTGCCAATTTTAAAATAAAAATAAACATAACACATTTTATGTGCCAAATTTATAAAGAAAATCCATAAAAGAAGTTTTATGTGCGAAAATTTAAAATGAAAATCGGTAGAAAACGTTGTATATGCCAAAATTTAACATGAAAATCCATAACATGCGTTTTATGTGCAAAAATTAAACATGAAAACCGTCACAACGCGTTTTATGTGCGAAATTCAAAAACAAAATCTATTAAAGGGTTTTATGAGTTAAAATTAAAACTGACAATCGATACAACGTTTTTTTATATCAGAGTTAGACAAGAAAATTAAAACAAATCGTTTTTAGGTGCCAAATATAAAAAGAAAATCCACAAAAAGTGTTTTACGTGACAAATTTAAAATGAACATCAACACAACACGTTTTAAGTGCCAAATTAAGAAAGAAAATCCATAAAAGACGTTTTATGAGAAAAAATTTTAAATTAAAATCAGTACAACACGTTTTTTGTGCCAAATTTAAAAAGAAAATTTATAAAAGGGTTTTATATGACAAAATTAAAAGTTGCAATCGATACAACATTTTTTATATGTTAAAAATTAACATGAGAATCAAAACAACGCCTTCAACGTGACAAATATAAAAAGAAAATTCATAAAAAGCGTTTTAAGTGCCAAATTTAAAATGAAAATCAACAAAAGACGTTTAATGTGCCGCCAAAATTTAGTAACAAAATCCATAAAAGACCTTTTACGTGCCAAAATTTAAAATGAAAATCGGTACAAAACGTTGTAAATGTCAAAATTTAACATGAAAATCCATAATAGGCGTTTTATGTGCAAAAAATTAAACAAGAAAACCCACAAAACGCGTTTAATGTGCCAAATTTAAAAAGAAAATATTAAAAAATTAAAATATAAATATTTTATACGTCATTATTAAAAGTTGCAATTGACACAACTTTTTTATACGACAAAGTTTATTATGATAATCAAAACAACGCGTTTATGTACCAAATATAAAAAGAAAATTCAGAAAGAGCGTTTTATGTGCCAAATTTACAATAAAAATCAACGCAACTCGATTTATGTGCCAAATTAACAAAAAAATCCATAGAAGGCGTTTTATAAGCCAAAATTTAAAATAAAAATTGGTAAAAGCGTAGTAGATACATGCCAAAATTTAACAATAAAATCAAAAGAACGCGTTTTACGTGCCAAATATAAAAAGAAAGTCCATAAAAACTTTTTATGTGCCAAATTAAGAAAGAAAATCCATAAAAGACTATTTATGAGCCAAAATTTAAAATGAAAATCCATGTGCAAAAATTAGAGACGAAAACCCACATACCCGCGTTTTATGTACCAAATTTAAAAAGAAAATCAATAAAAGCGTTTTATGCGTCAAAATTTAAAGTGAAAATCGATACAACGATTTATGTACCATTTTTTGGAAAATCAACAAACACAACACGTTTTATGTACTAAATTTAAAAAGAAAATCCATAAGGCGTTTTATGTGCCAAATTTTAGATTGTCAATTATTCAATACGTTTTATGTGACAAAATTAAACGATAAAGCGCGTTTTGTAGGCCAAAATTTAACATGAAATTTACCACAACACAACGAATTTTATGTACTAAACTTAGAAACAAAAGTTATAAAAGAAGTTATATCATGCCAAAATTTAAAATAAAAATCAATACAACGCTTTTTATGTGCCAAATTTAGAAAGAAAACCCATAAGACGTTTTATGTCCAAATTTTCATAAAAGTTCTTTTATAATGCCAAAATGTAAAATAAAAATCAATGCAACGCATTTTATGTCCCAAAATTTATAATGAAAATCAATAAATTCCATATCACTAAACTAATTAATAATTACCGTACTTACCTTAGTTTTCCAAAATTCTGAGAGAGTTTCCGAAAACAAGAATCCAGATATAACAATCAACATCAGAGCTTGACTTAACAGTCCTATTCGGGATTGATGCAACTGAGACAAATTAATCTGCGTCTTTAAGAGAGCCTCATCTTTCAAAGGCTCCGTTTCGAAAGAGTTGCCGGCCAGTTGTAGCGGTCTTGCGATGAATCCTCCTCTAACCTGAAAATACACAATACGAGGATGTATTGGAAAATACTTAGCCTACTATAGAAGCGAACAAAACTTCAAAGTCGATCGAAGTTTTTGTTATTCAGCATGCCACATTTACTACGAAGGACCTGCAACGCATCTAGACCTTTCAAAACAAATTTTTATCGTGCTCTGAAATCCAGGACGCCACAGCTTTTATCACCTCTTCGTTGGAAGAAAAATTACAACTGTTTAAACATTTTTTCAAACTAGGAAGGACATGATAGTTTGAGGGATCCAGTTCTGGCAAATAAGGTTGAATAATTCGAACTCTATACTATAGTACCACAATTGTGGCGAGTGAGTCATATTTTCAATGTAGACCTCTACGGGTCTGAGGGGAAAGGAAAGCGACGAGTCATAGGCGTGCGGTTATTATTAAAATAATAATCAGGATTTTAGAACGAATTAATTGTCATAAAAATTATTTTATTTTATAGGTGCCCTAGATGAAGAAAACTTATCCTTTAAATTAACAAACTTGTCAAATGCGATTTAATGACATAGGATTAAAAAAAGGGCCATCTAGTAACTTTTAGCACAGGTAAAACTAAATTACTTAAACAATTCTTGGTACGAAACAGTACTTGTAATAAATGGTTTACCTTAAGTGAATATTTATTTCCATAAAATATAAAAAAAATATATAACATAAAACATAAAAAAAAATATGTTCAAATAAAAACTTACATTATAATCTAATATTGTTCTGAATATATTTTCTTATAGCATTATTTTCATATTATATTTCTGATATAATCTAATGTGAGTCATCTATGTCATCTTGAGATTCATCATTAGTATCTTCGCCTAGATCCACAACAACTGGTTTCATGATAATTTCAATGAAGTTATCAAGGTTCCACATATTCTGCTCTTCTTTCACTATATGCTAGATACATTTTATCCACTACTGTAAGCTTACTTACAGCAGATTTTTAACATCATTTAATTTGAAAGTAACATTGCTCCTTGCTACTTTATTTTTTATTTGAGCCCATATAAGTTCTATCGGGTTTAATTCACAATGGTATGGCGGCAATCGAACTACAATTATTACGCCTCATTCTCACACCATTTCATCTACTACGTGTTTAATGCATTACACCGTACTAAGTTTAGTAACTCAATTCTCAAAATTGGTTCATTGAATTAAATATATTTTTTTAGTAAGCCAATCCGCAATCTCATCTTTTCTTCATTTAGTGGTTGGTAACTGTTCTAAACGCCGGCAGTGATATGGAGGGTTATCCATAACAATAACAGATGCTGGTTCGATTTTTAACAGAATATCTGAAACCCATTTTTCATATTGATCTGCATCCATTTCCTCATGGTAATCTCCAATATTTTTAGAAACAAACATATTTAAACCCTCTTTAACAAATCCTAAGTCGCTACCATAGGGCGTTTTCCCTTTCCAGATGGGGCTTCTAAACCTGTCAACAAACCATCTAGGACTTGTCGTTTGTTTTTCACATTTAAATCCTGCCAAATTTTTGTCACAGTATCTCCTTCAGAGGATAAGTTTAGCAGATGAACAACAGGGTTTTCGTAGTGGAAGATCGTGTACAGATGCAATATTCGTTATAAAGCAAATTACTGAGAAATCAGAGTATAATTGACCAGCATTTATGTGTCTGATTGACCTAAAGAAAGCGTTTGACAGAGTAAGACTCAAAGATGTAATCCATCTTCTGTATAATACAGAAGTTCCCCTAAATATTATAAAAACTATTGAAAACATCTACCAAAACAACAAAATGGAAGTCAGACTTACAGAACCTATAGAAATGGGCAGCGGAATAAGACAAGGGGATTCATTGAGCCCCGTGCTCTTCAATTTGATCATGAATGAAATCATCAAAAGCGTTAACAAAGGAAGTGGATACAGAATGGGAAACAAAGAAATAAAAATACTCTGTTACGCAGACGACGCAATATTGACAGCCCAAGATCAAGATAGTCTGCAAAGACTAGTCCACAGATTTAACATAAGAGCAAAAGAATATAATATGACAATCTCATCTCAGAAAACTAAATTTTCTTTTTCCATTTTCCGCCATTTTCTTCTTAGTTTTCTTTTTTCTTTTATTAATTCACGAATTTCTTTAGGGTAGTTATTCCCTTTAACTTTAGTTTTCAGTATTTGAGTGCAATCCCATGCTGAATCTTGAATATCTTTGACCAATAAATCTAATTCTTGATCTATCTGTTCAATTGTCTTTAGTGACACTGCTAAAATGATCTTTTCTTCAAGAGTTACTTTAAAACTTTCCCAGTCTGTGAGCTTAGTAGTTAAGGTTGGGTTGTTCTCTTTTCTAATAATCATATCACTCATGGTTAGAATTATGGGTGAATGATCGAAGTTCATATCCCATCCTTCACAAATGTCCAAGTAATTGGATGAGATATTTTTAATTATGAAGAAATCTATTAAATCTGGTATTTTATTCCTATCAGTTGGCCAATAAGTTGGCTTCCCTGTAGATATTACATCTCCTTTCTGATCTTTGACAGCTGCTAATAGTTCCTTTCCTTTAGTAGTTGTAAGCCTAGACCCCATTGAATGTGTTTCGCATTGAAATCACCCCCAATGATATATCTATTGCCTAAACTTTTCATAAAATCAATATACTGATCTTTTTTAATATTATATCTAGGAGGACTATAAATTGCACTTATGTTTATTTCTGCGTCTTTAATCCTAATACATACTGTGGTAGCTTGTATGTGTTCGGTGACATACTTCATCTCTTCATGGTGTTTGATGTTGTCTTTGACTATCACTGCACTACCTCCTTTCGCTACATTGTCCGGATGTACTGTGTGATATACCTTATGTCCATGAATTCTAATGTATGATTGATGGGTGAAGTGTGTCTCAGAAATTAAACACACATCTATCTTTTCAATATCTAGGATTGCTTGAAGCTCGTTATGGTGCTTCAGCAGTCCATTGACATTCCATTCAATTATTCTAATTTCTTGGATTTCTTATTATGTCAATAACATAGCCTTAATCTGGGACGAAATTGTTGATCTCAGACATTATCTACCGTTAGAGAAAGATATAAACTACAACATTGCAGATAACTTCCAAGTTGAATAATACACGCTGACAACGTTACATTTTCTCTAGAACCCAAATCTTTGCCAAAACATTTAATTAATTTACAAATAGACCAGTCAAATTATTGAAATGTATTTCATATAAAACGAGATCTGTTATATCTGAACGTATATTCTTTGAACAGTCAGAAGAAGGTTTTTTTAATTTTTTAAGAGATTACACAGATTCTGAAATAATCCGATAATTTTTTTATTTAATAATAATTAAATTTTCTCCTTTTGTCGGAACAAAAATACTTTTTCTAAATGGTAAACGTCCAATTTTATTGGCCTATAAAAAACTATTACAATATGAGTCACTCGCTACTTGTGGTAGTACTTTACTGTAAATCACGAATTGTAAGGAACATAACTTTTTCTCGCAGAGTGATCAGTAACGTTGAAGAGGTACGAAAATGAAAGTGTAGGTGGCGGCTACTAGTTCATTTATACTAAATATTCTTATACCTATAGTTATTCTTATGCCCGAGAGAAAAATTAATCTTTGGTATTACCTTAAAGTAGACTTCCACTCCGTAGATCAAGAAGAAAATAACAACGATGAACATCAATACAGCATAGCAACCGTTGAACAGATGATGGTAGAAACCGGGATCATCTGAGGGTGGTTCAGCAAGTTGAGTGGTCAAAAATTCGGCTAAAAGAAGACTGTAACTGAAAGAAAACAAATATGTATTAATGAACTAAACCATAATAAAGACTGTGTGCTAATAACACTTGTATACCATTTGTCAAAGTAAAAACGTTGCACGTCACAAGTTATATAAAGTGACGTCACTTACATTTAAAATTTTTAGAACGTCAACCTTTGCAAATTTTCCTAATACAGCTAATAATACGAAACCCATACGGAACTGCTCGATCTTTCATAGGCGTCAACATTGTATAATAATGAGAAAAATGTAATCATCATTATATTGGGAATTTTAGAATTATATTGATTAACTCTTTAAGTCTTTAGTTCGGCTAATGGATTAAGTCCACAGACAAAAGAAACCAACAGCACACACACAACTCTTTAAGTCTAATATTCCACAAAATAATAATTTTAATTAAATAGATTAGACAATTTTACGCAACTGATACGGAATACTGTAAATTTTAATGACAGTTCAGCGTGTGGCAAAATTGTTTAAAGTGTTTCCGCTTTTTAAGAGTAAGAATTTCGTTTATGTTTTGATTTCTTACACAATTTGATCATAATATATTATATATTAATAAATTGTATTTATAAATACATATTAAATTTAGATTAATAGCTTTAGAAACTAATTATTGTTGTGTATTCTGATTATGCTATGCCAAAACAACTAAATAGTCTGTGTAAAGCTGATAAGCTTTCATATAAGATAGATTATTTTTAACAAGAAATAATGGCAGGACGTTTTTACTATTAATGCTCTAAAAGAGGTAAGTTTAAAATTTAGAATATATAATTTTTGTATTAAAATGTTTTCTTATGTATTTTAATGTGTTGTAGTAGTCTTAAAACTAAGTGTACCTATTTACTGTTAATATAACAGTTTGACAAATAGTTGACATTTTAAAAATTCCTCACTTACTAATTATTCTGATGTTTTGGCAACGCTGTGGGGTTCTGACGTCGTAAATCTTGAATGACGTGCAATCATTTTTATATGAAAAATTCTGTATAGTATATTTGTATATTTCAAGGCTCAATAAAAAAACAGCCACTTCGTCTATTCGGTTATAGTCACTAAAGTGATTAGTCATACGCGAAAATTAAAATTAGGTTCTGGGAAAAAACACGTTTTTGGGGAATTTGATGAGATTTAACGAAAGGAATCGTATTGAAGACAAAACTTAAAGCGGAATTGAACTTATTACACAACGCATCATTAAAAAGAAACTACCTAGAATGTTTTTCAATAATTTTAACTTTAGGCAATTTATTCTATTGTACCTAAACTTCCACAATGCAGAAACACTTTTAGGCATCACCACTGGTTGCAGATAGGTCAATTAAGGGTAATAAGTTACAGAATTGTTATCAGTTGGTTGTTTCGTTTTTCAAAAATCTTTCATTAGTGTACAGTTATTCACAGAATGAACTTGTGCAATTTTTAAATTTAAAACGATGGCTGAGAGATTTGCTAGATCTCTTCAAATTGTTACTTTGATTGATGATGGAATGAGTCAAAGAGAAGCAGCCAGACAATTTGGAGTCAGTCGTTGTAGGTCCAAAAAACATACCAATGATTCGTAGAAACTGGATCTCACAAACGACGACCAGGTTCTTTACAGCGCATTTCTTTGCAAAATCGGTTCTTTACTTCTTATTCTTCTTCTTCGGCTTTTCCCATTATGAGTTCGCCGTTTTCGTCCTCCACAGCACTCTATTCTCCCAGTCGGCCTTCTCTGAGGTCTCTATCTATCATAGCATTTCCGACGTATGTTTTTCATCTTGTAGCAGGTCTTCCTCTCTGTCTTTTTCCCGGCGGGTCCCAGTTTAATATTCTTTTCGGCCACCTATGCTCTGGCATTCTTTGTACATGCCCGTACCACTGCAGGGCTCTGTTTTCCAACTTTTTTGTAATTGAGCATTTGACTTCCATTCTGTTCCATATTTGCTCCGTTCTTATTCTATCCGCTCTTGTGATTTGTAGACATCTTCTCATAAAGTCCAGTTCAACTGTTCTTATTTTATTTCGTATTGTTGTTGTCATTGGCCATACTTCCGCTCCATATAGGGTAATATTCATCACTATGCTTTGAAAGATCCTCTTTTTGTTTTCTTTGGTTAGAGTGTTGTTCCATATCACTCCATGAAGTGTTCTTGTGGCTTGTTTTCCTCGTGCTATTTTCATTTCTATATCTTTCATACAAGTACCATCTCGGCTAATCATTGACCCTAAATACTTAAAAGCCTTACAACTCTTAATAGTCTCTTCTTCTAAACTTAAGTTCAAATCTGCAAGATCGGTTCTTTACGGCTAAAGCAATTCAAAACCGTTTTCAAAATGCTCATGGGTGGACATTAAGTACTTCTACAGTGAGAAGAAGGTTGGGGGAATTTGAGAGCTGCCCAGCAACAGGACCTTTGTTAACAGCAGTTCATCGACAACGCCGACTTGAGTTTGTTAGAGACCACGAACATTGGACAATAGAAGATTGGAAACATGTGTCGTTTAATGAGTCCAGGGTAGTTCTTTATAGCTCAGACGGTCGCATCAAAACATATAGAAGACGTGTGGAATGATATGCTGCTTGTGTTCGACGAGCACGTGTTGCTTTTGGAGGAGGCTCGGTAATGTTTTGGGCAAGCATTTCATTCGAAGGCCGTACTGATCTGCCGTGTTTATTGATAGAGAAGAGTTGAATGCTCACCGATACATTACCGAAATTCTAAACGAGTATGTAATGCCCACAAGGAAACTAAATTCCTGTAGCTGGCTGTATACAATGTATCACTAAAAATTTATTTAAAAATTCCTTTATAAAAGGTATAATATTAAAAACCCTTATCGGTCTACATCACAGAGCGTATTCGGAATTATGAATTGCAATGTTATCCATTCCTGTTGTAACTTAAACATCATAATTTAGAAAGTTAAATAATGTAATTCAAAGGTAATTCAACAACATTTAGAGGGTTTTTACCCGTGTATTTAGTGGTTTTAACATGTATATCTAGATAGCACTGATGATGGAATATTAATTCCGAAAACGTTCTGTGATGTAGCCCGATAAGGGTTTTTAATATTATACCTTTTATAAAGGAATTTTTAAATACATTTTTAGTATATAATGCCTTTTGCTGGGCTTGTGTTCGAAAACTTTATTTTCAAGCAAGAACACGCGGCCACACGTAGCCAGGTTGGTAACGCAATACCTGGAAACCGTCGGTGTGCCAAAAATAATTGGCCAGCTCGAAGCCCAGATTTGAACCCGATTGATCCTTTTTGGGAAAAACTCAAACAAAGAGTAGGAAACAGAATACCTGCTCCAATAAATCGTGAGCAAGTTCGGTTGACGCTCATGGAAGAATGGAAAGCTTTTCCTCAAGACAACATCCAGAATTTGATCAATTCAATGTCAAGTCGGATGAGTAGTGTAATTCAAAATAGAGGGGGTAATACAGAATATTAAAAATCACGACTTAATTGTAATTTTTATAAAGAAAACAGAAAAAAAATACAATGTTAATTTTTAAAATTTTCCATTAAAATTGCCATTTTGATTGCATACTGTTTTAGAACATATTCTTAAACATTACACAAGCATCTAACGACAATCAATTTCTTGTAGGGTTCGTAAAAATTAAAAAATACCAAACATTTTAGGCGGCTTCATGTTAATGACGCACAGTGTATTTCTCACTAAATGATACTGGACTTACCTGATCAAATTAAAAGTAACAAAAGCCAGAAAAGATTTGGAGAGAAACTGCGGTCGGTCCCAACGAATTCCAGGTAAATGGAATACCTGCAAATAATATTAATCACATATCAAACTCGCTGTCATTATGACAATAATGTCAAAACAATTTTTACAGTAGTTAATCAGACTCATTATAGAGTAAGATCCCAGAGCGATCAGACATAACTTATTTTCACACAGTTGAAACCTTAAGAGTCTGAGTAGCGTCTCGTGTGCTTTGAATACCTGCGTATTTATGAAACTTGCTGAGTGACACCTGGGCAGGTACCAGGTGAGAAAGGTAACTAAAAATAAGAGCTATTTAACTTAAATTTACATAACTGATTTTTATACATATTTTGTAGAATATTATTTTGAAAATACTGTAATAAGTGTCAAGACACTTGTCATGGACCAGAACTTTTGTCAGACGCTTTAAAGCTCCACTAAAATTAAATGAACTTTACTTACTTTTACATGTCTGATTTTTAAATATGTTATTAATGGAACTATAATAAAGTTATATTTAATCAGTCAGACAAATTAAACTGACCAAACATCCCTCAAACACTTAGTGTTCTTAATGTATTTGAATTTTTTAGAGGCTTTTTTTTCTGAGAGGATTTTCTGAGGCTGATGCGCACAGCACTCTCGCGCTCATACTTCTGGTTAACTAATTTTTGTGTTTGAGGGATGTTTGGTCATTTTAATTTGTCTGACTGATTAAATATAACTTTATTATAGTTCCATTAATAACATATTTAAAAATCAGACATGTAAAAGTAAGTAAAGTTCATTTAATTTTAGTGGAGCTTTAAAGCGTCTGACAAAAGTTCTGGTCCATGACAAGTGTCTGACACTTATTACAGTATTTTCAAAATAATATTCTACAAAATATGTATAAAAATCAGTTATGTAAATTTAAGTTAAATAGCTCTTATTTTTAGTTACCTTTCTCACCTGGTACCTGCCCAGGTGTCACTCAGCAAGTTTCATAAATACGCAGGTATTCAAAGCACACGAGACGCTACTCAGACTCTAAGGTTTCATCTGTGTGAAAACAAGTTATGTCTGATCGCTCTGGGATCTTGGACTATTAGTATATTCACATCTTTTATGATTTTAGTGTCCAAATTATTTGTCCAGCGGTGTATAATTTATCGTGAAAACATTATCGGAAAAAATTGTAATCAATATGTAAGCTACTGATTATGTCATTTAACAAGGAACTAAGACGTTCAAATAATTTTACTGTTTCATATGGTCACTTTTCGGTTCTTTAGCTGTGCATTACAATAAGAAATTCGCAATTTACAGGACAGAAATGTTATTTTTTCTACCTAGATCAAAATTTATAAAAAACAATGGCGACGTAATCGTATAAATTTGCCTATTTACCATTACTATACCTATTGACTATATAAAAAAGCTATATGCAGAGGAAGAAAAAACGACGCAAGAAACGGAAACACCAGAAATTACTACAAATGAAGAACTTAATATAAATGTACAGGAAGTTCGGAAAATACTTGAAAACCTGAAGAATTACTGAAATATTATGGAGCAGCAATGGCAGAACAATTAACAACATTAATGAATAAAATTATAAAACACAATAAAATACCGGAGGAATGGAGCACGAGCGAACTAATTCTATTATTCAAAAAAGGAGATAAAAAACAGCCAGAAAACTACAGAGGTATAAACTTGTTAAATACTACGCTAAAACTTACAACTAAAATTTTACAAGTGCTAATAAATCAGAGGATAAGTTTAGCAGATGAACAACAGGGTTTTCGTAGTGGAATATCGTGTACAGATGCAATATTCGTTATAAAGCAAATTACTGAGAAATCACTTGAGTATAATAGACCAGCATTTCTGTGTCTGATTGACCTAAAGAAAGCGTTTGACAGAGTAAGTCTCAAAGATGTAATCCATCTTCTGTATAATACAGAAGCTCCCCTAAATATTATAAAAACTATCGAAAACATTTACTAAAACAACAAAATGGAAGTCAGAATGGATGGAGAACTTACAGAACCTATAGAAATAGGCAGTGGAATAAGACAAGGGGATTCATTGAGCCCCATGCTCTTCAATTTCATCATGGATGAAATCATCAAAAGCGTTAACAAATGAAATGGAATACAGAATGGACAACAAAGAAATCAAAATACTCTGTTACGCAGACGACGCAATATTGATAGCCCAAGATGAAGATAGTCTGCAAAGACTGGTTTACAAATTTAACATAAGAGCAAAAGAATTTAATATGACAATCTCATCTCAAAAAACTAAAACAATAGTAGTCAGCAAAGAACCAACCTGATGTAAAATAGAAATTGATGGCATCAGTATTGAACAAGTAATGGAAATAAAATACCTGGGAATTACACTGTCTAGCTATGGAGACCTGGATGCCTTAATAACACTATATGGCGAAACAGACACATTAACACTAAGATGAAGTCAAGAATTTAGAAAGTCAGTTTAAGACCAATAATATCATATGCCTTAGAAACAAGACCCGATACAGCCACAACGCAAAGGCTACTGGAAACGGAACAGATGAGAGTACTGAGAAGAATTACAGGAAATACGCTGAGAGATCGAAAGAGAAGTGAAGACATTAGAAGAAAATGTAATGTACAGTGTACGTTACAAATGAATGGACACAAAATAGAAAAAAAAGAATGGAATAACCACATAAGCAGAATGGTGGAGACCCGTGTCGTCAAAATAACAAGAGATAAGTCACTGCCACAATTGCTTATAAAGAGTAAAAAGAAGAAGAAGAAGACCATTGACTAGAAATTACCTATGAAATAATTAACATTTATATATACAGGGTTGGCGACTCAAAAGAATTCAACCTGATCAGTATCTCGTAGATCTCCCGTAGAATTTTTTTTAGAAAACTATTATGACTTTACCTTAAAAATTTGTCTAAAAAATTTTTCTATAGCTTCAGGAGCTTCTGAGATATAACCCCTTTTGTAACTGCTTATGTGGTTTACCTATTGTATGCGCGCTCACATAAAAATGGCAAGTTTTTGAATTAACTAATTTTTGAATCAATAATTTAGAACAATTACCAAACAAACACATAGGTATAGTTTTTGTGAGCAACAAATATTTTTAGTCATAAAAATTTATACAATCATTTAAATCAAAATTCCTTTTGTCCAGATTATAAACACATGACACCTCTTTGTTGCTAACTGCATTTAGTTTTTTTCTTTTCATACGCTCAGTCTGTATGGATCGATTTAGAAAAGCTGTTTGTAGATTCCAGTGCCCAATACTCAATACTCTTTAAAAATTTAAAGTCTTTGTTCTTGTGAAATAATATTGGTACATTTATTCCAAACGATCATGATGATGATTTTTAAGTTTTCGTAACTTTTTAGCTTCATGAGTATTGTGTTTTTTGTCCATGTAAGCTTTACCTGAATTTCTATTTTAGCCCTGTTTTTTCCACTTATCTGTCCTTCGAATCCTTTTCCTGCCAGTCTGCTTTGGTGATGGAAACGCATTAGCAGGTAAATTCTCTATCACTGGCTCCGTATTCCGCAAAAAAAACAAAACGGACACAGAAGTTTATAGTAACGCTAAATTAAGAGTCTAGACGCAAAATTTCGGGCCAATGCTTTTTAAATGCATTTATTTTTTTCAAATTCTGAGGAAACTAATAAATATTTTTAAACAATTTAAAGGCAGAATGAAAAATTACATTATTACCGAGGGCCGAAAGTCCCTTAGAATAAACAAAAAGTTTCTTATGAATGACATATTTGAAATTAAAAATCACACTTAATTTTTTCACCCCAGTAACTTACTAAAATAAACATTGTAGAAGTTTTTCATTCTGCGTTTAAATTTTTCAAAAATACTTATAAATCTTAGGATTCGAAAAAAATTAATGCATTTAAAAAGCATTGGTCCGAAATTTTGCGCCTACGCCCTTAAACTATAACAGGAGCTATACTACTACCCATCCAAAATGATAACAAACTCAACTAATAGTCTCACACAGTGGAACAGGGGTACAAGTGCACTTGTACCTCTTCTCTTCCAAGCCCTACTCATAGTTGGCTTGGAGGCTAAGTAACTTGCCGCTAGAAAGCAGCGCATGTTAGACTTATCGCTTACATCTCTTTACTACCAAATAAAATGAAAGATTTTCAGTTCAGTGATGCAGTTTCCTCAATATTTACAAAAATGTCACTTATACCCCTCTACTTCTAGGGTGCCAGTATGAAGTCAACCCTTTTTGCATTTTTTTGCAAAGTTGAGGTACTTTAGGATTGTAAACTTTTTTGATTTAATAATAGACACTTTCATCTACCTATGTATTCCCAAATTTTCATCATTGATTTTTTTTTGGATTTTAGCAAAATTTTAAACTTCGAAAGAAAAAATTCTGTTCAAAATAACGATACAGGAGATAATATTACAGCTTATTAAAAAATAAAATACATTAAATGATTTATATAAGTACAAACTCCGCACTGATAGTTACTAAGTGAATTGAGTAGCTCGGTAAGGGTCAGTGCATATCCCAAGCCCGGATAAAGAAGGAGTGTTTGCGTCAGGGTGCATCCGGCTGTAAAAACTTGCTAAAACCATGGAAAAAAGGAATACGGAAAACAGTTTAGAGGCTAGGACGTTACCCGTAAGCGACGCACAGTTACGGGCTGAACCCTGCGAAAAGTGAGCTAGGGCTACCCCTTAGAGGACGGAACGGGCCAAAGAAGCTAGTCCTGAGAATTGCAACTATCAGCGTCTGAAGCATGACAGGCAAAGGAAGAGAACTCACCGATTTTAAGCAAAGGAGAAGGATTGGTGTACTTTGTGTACAGGAAACTCGTTGGAAAGGTAATAAGTCGAGAGATCTTTGAGATGGATACAAGTTGATATATAGTAGTTCGGACAGTCACGGCAGAAATGAGTAGGTATTATTTTGAACAACCAGTGGAAGGAACATCTTGTAAGGGTAACCAGAAGAAGTGAGAATAAAGAGTATCCAACTGAATACAGGCGATACCAACGTCAACATCATATGTGCCTACGCTTCACAGTTAGAGTGCGAAGAACAGGAAAAGGAAGAATTTTAGAGTCCTCTTGATTGCGAATTGCTCGATATTCCTGTAGACGAAAAGTGCGGGAAAAAAGAAAAAAGAGCGGGAATAGAAAGAGTTTTACGATGGGAATAAGAAATGATGAAGGAAATAGTGTGATTGACTTGGCATGGGATTTGACTGTTATTAATACGTTCTTTATGAAGACTGAAGACCAGTATGTTACCTATAGTAGCAGGGGAAAGGAATGTCAGATAGAGTGCTGTGTAGAAGAAGTCAGCTACAAGAGTTTACCATTTGTAAAGTGATAAAAGGCGAGTTTATAGCTACTCAACACCGACCGGTGATGGTGGATCCGGAAATAAAGGTGAGGTGGAATGGAAAGCAAGTAGGACACCAGAAAGTAAAGTGGTGGAAGTTAAAGAATAAGGATCTGGCAAAAGTCTGAGTAGAATAGATTACTGGAAGAGCTTGAGGAAAAAGAAAATCGAGGAAGGGCTGAAAGGAAAGATATACAAGACTGTGGTGAGACCTGCGTTGGTGTACAGAGTAGCTTATAAAGAAGATTCAGGAAAAGAAGATGGAGGTAGCTAATATGAAAATGTTACGGTGGATGTTGGGTAAAACTAGAAGGGACAGGATCAGGAACGACTTGATTAGGGAAAGAGTCGGGGTGACTACAGTCTCAAAAAAGATTCAAGAACAAAGACTGCAATGGTTTGGTCATATCAGACGTAGAGATGTAAACTACGTGAGAGGAAGGATAGTTGTTAGAAGTTGATGGAAGGAGAGGTAGAAGAAAAACGAGAAGATGAAAGGACTGTGTGGCAAAGTACTTGAGAGAGAAAGGTTTAGGTGAAGAAAACCCGATGTACGGAAATGATTGGCGACGAAGATTAAGGAACAGCGACTTCTGAAAATGGAAAAGCTAAGGAAGAAGATTTCGATAAATACATTTTAGCTCGTTTGAGGAATGTGCCTGGTTCAATGGCAATAAAAGCGAATTATCATACTGCTTGTATGCCTACTTTTTATAAGGAAAGAACTGAAAGAAAAGTGGTCGCTCAGCATGTAAAAACACTAAGAATTTTATTACTTTATATATTATAAGATTTCTCATTACATCAATGTAATTTGAACTTAATAAATCAACTGTTTTACTGATCAAAATTGCAGCAGTCAAGGAAATATCATTCTGACAACGTTAAGTAAAATAATTTAGTGTTTTTTCTTAAAAGTACATTATCCTAACTTTTTACTATGTGATATTGTAACTTACGTAGAACGTCCATATTAAAAAATTCTTTTATCTGTAATAAATTTTAAGACGGGTAAAACAGTCTAGTGAACAATATTTAATCTTCCAGTAGACGCAGCTTGTCTATGAGACCGTCGAGAAGCAACGACAGTCAATTCTAAAGCCAATCGGAAGCTTTTGAGTTTCTCCGGCGCTGTACCGTCTTTCGTTTTATAATAAAACTTTATTTTTCAGATATTATGGATTAAGAAAAAGAACACAAACGATTATTGGCACTTTTTGAAGAAGTTTCGACAGGTGATGAGTATGATGATGAAGAGGAATCGGGAGAAGAAGATCATGTAGAAGAAAACGGAAGGAAGCGATAAGGAATAGAAAAATGAGGAATTAGATGATGAGACAGATTTTGCCATTGGTCCATATTTTTTGGGCAAAGATAATAAAACAAAATGGGCTAAGCATATTGCCCCTAAGAACGTCAGAACTCGAAGTGAAAATATTGTTCTGCAACTTTCAGGTTCAAAACAATGTGTCAGACAGAAAACCTATATTTTAGATACCTGGAACAATCTATTTCATACTGATATGTTGCAAATTGCAACTGCTTGCAAACCATCGAAAACAATAGAAACATGAGAGTATTGAAATCAAATTTAACTAAAGGAAAAATTAAAGATATCTAAAATCAAAAAACCAACAGGGGAATACAGTAACGGAAAAAAATTCAAATAACCAAGGAAATACAAACGTTCTATGAGAATCTACTATACAGAACCCCAGAACAATTCTAAACCTCGGCTCGGAAACTCTCCCTAAAATAACTTCTTCGGAAATTAGACATGCTTAACAGCAAATGAAAAATAAAAAAGCTCCTGGTGAGGATCGTATAACGTCTGAAATGTTAAAAATGGGCGGCAACATCGTTGTAGAGGCTGTGCAAGTTTTGTTGAATAAGTGTCTAACAGAAAAAAGCCAGCCATAACACAAAAACTTGATTTATATCAACCGGTTGAACAGGCGGGATTTAGAAAAAGGTTTGGTACTAACGATCACTTACAAATCATCAGAACACTGGTAGAAAAAACCACAGAATATAATGTACCTCTACATATGGCATTTATTGACTTTCACGAGGCTTTCCATAGTATTGAAATTTGGTCCTTTTTGTCAGCCTTAAGGGATGCTCGAATAGACTTGCGTACACTACACTTATTAAAAACATTTATGAACAGGCCACATTCCACATCAAAATTAATGAAGACGAAAAAACTAAAAAAATGCCTCTTGGTAAAGGTATTAGACAAGGTGATACTATTTCATCAAAGCTTTTTACCTTAGCATTGGAAAATGTATTAAAACAGCTCGACTGGGAGCAAAAAGATGTAAACATTGATGGTGTACGTCTGAGTCATTTGAGGTTTGCGGACGACATAGTATTATTTAGTAGAGATATCAAGGAACGAGCAAATGCTTAAAGAATTAAATCAGCAGTCAAATAAAATACGTCTTAAAATGAACCTTCAGAAAACAAAAATAATGAGTAATTTACAAACTAATAAAGTTATTGACAACGTCAGTCTTAAAAATGTAGACCACTATAGATATCTTGGACATACCATTAAAATCAGCAAAGAAAACCAAATAGCTGAAATAAACGACGCATACAATAATTGTCTTGGGTAGCTTTCGGCAAGTTAAGCTTTATCTTGAAGAATGAAGATATACCAATGTGTCTAAAACGTAGAGTTTATGACAAATGTATCTTGCCTGTAACTACATATGGACTGGAGACCATGGCCTTTACAAAGAAAACCTTAGAGCAGCTCAGTACAACTCAAAGAGCGATGGAGAAGGTGTCGAAATATCGACATTCGTGAAAGAACAAAGATCACAGATGTCGCAGAACGTATAGCAAGGCTCAAGTGGCAATGGGTCGGACATGTTGCCCGAGATAATCCCGAAAAATGGACACAGAGATTAACAAACTGGAGACCAAGAGAGAACAGGCGAGGAGTAGGCAGGCCACAGAAGAGGTGGATAGATGATATCAGAAGTCGCGGGCAAGCAGTGGATCAGAATTGCCAAGAGTAGAAATCAATCAACGCAAATGGAAGAGGCCTATGTCCAGTAGTGGACGAATACAGGCTGAAGAAGAAGATGTTGCAAATAATTGTTGATGGGACCAATACAAAAATAGAAGCAGAAAAGCAGAAGTTCAGTCGCAATTGAGATATATACCCAACAAACATTGATGAAATCCGTGCCCTTTTATGTCTCCTATATCTTGCAGGTGTAAGAAAGGTAAGTCACCTTAATATAACAGACTTCTGGAAAACGGACGGCACTATTATCAAGGTTTTCCAACTGACAATGAACATCACGAGATTCAGAAATTTACTAAGGTATATGCGAACTGATGATATCAACACAAAGCATGATAGAGTTAGTTTGGATAAATTAACGCCAATAAGAGATCTTATTACCAAGTGGAACGAAAATCAGAAAAAATGTTTCTCCCATTTGCAATACGTAACCGTGGACGAAAAGTTGAAAGTTTTTAGAGGACGGTGCTCGTTCCGCCAGTACATACCAAGCAAACCCAATAGATACGGTATAAAAATATTTGCACTGGCTGATGCGAAGTTATTTTATACCAGTAACATACTATCTAGACACTAGTACCAAGGCAGTGGCGGAACGGGCCTGTCAGTCAACATCGGATCTAAGAGAAATGTTACCACCCACAATTGGCACACCAGCATTGATCTTGGTATAAGCTTGAAGGAAAATGGTTTAACTCTCTTGGGAACAATAAAAGTAAATAGAAGAGAAATTCCTGCATATTTCTCTAAAAATCAAGGACGACCTATTGGCTCTAGTGCATTTGGGTTTGATTCAAGAGGAACACTAGTTTCATATAAACCAAGAAAAACAAAAATGTTCTGTTATATTCCACTATGCACCATGGGGACGACGCTGATCCTGTAACTGGAAAACCGGAAATCATATTAGCGTATCATAGCATAAAAAGCGGTGTTGATACCGTAAATAAATTATGAGCACAATATGATGGGGCACGTTGAAGTAGAAGACGACCTATGGTTGTTTTGTACAGCCTTTTAAATGTTACAGCAATAAATTCCTTTGTTATTTACAATTGTAATATTCCAAGTTCTACAAAGAACCACCAGAAGAACTGAAGCCAAAAGGTGATCTATCATTTGGATGAAGATGTCGTGCCAGTTCAAAGAACTCCGGGAGCAATTGGGAGGTGTGGTGACTGTGGATGGAAAAATAATTGAAAAAAGGAAAAATTTTTGTTCGATTTGTGAAAGAACTAAAGAATTCTGGACAGGGGTATACTTCTAGAACTGGAAAACCTGTAGCTGCTAAAAAAATGGGACCTGTGTGTACCGACAAATGCCGTTTGAAATGTCCAAATACGGTATCTGAAAAGCTGAGAGAGACACAGTTTAAAGAGTATTTGGCATTAGGGTCCTTGCAAAGACAGCAAGATATTTTGGCTTCTTGTATTCAGCCACTTAAGTTGAGCTACCGACGTATTTCTACATCAAAAATCACTCCCAGAAATACAAATTGTGCATTTTTCATTACAGGCAAGGGAAAACAAGAACGGTTATGTAAAACGTTTATCATTAATACTTTTGAAATAACTGAAAGAGCTATTTGCTCTATAATTAAAGCAGTTTCAAGTGAAAAAACTACTATTATAACAGAAGATAAACGTGGGAAGCACGAGAGTCGCAAGAAAATAAGTGACAAAATTTTGGATTCTGTTCGTAGCCATATAAATTCAATTCCACGAATTGAAAGTCACTATCTTCGAAGTGATTCTTCGAGGCAATACATTGACGGTGGTTTAATTATTGCGGAACTTTAAGGGAACTATATAAAGGAACGAAAAGAAGCAAAAGAAGAAGAGTCAGCAACCTACGATTGTTATTCTCGTATTTGCAACAGCGAATTTAATATTAGAGTTTTTTTTTATCCCGAAGAAAGATCTTTGTGACCAATGCGAATCTTTTAAAAATGCCGGAGCAGAAGCAACAGAAAATATGCAAACAACTATTGAAAGTCACCTAGAGGAAAAGGATCGTAAAGTCGCAAAGAAAAAACTAACGATAAACTGAAAACAAAAAATTCTGATAACAATATACATTTGGCTACTTATTGATTTACAAGCAGTATTACCTGTACCAATAGGACAAAGTTCTGCATTTTTTTCCAAATCTTCTTAAACTGTTATAACTTTACAGTAAAGACGAAAAAAGACCAAGTCTCCGAAACAGATAGCTCTTGTGTAATTGATAAAGCTAGCTGTTACTTTTGGAATGAAGTGATGGGGGAATAGAGGGGCAATAGAAATCGGATCTTGCGTTTATTACTACCTGAAAGAATTGTCAATAACCAGCCCAGAAGTTGATGTGATTTTTTATTGCGATAACTGTGGAGGCCAACAAAAAAATAAATTTCTAATAGCCATGTACCTGTTTGCTGTCAATACTTTGGTCATCA
This sequence comes from Diabrotica undecimpunctata, assembly GCF_040954645.1. Lineage (NCBI taxonomy): Eukaryota > Metazoa > Arthropoda > Insecta > Coleoptera > Chrysomelidae > Diabrotica > Diabrotica undecimpunctata. The sequence goes on from NC_092810.1 coordinate 35,014,841, forward strand.
ATTCTATTACTCACAAGTACCTTGTTCGCGGTCACACCCAAAATGAAGGTGATTCAGTCCACAGCATAATATAAAAAGCAGTGAAGAGGGCAACCAAATCAGGGCCCATATAAATTCCCGAGCAATACTTGAATTAATTTAGGAATGCTTAAAAAACAGGAGCTCCTTTAACCGTTAAAGAAATTGATTTCACTGAGTTTTACGATGTAAAAACACTGTACAATGAAATGGGACTAGATTTCCGAAGATCGTGGCTTCAAAATAACTGAAGTAATGCTACTTCAAAGCTTAAAAGGGAACGATTACTTCCGGTATAAAAAAAGTTATAAACAATCAACGTGGACGAAAGTTGATGTTTAGGGGTTTACTCTTCAAAAATTCCTTTAGGTGATAACAAATTAAAAGATTTTAAACAGTTACTTTCAAAACATATAATTTCTGGATTTTGTAAAGCCTTTTACGATTAAATTTTTCGTTGATACTTTTTTTGCAATTTCAATTTTATTTTTCAAGTTCCTTTTTATTAAAATTGTTTGCTTTTACTACAATTTTCGATTTGTTTAACAAACTTTTTCAATGACTTTTTGTGCTTATTTCGATTCCACCTTTCAAAACTAGCTAGGTAACTAAAAATTTTACAAAATGAGTATGTCTGTGGAAATTTTATCTTTAAAACTAAATTCTTAATTTTTCATCCCTAAATCTGATCTCCAATTGCAATTACGTCATTGTTGCCTCAATTATTTTGTGGAAACAATGACGTAATTGCAATTGAGGATCAAATTTAGGGATGAAAAATTAAGAACTCATTCCGAATGTGTAATAGAGTCACAGTATATCAGGTTGGCTAAGTATAACTGCAATACTAATCCAGTAACTTCATTTTGCTTCATTGCATGAGGTATCAAGTAAAATAATTTTATATTTTTGGCTCTCCTGAAATGTTACACTTTTGTAGTTGCATCATTGTTCCACCGGGACAGCGATATGTCAATAATAATAAATAATGTTAAAAAAAACTACAAACATGGATTATTTTATTAAAATTTAAACAAAATGCATCCAGAGGACTATTTTTATGACCGGTGTAGTAGACCGTGTGCGACTACTGATACACAAAATAAAAACTGCGTCTACTTAAAGGTTAATAAAAAAATTAATTTTGAAAGTAGAAAATGCAATATTTTTGTGTGTGAGTGTATTACTAATCGTTTTAATTATACGTTCAAATTTAATGTTTTTGAAAAGCTGAAGTCGCATAAACTTGACATACCTAATTTCTAACAACACTGCACTATAAAAAACTTTTACCACCATCCAATTCACCAGCAAACTTCGAAATGTTTAGTCCACAACCGCAGATAACCTTAAAATAGGCTAATTTACATTTTATATGTCGTTATCCCCTTACAGGTATGTTTATAGCCTTCGTATTTTATAATAGGTGGTATCAACGCCCATTAAAAACTTTTTCGGCATTTATTGTTTATTGATGCAAATCACTATTTGTGTTAATAAAACGAAAAAAAAGAATAACTTACCTCTGCCCAAAAACAAACAATCAGCGAAGCACTCGACATTAGAAGCGGATAGTAGGAGGAGAGTAGACTGTTTGACCAGCCATATTCAAACAATTCCTGCAACGAGACTTTAGGTAAACATTCATATAAGTGAATAGTAAATATTAAACTGTTGTATTATAGTTATATCATTGTATTTTCCTGAAAGTGATCAACGCATCATTAAATTAAAGCGTTCAAACGACTGCAAAGAACGTATGTTGCGTCTAGAAACAACTATATTTGAATTCAAGCAAAATTTCCATCGACTGAGATGCAAAACTCATAGGTAAAAAGTATCTGTATATCTGAAAAAAAAATCATTAATTTCACGTAAAAATTTTATACAGATATTTGAAGGTTCTAAAAGGTATATGAGGGGTAGCTGATGAAAAATCCGTAAAGATCTACAGCTGATTTTGCTTTGTTTTTGTTTTAACACTAGAAAGTCGGAGGAGCCAATTTGGCCCCTGTTGCGATTTGAAGTTATTGTAGTTCTTTTATTTGACACAATACTAATTTCATATTTTATAACTTTTAATATTTTGATACAAAGTCTTATTTAACGCAAAAAAATATTGTTTACTAAATTTATTAAATGGATTTTCTATTTTCTAACAAACCTACCATAGAAGTCTGAAGGGGCCAAACTGGCCCTGTATTAATTATTATCGTTTTCTCGGAAATTTGACGATTTCTTTTAACTTTCTGTCGGATAGATAAAATTATGTTTATGTACGTTTATTGCTAGAAGGTATTTTGTTACATACTGTTTGTTCCTTGAAAGTATTTTGTTTATTGAGCGGTTTATTAGGTTCTGCTGACTCTCGTTTCTAGAATATTGAAACATTCGTTCAATTGTGAAAATTCAAGACGACTGTAAAGATGTCTCGTCGTCGTGGACTATCAGAGCTTGAACTTCTTGAAGAAATACGAAAAATACAAGAAGATGTTTCGGGAGGTGAATCTGAATTTGCAGAAAATAATGAGTCAGACGATGAACAATACGTACCACCACAAAATAATGATTCAAGTGACTCTGATGCTTCAGAGCAGTTAGAAAGAAACTCAACAACACGAGTCAGCTAATTTTATCGTGAATCCAAGTGCATCTAAGCCAAGTCACAAGAGAAAAGAGGTCAACAAGGTCAAACTATTTCAATCGGAGACCGAACAATCGAAAGACGGAACAACGTGGAAAGTTATTGATTCTGGATCAGTACCTGGTAAGATTATGATTTTTAGTATCTTCATATTCATTGAATATTTGCTCATTACAGGACGCCGCGCTCAGCACAACATTTATCGAGAGGAATCAGGTCCTACGTCGTATGCAAAAAGGAACGTGAGGAACAATTGTGTGGTAAGTGCTTGGCATCTAATAATCAACGACAGCATGTTACGTCATATAAAAGAATGCACTATTGAAGAAGCACATCGATGTTTGAAAAATGACACATGGACTATAACTTTGGAAGAACTGGATGCTGCCCTTGCTATTATGTACGCAAGAGGAGTCTACGGCGCCAAAAATTTCCCAACCAACAGCTTGTGGTCAACAGTATGGGGTCCTCAGTGTTTTAGACAAACTATGCCACGAGACAGATTCAAGGATATTATAAAATATCTCAGATTTGACATAAAGCAAACGAGATCTGAACGATTGAAAACCGACAAATTTGCTCTAGCCTCTGCGGTTTGGAATGGATTTATAGAAAATAGTGGTGCGGGTTATAAACCGGGAATAAACCTTACTGTGGACGAACAACTACTGCCTTCTAAAGCCAGGTGCCCGTTCACACAGTACATATCAAATAAGCCGGATAAGTTTGGCATACAATTTTGGCTTTTGACATGCGTGGAATCAAAATATATTGTAAATGGTTACCCTTATACTGGCACTGATCATCTACGCAAGAAAGATACAAGTGTTGGTGAACATGTTGTTTTGCGGTTAATGGAAAATCAACTGGGAAAGGGCAAAAATGTTACGACAGATAACTACTTTACATCGTTAAAATTGGCCAAGGCATTGCAAAAAAAATCAACAAGTCTTGTGGGTACTTTGAATCGCAACAGAAAGGAAGTTCCTCTAAGCGTAAAGAGTAAAAATGGAGAATTATATGTTACCCATATATTCCAGAGCTACGAAAAGATAACACTTACTGCATACCAAGGAAAGAGTCACAAAAATGTGCTTTTGTTGAGCTCATTACATCAATCAGTGGATGTTGCTGTCGATGGAAAAAAACTTCCTCAAACAGTAAGCTTTTATAATAAAACAAAATACGGGGTTGATGTAGTGGACCAAATGGCGCGTCTTTATACTACAAAAGTTGCTTCAAGACGATGGCCAATGCACGTGTTTTATAACATTCTTGACTTATGAGCAATAAATGTATGGATTATTTATAAAGAAGTTACTGGAAGTAAAATCAGTCGTCGTAAGTTTATTCTTCAGCTGTGTAAAGAATTACGGGCTCCATACCTTGCCTCCCGAAATCTGGTACTATACCCAGCACCACCGAATTTACCAACCACCAGCACTGTTACTAGCCAAAAAAGAAAAAAATGTCAGTTAAAAATGTTTTGTAAAGGAAATCATACTTCCAATGAGTGCCACGGCTGTAACAAGGCAATGTGTGGCAAATGCCAAAAACTGCAAACTGTATGGTGTTCCAAATGTTTAAAATGAAACTAAAAAATTAAATCAAATTTTATCGTCAAGAGTTTATATAATTTCTTAAAACTGTTTATTTTTATTTTTTATTTATTCCCAAATAAATAGTTAATTCTAAACTTGGTTTTTATCGATTTAGGAACTTGGGGCCAAAATGATCCCTTCGGGCTTTCTAGGTAGGTATGCTAAGCCCGACTTTCTAGTGTTAACCCTTTGACGCCGGAATTATTTTTTTTTTAACTTTTTTAAGTTTTTTGGTTTTTTATATAAAATCATTATTTTTAATAACAATGTATTGTATTTTTTTATTTTTTTATCAGCTAACAAAGGCTATAGACCGTGTCATAAGTATTAGGACACTAAGCGTCGGTTAATAAAATATTTTCAAAAGTAGAACTTTATTTTGAACGGTATAAAGAGAAACAATTTTTTTTGTCGTTAAGGCACAGTCCTATATTACATGTTGAACAGCTCCAGGAAGACTTGTGTGGTTCTTTTCGAGTGCTGCAAAGGGCACATCTCCTTGGTTTCATGTGAATTGGCATATGTGCACATTTATCAAATCGGACTTCTAGGGGGTACCGTGAGCTTGAAGTGGTTTACTTCAGTGTCATTAGCTCTTTTGCGTCTTCTTCTTGGTACGTCAGGTTGGGGGCCAATAAGTCCTTTTATGACTGCTAACATAAACATCTTCAACGTAAGCGATTGTCCATCGGATCTACTTTTGAAAATAATAAAGGCGTTTACTAGCGACACGTACAAAAAATACCAAAAGATACGGCGTCACCATTTCTTCGATTTTCTGTCAACTTCATAAATTGACTTTAGCATATCCATTTTGTCAAAAAAATCCATGTTAGCATTATAATCCTTGACTAGTATCGGACAAACAATATCCTCCATAGTACCATCTTTTCTCTTCCTAGACACTGTTCCAATATGTTCGGGATTATGATAATTACTTATAAACAAAACATCCTTTCGGTCTTTCCATTTCATAAAAACTGTACCATCTTTGCTAACTCGCCAATCCGACTCCCCTCTCGCTAATTGATTGTCCGCTATTATATCCGTTGGTGTGTTCTGTCTTCCCTTTCTTGCTGTTCCACACGCGTAAATTATGTCTTCGCGTAAGTTTTTCATTAGTTCCACAGAATTGAAGAAATTGGAAATACACTTTATGGCCCTTTCCTACCAATTTACGAGTAAGATCTTTTACGACTCTAGCTCCTAATTTTTTTTTCTGTCGCATCAGCAAATTTTTCTGTATAAACATCGAACTGGCATAAAAATCCGAATTCGTCGGCCCTGATAAAGACCTTGTAGCCTCTTTTTACGGGCTTCATTGGTAAATATTGACGTAAGGAACTACGTCCTTTAAATTTTATCATTGACTCGTCTATTGCTTGATTTTCTGAGGGATTATAACAAGCAAAAAACGATCCTGATAGATAATTCAGTAAAGGCCAAGTTTATATAGTTTGTCATAGCTGGCCTCATGTCTTTTAAGAGAATTGTCGTTTAAATGCAAGTTTTTGAGCAACCACACAAACCGATCTCTTGGCATACAATAACTAATATACACATCTCGAAGATCCGCTCTGGAAGACCAGTAGTTTCTCAGACCAGAAGCCCCTTTATTCCCATTAGTAAATTCATTGCTAAGAATACCCGCATTTGTTCTGCATTGGTTTGTGTAAATCTATTCTCGTCACCGTCGCTATTTTGGACCGCATATAGATTGGTTTGAAAGACAATATTATCAATAAGATCCTTTGTAAAGAGTTGAAGAAATACATCCGAAGGAGAATCAATATTGTCTGGTATATTGGGGCCGACTGGCCAAATTGTATTGGAAAGAAAATATTTCCTTCTACGTATATCCAACGGAGTATCATCATCGTCACTTTCATCTGCTTCAATTTGATTTGTCTCTAAGACGTCCTCAAGTTGGTTTTCCACTGAAACGGCGCCTTCAAAGATAATCGGCAAAGACTCTATATCAAGAATACTTTGATTCATATTTGCTGTTAAATCTGTTTCCTCATCGTCATCGGAGCTGTCATCAATATTTGAATCTACATCAGATGGAATGTCTTCAATAAGAGTAGAAATTTCCTCTTGAGACATACGTCCCAAATCGGCACAAGAATGTTTATTTTTCCCTGGAACAAAAAAGCATACATTTGCCTTGTGTCCCAGCACTGCCACCATCATAATTACAAGGTGTACAATGTACTAAATTCATCAATGAACATTACCACACAAATACAAACAAATATAGGTTACCTATACAATATATTTTTAGAAAAACTTACCGGCAATTTTATTAAAAATCTTGAAAAACTCATAAATATTACAGCACCATAAATCACGTGCTAAGCCAATGAAAACATACAATTATAAAAATATTACCAACGGACAGCGAAACAAAATTTGATGTGTGAGTCGTTGGAGAGGATCTCGACAATCCACGTATTCACTGTGTCTAAAAGGCGGAAATACATCATTCAATTCGGTTAAACAACGTGGATGATTCGAAACATTCGTACGAAAATTATTATATCACAAGTCAAAATGAAATAAACAGTTGAATCGAACACAATCAACAAAACTTGTATATATAGACGCGTCAATGTGGATAAATCATCCATATTGTACAACGAAGTTGATCAAAGTAGAAATTGGCTTAACTCATTTCAACGTTCAATTTAGTGGAACGCTTTTATTGAATTGCAAAATCATGGTTCATTTTGATTGAATCATCCACATTGTTCAACCGAATTGAATGGTGTATTTCCCCTTTAAGCGCAAGAAATACCAAGCTACTGCATAAAAATTGTGTTTAAAATGTGTCTTAACGCTTAGCATACCAGTACACAAAGAGTTAAGCAATCTTAAAAAGTGAAAAAGTCATTTTTTGTCTATAAAACCTTTCTTATGCAGTTTAGAGAAAATGGTTCAAATAAAAATTGAAGATCTTAAAATATTCTTCAATTTGAGAGTTTCTAAATTAAAATACATAAATAATTTACCAGGATAGTTGCAAAAAACCCTTAATTTTGCAGTAATTTATAAATGTTAATGACTTTGTTTTTTGCATGTAATACGAACCCTAACAACTATAAGTTGGAACAATAGCCCAGGGAAATAAGTATTTTTTCATGACACTCGTCCGGCCAGGCAAACGACAGTTGTTTTGAGTAGTATGGTCCTCTGTAACAAAAACCTATATGTTTCCTGCAGTCGATTTTTTGGACTTAATTAGTTATTAACAAATTAAAGTCAAAAAACGGAAAATTTTTGCTTTTTTCGTCCATCAGCAAAAAGTGAAGTATTTTAGAAGAGAAGAAACTTATAAGTCATATAAAAACCTTTAAAATGGCGTTTTCTAAATGTTTCTATCCCTATTTGTTGCTTAGAAAGTTGCAAAATAGGTCAAAAATTTCGGTTTTTTATAAATGTTAATAACTTTTTTGAAAATAAACTTATAACATTTATATTTCATGGAATGCTGTGTCTTGTAGTGCTTAAAATATGGTTAAAATTTCAAAGTGATCAGTCAAATAGTTTAAAAGTTATTTTATTTGTTTATCCCAAATTCATTTTTTTTGCAACAATATAAGTCAGAAAATTATATAGTTTTAGTAATTGTAAGGGTAGTTTCTGGAAGAAGAAGACTTGTTCTATTATTAACATTAAAAAAAAATTAAGAAAATTAATTTTAAATATTGCAAAATAATTTTGCAAAAACATGTCGCTTTTTTGCTTATAAACAATTAGAATAACTTTTTACCCATTGCCTGCAAGAATATTATTTTTTTATATTTAAGAAGCCTGAATTTTTTCACAAATTTAAAAGAAAAAAAATTTGTCCTAAAATTATTTGGGACAAAGTTAGCCTCTTTTTTTTTATTTTATTCATAGCAGCTTTGTTTATAACAATAAATCTAATTACCGTTATTTAAAAGAAAATACTTTATAGTTTTAACGTACCAAATTCTAAAAAGATTGCCCTTCAACGAAATCGTCCACAAAGCTTCAAAATGTGGCCCTTAAAATCGGCTGGCTTCGAAACTCACGGAAGCCGAAGGGAGGGGGAAGCAGCTGTTAGCTGTATCGCTGGTTCTTATTTATGGGTTTCAACGTTCCTTTTTTAATTTGTATGTACTGTTTGCGTACATTACGAATATGCATTATTCCAATAAATTGTTAAATAAACTATCTAATTTGCTTCAATTTTTTTTTTCAATTTTTATTATAATATTTGAGATAATTTTTATTTAAAAACAAATATTTATAATTATTTATACCTCTTTAATAAAATTGTAAATAATTTATTTATAATAGATTTTATGAAAACAACAAATTGTCCTATTTAATTGTTTCTAAAAATAGTATTGCTTTGGAAATATTAATTAAAATAATTTTTCTAATGTCTATTCTTTAATATTTTATTATTATTCTTTTTAAGTTAGAATTAATTTCATGTTATCGAATGAACTATCCTACAATAAAGTCGTCCCAAGAATGCAACTCAGTAATATTGGCAATATAATTTTAAAGTCATCTACTTTAAAATATATGTTTATATATATATATATATATATATATATATATATATATATATATATACAGGGTGATTGATTAGTGTAAGGATTAGTTTTAAAATTAGTTACAATCTTACAGGCTGTTTTATAAGATGGTGGCAGACCAAACTTTTGTTTTTTTCTGCTTCACTTCCCCATCACAACAATGTAAAGTTTTATTATATTATACCGGGGATTTAAAAAGTTCTAACAAATATTACCTGAAAATCGTATCAAGTTTAACTCCCTGTATAATTAAAAAGGAGTATAGGAACATTGATATATTGCAACCATAGTTTTTTAATAATTGTTAAAAATTATAAAACATATTCGTTTTTATAATATTTGTTAAATCAAATACAGGGTAAGTCAAAATGCAAGTACATTATTTTCTTGGTAATTTTAAATAGAACACCCTGTATTTTATATCACTATCAAAAAGTACTAATATCGTACTTCAAATTTTATAAAGTACTCCCTATACCTAAAGTTATCAGTTTTCTAGATATTTTTATTTTTCTATCAAAGTATTAATTTGGTAGATATTTTAACGTTTACCAATAATTATTTTGAGTCGGCCATGATTGATTTGTCAGAAACTGACAGTTTGACATTATTGTTTATTAATTCAGTATTGGGATACACCGTAAATTAGCAACAATTATTATTTAGTAATTTTTTAAATTAGCAATAATGAATTTTACTACTGATGAAATGGTAGATATGATCTGGATATTGGGGGAATGCAATAAAAATTCATTACTATCAGCTAGAACTTATTAAGAATGGTTTTTAAATAGGCGGCAACCTAGACAAGATACATTTGAAAAATTGAAAGATCGATTTAACCGCACTGGTAAGGTGGTCCCAAGGTCACCGGAATTCAATAAAATGGACTCATTTTTCGGGGGTTACGTTAAGAACGAAGTATATAAAATGCCACCAACAAGAAGGGATTATGAAAAATAGAATCCGAATTGCATTTCAAAATATTTCTTTACAAATGCTTAGTAGGTAATGTAAGCAACTCTTTCAATGACCGCTTTCAAGTATGCACAGATGTTTTGGGAGGTCATTTTGAACACCTTACTTAAGTAAGATAATTTAAAATTACTATTATTTTTTATAAATTTTATTTCAAATAAATTGTTTTCTTTTATGTGTCGCTATTTCGTTACTGAATTAATAATTATTATTGGTAAACGTTAAAATATCTACCAAATTAATACTTTGATGAAAAATATCTAGAAAACTGATAACTTCAGGTATAGGGAGTAGTGTATAAAATTTGAAGTACGATATTAGTACTTTTTGATAGTGATATAAAATACAGGGTGTTCTATTTAAAATTACCAAGAAAATAATGTACTTGCATTTTGACTTACCCTGTATTTGATTTAACGAATATTATAAAAACGAATATGTTTTATAAGTTTTAACAATTATTAAAAAACTATGGTTGCAATAGATCAATGTTCCTATACTTCTTTGTAATTATACAGGGAGTTAAACTTGATACGATTTTCAGATAATATTGGTTATAACTTTTTAAATACCTGGTATAACATAATAAAACTTTACATTGTTGTGATGTGGAAGTAAAGCAGATTTCAAATTTAAAATAAAATACAGGGTGTTCCATTTAAAAAAACATAAGTTTGGTCTGCCACCATCTTATGGAACACCCTGTAAGATTGTAACTAATTTTAAAATGTGGAGTTTAAAGCTGCCTACAATTTTTGTCAACAACTTTTTTTTGTAATTCTTACTATAACAGATCTACTGAGATTTCTTAATTGTTATAAACAAAGCTGCTATGAATTAAATAAAAAAAGAGGCTAACTTTGTCCCAAATTATTTTAGGACAAATTTTTTTTCTTTTAAATTTGTAAAAAAATTTAGGATTTTTAAATATAAAAAAATAATGTTCTTACAGGCAATGGCTAAAAAGTTATTCTAATTGTTTATAAGCAAAAAATCGACATGTTTTTGCAAAATTATTTTGCAATATTTAAAATTAATTTTCTTAATTTTTTTTTAATGTTAATAATAGAACAAGTCTTCTTCTTCAAGAAACTATCATTACAATTACTAAAACTATATAATTTTCTGACTTATATTGTTGCAAAAAAAATGAATTTGGGATAAACAAATAAAATAACTCTTAAACTATTTGACCGATCACTTTGAAATTTGAACAATATTTTAAGCACTCATAGACACAGCATTCTATGAAATATAAATGTTATACGTTTATTTTCAAAAAAGTTATTAACATTTATAAAAAACCGAAATTTTTCACTCATTTTGCAATTTCCTAAGCAACAAATAAGGATAGAAACATTTAGTAAACGCCATTTTGAAGGTTTTTATATGACTTAAAAGTTTCTTCTCTTGTAAAATTTGTTTAAAATGCTTCACTTTTTGCCGATAGACGAAAAAAGCAAAATTTTTCCGTTTTTTGACCTTAATTTGTTAATAACTAATTAAGTCCAAAAAATCGACTGCAGGAAACATATAGGTTTTTGTTACAGAGGTCCATACTACTCATAACAACTGTCGTTTGCCTGGCCGGACGAGTGTCAAAAACAGGATACTTTTTTTGCTTATTTCCCTGGCCTACAAGCAGTTATTTTGCAAATAAAATACCAATTTAAGTACCGAAATTCTTATATTATATTTTTTTTAATTGTACATATGCAATTAACACCATTTTTTATGATGTATAGAATTATGTTTACAGTTTTTTTAAATTAAAAAAACTAAATTAAAATAAAATTAATTAAAATAAGACGTAACGTTGTCCTTAGCTTGAATAACAGCCTGCATTTTATTAGGGATTGTATTAACTAGGCCTTCACAGAATTCAGGGGTGAAACTCTCCCATATTTCTTGTAATTTAGCACGTAATTGTGGCAAAGTACGTTGAGGGTTATTTTTTAGGCGTTGTTTCATTTCGTGCCAAAGTGTTTCTATTAGATTAAGATCCGGGCTGCTAAAAGGATGTGTCAAAACTTTAATGTCATGTTATTCCATCCATGTTTTTGTAGATTTAGTCGTATGACATGAGGTTCCGTCCTGCTGAAAGATAAAATCTCCGGATGGATATAACTTTGCTGCACTTGGTAGAAATGAATATTCAAGGATATTTTGATATTTGGCTGCGTTTACTATGGCCTGAATAAAATCTAAAGTTCCCAACTCTTTGGGTGACATCCAAATCCACACCATAATGCTCTGTGGAAACTTTACAGTCCTTTTGCGACAATCCTTATCATACACTTTCGATAATCTCCCTCCCACACATACATCAAATTTGCTTTCGTCGCTGTTGGAGAACAATAATCTCCAACCAAATAATTCTATTTCAAAACAAATAAAAATATTTCCGCCGCATCGGTTACCTAAATAAATCCCTTGTCTGCATTGACTTATTTCTTAGAATGTTAATCTCCGCCCATATTGACCTTAAACCGGCAGATCCTTCAAAATGCATAGACAAGTATTTCGGAGGGGCTAGGGGAAGCCAGTGAATTAGCGATCGTCGTAGGGTTTAGACCTACTTTTCAAGTTTCGGAGAGTTTTTCTCCACGTTCGCAATCGCAAGTTACGCAATATATCGGGAACCCGTAATGTGAAGTGTTATGGTGTTTTCGTTCGTAAACTGTAATTTTCTAATTAGGTTCCTTACGATTAGTTATTCACTCACAGTTTATAAGTTTCTATTTCTTGTCCTTTTTCAATTACAGTTCTAGCTAAACAAGTTATTGTTTTATTTCACTCTATCAATCTATTTAACAGGCCAGACTAAATCACATTTAAGAGTCCATTTAAGTTTCTATTACTGAGCATTCGAAGGCAAGCGGAACAATTGGACTTACAGAAAGTACAAACCGCTGAAAGAGACACTGTTAGCAAACAAGACTCTCCCTGAAGGGATGTTGAAAACCGGCATCCCTCCAGTCGCTATAGATAAGTTAGTCCCAGTTATGTTTGGTCTACGAAAGTTTTGATTTAGCCCAAATGTAACGACTCCTTTTTTGAGTTTCCGTCAACAATGGTTTTTCTTTGGCCTACGCGAACTAATCAAAAAATAGAAAATTTAAATCACAAAGAAGAACTTATCAAACATACCTCATAAAAACTAAGACCGCTTTTGTGGATATATTTGTGACAGGATTCTCTGGAAATATTCATCCCAGTTTTTCTATTCCTTCTAGCAGTTACTTCCCGTAGTGTATTTCTACTTTCCGATTTACGTATTCTAATCAAATGCCGTACACTCATTTGAGAAACAGCTTTTTGACGGTCTGAGCTTTTGCCGCTAACATCAATCCTGGCAGTTTCACCATATTTCTTAATAATATTAACAGTAGTTGCTGCTACAGTCAATTTACTGGAAATTTCACGCATTGTTTTCCCTTTACCGTACTGATGAATATTAATTTCTCGAACTTTTGGATCAGTAGGCTTTCCACGTGCCATTATTATAACTCACTCGTAATAAAACTGACGGTTGTCTTTATTCATACTCAAATGACGCCTGACAATTATTGTTGACAACGCCATTACCTACTCGTATGTTTGATTTCAAAGCCTTCTTTGCGTCAGGCTGATAAAATTAAAGGAACGTGAGGAAAAGCAAAAAATGTTCCAATATTTAGTTGTCACCAGTTTTCAATTATCAAACAATTAATTCAATAGTAATCAATATAAAATATATAATTAAGCAGCAGAAATAATTCCATACATTATAAAAGATACAAAATTTTTTGTTAAAATCCTTTATAAAAGGTATATAAATTAAAAAACCCAAACGGGCTATGTCATGAAGACAAAACGTTTTCGGAATCCATATTCCATCATCAGTGTCTAGGTGTACATGTTTTGAGCCACTAAATATCTGGGCAAAAACCCGTTAAAAGTTATATGTTACAATTTAGTTTACATTATTTAGTCTTATATATTAGGATGTTAACATCCTAACTATAATCTCTTCGCTACCTGCCATTAGTGCCCCGGGATCTAAATTTGCATGGCTGACAACGATGAATTTAGTTTTCTTAATATTAAGGTCTAGTCCGTATGTTACGCTCACAGTTCTCACTCGGTCTAGTAAGGCTTGTAGATCATTTAGGCTGGTTGCTAGTAACACAGTGTCATCGGTGTATCGGATATTATTGATGTATTCACCGTTCACTCGGATTCCCATCTCGAGGTTTGTGAGGGTTTCAGTTAAAATTTCTTCAGAGTATATATTGAAAAGAGTCGGCGAGAGCACACAGCCTTGCCTTATTCCTCGCATGATCTTCACTTGGTCGATCAGCTGGTCTTCGACCTTGACTTGAGCACGCTGGTTCCAGTATAAATTCATGACGATTCGAATGTCCTTCTCATCCAATCTTACTCTTTGTAGAGCGGCGACCATCTTCAGGTGCTGACAACGGTCAAATGCCTTGGCGTAGTCAATAAAACAAATATAGACATCATAACTGACATCGCGGCAACTCTAAAGTAGGAATTGTAAGGTGACAAGTGCTTCACGTGTACCCATGGAATTTCGGAATCCAAATTGCATTTCACCGACATTTTCTTCGCATTTCTTGTAAATTATGGCATGTATAATTTTAAGAAAAATCTTAAGTGTATTACTCATTCTCTCTCCTGATGCTAACCATAATATAGCTTCGGCTATTTTTAAAATTTTAAACTGTTTGTCCTTGTGTAGTGTAGTGTAATGTACAATTTTATGTTTATGACATTCTATGATTGTTGGATAGGCCAAAATTGACGAAATGCCCCTGAAGATGCTCTTGGAAGCAAAAGTACTTGGGCAAGATTTAATTAATAAACTATGCTCGATATCTGCCTTTTATTTGATCAAAGTTCATATTATTTTGTTAAGTTACTCTAGTTTAAAAAAAAATGTAGGTTCTACGTGCTATAGAAGCCAAGATATTGCATACTTTGCTAGCGCCCTTCGATTTGAAGTTCCAATAAAAAAAAGGAGTTCGACAGTTCTCCCCTCCACTTTTCCGTGGCGGTATTTTACGAGTAACACCATTTTAACGGCTTATACCTCTTTACTCCTTCACTGTATATGCCGTCTATAAGTTGTATCACAAAATTTAGATCTTCATTTGGAATCCTTTCAATTTTCAACTCTTAATATTAATAAACAATAGAAGTATGATTTTAAAGAATAAAATACTATCTTAGTTCCTATGGGTCATAGAAGGTTGTTTTTCTTTTGAAGTGTGTTTTTTCACCAGCTTTTGATTAAGTCTACATATAAGCGTGTGGCGTAAACAGTATTAAAGTTATTATACATGTTTATAAGTTAAAAAGCCGTTTTTAAAACTGTTTTTAACAAAAAATTTAATAAAACGTTGAAGTTTTTTTAATATAGGTACCCTAAAACTGAAGCTTCAAAAAATAGATTGCAATTTACAAAATATCTGTAGAGTAACTGTTTCGGCAAATACGCTTGTTTAAATCATCGCTCTCCGGGGTGAACAAATTGAATAAGTAGAAACCCTCAATTCAGAAGAGTGATTTCATAGCTTAAACGCCGAATATCCTCAAATTTAAATGTACACAGCGGCCCTCGAAAACTGCCTGTTTTCTCGATTGCAATTTGCGTTTCCTCATAAGAAATTACAGAATATATAAAGTAGTATATTTATTTGTGCTTCTCTATAGTAGACTTGACCAGAAGTTGTTACAGTGTAGCCAATTCTTGTTCACAAGTAGTAATTATGGTCATACAAAACCTGTATTCTTCCACGCAGCGATTATTACCGTCATAAAAATACAAAAAAACATGATTTTTTCAATAGTAAAAATTAAGCACAAAATTGTAATGAAATAAATTTTATTTATATGTTCCGTTTCGTTACATATTTAAATTTATGAAATAAAAATCGATATTTTAAAACATTATTTTTCAATCGTTTGGCAATGTTGGAATTAGCGAGGAAATTCCGTTTTACAATTCGGACCCAGACATGCCATAAAACTAGTTTTTATTATTTTTTCGCCGGAGGAATGGTTCTTTTACATTGGCGTTTCTATGGGTAGTGGTGAGTATATTTTATGTGATAAGTTTGTAAACTTATTGTTGTCAATACTGTTTTAACAATACTGTATTGTAGTATTGATAAAACGTGTTATTGATAATAAGAGTGTTATAGTTTGTCGTTTTATAGTAAATTTTTAGTTATATTCTTATACAGAATTGTTGAAATTATTGTATATATAGTATATACACAGATTATTGAAATACAATGGACGAAAAATCGAGTTGTTCCAAGAGAAGACAGCAAAATTCTGATGTTGATTCCAAAAAGGAAAAGCCGCAAAAGAGACGGAAAATATTAACGTCCGAAGAGAAGGTAATGATACGAAACGTTTATGAAGGAATTGTCGGCAGAAAAATGGCATTAAATGTTAGCCAAGCGGTCGACATTTGTAGCAGTTTAACAAAAGTATCCGTTAGCTGTATTTATCGTGTACTTAAAAATACATCGGAAAATAAAAAGCAAGAAAAAGGTAAAACTAGAGGTAGGAAAAGCATTGTTTTCGATGACGAGACAAGGAATATTATACGTCGAAAAATTCATTCATTTTATTTTCCGAGTGAAATTCCAACACTGAAAAAAATTTCTCAAGAGCTCAAAAACGATGACTCTTTACCCAAGATATCTCATAGGGTCTTAATCAGAACCATGCGCCAAATGAACTTTCGATATGTAAAACGCAACAGAAAAAGTATGCTATTAGAAAAAAATGAAATTATTCTGTGGAGAAGAAAATATTTAGAAGAAATACGAAAAATTCGCAGCACTGGATGCAAAATATATTATTTGGATGAAACCTGGATTAACGAAGGTCATACAGTTGGAAAAGTTTGGCAAGATTTAAATGTCAAAAGTAAACGCGAAGCATTTATAGAAGGCTGGTCTATCTGGCCGCAAGTGAAAGGAAAAGTAGCACGCAATAACAAAACGCTCAAATTAAACGAAGTTAAGGAACTTTTGATTCAAGCAATCCTCCATGTAACTCCAGAGAAATGGGCTAAATGTATAGGCCACATAATTAAAGAAGAATATCGTATGTGGGAACTTGACACTCATGTCAAAGTTTTACTAGAGCCAATTATAATTACACCAGGTGAAGATAATGACAGCGATAGCAGCACTGCATCTTCAGATTTAGACAGCGAATAATATTTTCTAATAGTTTAGTAGGCATCAGCATAAAAAAACCAAAAACAAAAAAAAACGAGAAGAACATAGTAAGTGTGTATAGTGTTTGTGTTTAAATAGAATAGTACAATGTTTTACATCCAAAATTATTTTTATTTTGTTTTTATAGAATTTTATTTTATTTTATAGGATTTTATTTTGTTTTGTTTTATACTGTTTAAGTGTTTTGTTTATTTTATTTAATGGGACAATATGGTTCTTGGCGAACACCCATTTAAAAAAGTGACGCGCCACAAGACATACCTCTCGGGTGGTGTGGAAACTGTCTTAAAATTTGTTTTAAAAAAATTTCATTGTGTAACTCTTTAAGGACGGGTCACGTCAAAAGACGTTTTAGCGTAACTTCCGCGACAGCCTGGTGGCATCAGTAAGCTTTCTGCAAAATTACTTGTTTTTTATAGTTTTGGTTTGTGGCATTCTGTATTTTTAGGAGACTGTATGGAATAAGCCACAAAATATTTATTTATAGGTTTAATTTACTGATTTTTCGATCTCTATAATATATAAAGACATCGTTTTCAAATATACAAGTGATAGTAATATTTATTTTTCTATGGCTTTTTGCTTGCCGTTCTGTATATTTAGAAATAATGTTGGGAATAAGTAACAATATATTTAATTGAAATGTTTAATTTACTGACGTTTCGATCCCTATATAAAGAGATCGTTTTCAAATATACAAATGATAGCAATATTTATTTTTCTGTGGCTTTTTGCTTGTGGCATTCCGTATTTTTAGGGAGAATGTTGGAAATAAGCCACAATACATCTATTTACATGTTTATTTTACTGACGTTTCGATCTCTAGTACAGAGACCGTTTTTAAAGTTAAGAAAAAAAAAGAAAATAATATAAGAATATATAAATATATAATAATAAACAAATAAAATAAATATAACTATAATTTATATCTTTGAAAACGGTCTTTGGATATAGAGATGGAAACTTCAGTAAAAACCTGCAGATAAATATATTGTGGCCTATTTTGAACAATAATATTTAAACAATATAATATAATTAACGTTGAAATAAAAGTGAGTGAACGCCACTGGATTTTCATATGTCTTTCCCCACTTCTACGCCTTCAAACGATGACTCACTCTCCCAAATAGTGAAATTAGAGTTTACTTGCTTTATCTGGGTGATATTTATAGCACACTTTAATAACTCGTTAATTGCCGTAATTTGAAGTAGCTATATTACAAGTTATTCATATTATTGCAAAAATAATAGTTTTTTGTAATTATATCGGTCAATTGTATATTTATTTTAATTTGGATACTCTCAAAATTACATAACTTTTTATGGTCTACAACTTTTATTTGAACCATTTTACTCTAAAATGTATAAGAAACGTTTTATAGACAAAAAATATTTTTGTTCACTTTTTGCGTAAAAAAAAACAACAAAGCAAAATCACCTGTAAGTCTTCACGGATTTCTTATCAGCTACCCTTCATATAGCTTTTAAAACCTTCAAATATCTGTATAAGATTTTTACGTGATTTTTTCACATTAGACTGATAATAACCCAGTCAAAAAAAAGCTGAAAAAATATACAAGTATATAAAGGTTCTGAAAGGTATATGAGGGTAGCTGATGATAATTATGTGAAGACGTAATGCTAATTTTGCTTTGTTTTTTTTTATTGAATAACGTAAAAAGTGAAAAAAAAAAGTTTTTGCGTAAAATAAGTTTCTCATACATTTAAAAAAAAATGGTTCAAATAAAAGTTATAGATCATAAAAAACTCTTTAGTATTGAGAGTCGAAATTAAAATACATAAAGAATTGACAGCGATAATTTCAAAAACACTTATTTTTGTAGTAATTTATAAATGTTAATAACTATGTTAATGAATTTCTTAAGCGTCTTGATGATGAATCTTTAAGAATAATATGTAAAATCTTCAATATCTATGACACAGGCAATATTCCAAGAGATTGGCTAGTTTCAGAATTTATTACGTTACCAAACAAAAGGAGCGAAAATGTGCGGAGAATATAGGCTAATAAGTCTAATGAGCCATACTCAACATTTTCTTAAAATTATACATCGCAGGTATGAAAGGCGTAGGTACGAGAGATGCACTGTTTAGTCTACAGGTATTATTCCAAAGATGCAGAGATATAACTTGCGATATCTACACCTGCTTTGTGGACTACCAAAAAGCATTTGACACAATTTAACACCGAAAAATGATGGGATGTTCTAAGAAAGGGCCAAATAGATGATAAAGACCGGCGTATAATACAAAATTTATACTGGAACCAATCAACCACAATAAGAACAAATCTTAGAGATGAACCGACGGACGCGATCCAGATTCTGCGAAGCGTTAGACGAGGATGTATACTTTCACCTATATTATTCAACCTATATTCAGAGGAAATATTTAGTGAAGCCTTGAAAAATTGAGAACGCTTGCAGATGACACTTATTTTTGTGGACAGTTTAAACAGTTTACAGCAACTAATAAACAAAGTACATAAAGTAAGTGAAAGATTTGGACTACAAGTAAACATATCAAAAACTAAATTTATGGTCATCAGCCAAAACTGCTTATCAACAATACACCAGTGGACTGAGTAAAACAGTTTACCTATCTTGGAACAATAGTAAACGAACCATGGGATTACTCACAAGAAGTAAAATGTAGAATAGAGAAGGCTAGGAGTGCATTCAACAACATGGCCAAACTCTTTAAAAGCCACAACCTTAATCTGGAGATAAAAGTAAGACTCCTACGATGTTATATCTTCTCGATATTATACTACGGAGTTGAATCCTGGACACTCACTGAAGCGATGGAGAAAAAACTTGAAGCCTTCGAGATGTGGCTATACAGAAGAATCCTAAGGATATCATAGATGGACAAGATAACCAACGAGACTGTACTACGAAGAATGGGGAAAGAAAGAGAAGTGATGTATACGATTAAAAGGAGAAAGTTAGAATATCGCGGATAATGAGAAACGACACTAAATACAGATTACTGAAAATAATCCTTCAAGGCAAAGTATTCGGAAAGCGAGGAATTGGGAGAAGAAGAATATCATGGTTAAAAAACCTGAGGAAATGGTTCTCCACAACAACAACTAATCTATTTAAAGCATCAGTTAATAAAATAATTATAGCCAGAATGATCGCCAATATTCGAAACAAATAGGCACCAAAAGAAGAAGAAACAGTTCATAAAAACTATGCACAAAATTATCCACTTAAATATTTTTTTAAATACAACAGGACCATACAAAGAGAGGATTTTATTACAGCTGGAGACCTGAAGAAACGTTGTTTAAAAATTTTAGAAATAAATTGGAAATAATGGCATCCATGAATATGTCGGTATCGGCAAGCAACAAAAGGAATTAGCCTAAATCTTGAAAATATTTTGCATGAAAACATTAATAAATGCATTGTATTATCACTATCTTTTGATGAATCTGCGGAC
Organism: Diabrotica undecimpunctata; assembly: GCF_040954645.1. Lineage (NCBI taxonomy): Eukaryota > Metazoa > Arthropoda > Insecta > Coleoptera > Chrysomelidae > Diabrotica > Diabrotica undecimpunctata. The sequence goes on from NC_092810.1 coordinate 35,035,389, forward strand.
TATATCTAGTGACTGCATTCCTCAAAAAGTATGTATATAAATCCAAGACTGAACAAGAGATACAATATGAAATTATTAGAGGTATAAGCCCCCACCAGCGATTATGAAGATGAACTTGTTGAAAAGGAAATGAAGAAAATCTTCTTTGTTTATTGCAGCGCAGAACAGTTCAGTGGTAGTCGTAGTCGATGAAGAAAATAAAAGAGCAAAAAATGCATGAACCGGTCCATTAAAATCTGATAATGGGAGATTTTATTAGTAAACTGAAAGAGAAAAAGGAAGATCAACTCTTTATGAAAATGAAAATCTTAACAAAAAGACTAACACCTACACTTGATTCAATCTTGGATCAATCCAAAGAGCAGCAAGGATATAGCACAAATGACTACATATTTGCATACCATAAAGATAATTGAAAAATTCATCATGTACAACATACAACTGGTCTTTGCATTTATCGATTACAAAAAGGCTTTTGATTATGTAGAATTTGAAACAGTACTGTTAGCATCAAAACAAGTAGATAGTGCAAGAGATAAAAGTTTAGCCACATCTGGTAACAACTAATAAAAATGTGATGTATTACAAATTATCACATTAATTCACACAATAAAATATTCTTTTAATTCTTCAACACATAACTTCTATGTAAAGACAGAATAGCAGTGATTTTTTGGAAGGACAAGTTAAATGAACAGTTATTATATATTATTTCAAAGCTCAATACTTACAGGAAAGATGAAATATGCACCCCGTATCAAGCTGGCCAAGCAAATGACGAAATAGATCAACTTCTGTGTAGTTACTTTGCACGCCCTGAACAATGTTGGTGATTTCAATCTTCTATATTCAGACATAATGCATGTTATTAGTTGAATAGCACACACTAGACTGATGAAGAAGAAGACTCCCCCGATACCTGTAAAAAAATAGAAAAATGTAAGTTATTTTTAGACACTTAACATGTGTCTTATTAAAAAGGATGCATAAACAAAAACAGACATTTTTTATGAAGTGTCCTTTATTATAATTAAAACCCAGTGCCCAAAAACAAGGTTAAAAACTAGTCTCATCTGCAATGAGTTTACGATCTAAATGAAACCTGTCTCCGGAGTTAATGGAATGAAAAACATGCAGCGAATTGTTCTGCATCAGTTATGTTTAGTATTCGAGCAGTACAGTGATTTTACTATTTATTGATTACTATGAATATCGCATTGTTCATAAAGTTCAGAGGCAGCATTGTGTCCATCCCAACTGTGAAAAGAATGCAAAATCTCGCCATTTGTGTCATCCAAAAACTGTCTTAAGAGAGATATAAAGTTCATCGTTTTTTATATAATGTCAAAAGAATCTTATCCGGAGTTGGCAAGAATAATTGGGCAGAAATACATGGTGAATTTTGTGTGTAAAACATAAAAACACATAGTTATAACATGGTAAAAGAAATTGCAATACCACTATAACCTGCCTCAATCTCATCTAAAGAAGCTCATTTTTTGGCAGGACCATCATCTACCGTAGATTTAGTTGGGGTATAAGATACTAATATAAACGAGATATAAAAGAGATGGTGCATAAATACATCAATTTACCGTGGGTAAATTTACCGGGTATCTACTGGATGAAAAAGGATTTCTTTTTCGTTTTTTTTTGGCACACTTTCAATAAAATTAACATTTATATATAATTAGATGACCACATGAATAAATAATTATGAGAATAGGGCAAGGAATAACGATATGTCATAACAAACTGACAACGAAAACAAGACTAACAAAATATTAAAAATTTTAAGGGTAACGTGCGCAATTAGTATTTTTAAATCTTGCTAGGATTTTCATCAAGCAGTAATTTATTGGACTTCATAAGTTTTTATTAAAATGAAAATTTACACTGCTGAAACATATTTAAAATCTAGTCTTCCTTCTGTTTTACTAGCAAAACAGTCAATAACTCGTTTATTAAAATCTTCAATGTTGTTGCAAAAACACTTTTACAGCTGATAACATTCCCAATGCAATTAGTCTTTCTTCTTTCATCGACTTGAGTAAACAAGTTTTCATCCTCTTCAACATAGGAAAGCATCTTTCAGTTTCGGATGTTGATATAGGCGTAGTCACTACAACTTCCAGCAGCTTAACAGTTTCTTGGAGAGTAGATATAATTTCTTCCTTTGAAAGTAATAACGGCTTCAGAAATGGTTTGCAGTTTTTCTCTTTCATATAGCACTTGCAGTTCTGTTTTTAAACGTTTTTTGAAGTTATACTTCTATACGAGCGGTCGACGTTGGAAATTTGCACGGGAGTGAATCGGTGAAATCATTACATATGTAAGACATGAGTAAGAGAGAGGCAGAAGAGGTTTTCTCTCTCTTTCTCTATCGGGAATAAAAATGTTCCTTTTGTATATATATTTAATATATATATATATATATATATATATATATATATATATATATATATATATATATATATATATATATGGCATAGGAGGACAAATTCGTTAAACTTCCCGTGCTCGAATCGGTATCAATAAAGTGTTATGATCATTTCGGCCTGTCCCAGCCTCATCAGACACTTGGGCTGATACAAATTCAAACTCGGAAAGTCCAACGAATGTCTCCCAAATCTTCACTACAACAGTAATTGGACATTAGTTGGACTTTCCGAGTTTGAATTTGTATCAGCCCAAGTGTCTGATGAGGCTGGGATAGGCCGAAATGATCATAACACTTTATTGATACCGATTCGAGCACAGAAAGTTTAACGAATTGGTCCTCCTATGCCATATATTTGGCCATTTAATACAATAAAGCGATAGCAGCTTTCGCTAAAATATGTAATCTTTTACACATTTCGCATAGCGCAGAGGATACAGAAAACGATATTATCATATCGTTTTCGTTCACGGCCGCCAAAGCAGGTGGCGCCTTTGTCAGCTAACTACTGTTGTAGTGAAGATTTGGGAGACATTCGTTGGACTTTCCGAGTTTGAATTTGTATCAGCCCAAGTGTCTGATGAGGCTGGGATAGGCCGAAATGATCAGAACACTTTATTGATACCGATTCGAGCACGGGAAGTTTAACGAATTTGTCCTCCTATGCCATATATTTGGCCATTTAATTCAATAAAGCGATAGCAGCTTTCGCTAAAAGATTTAATCTTTTATATATATAATATTATATATATATAATATTATATATATATATATATATATATATATATATATATATATATAATATAATATATATTAATATTATTATTTATGTAATACGCTTTGTATTATTTATTAAATGTTCATAATTATTTTAGGCTTTTGTATTTCAAAATAATAATTACAATAAGTCACTGTATGACCGAGAACTGTCAATTTTGAAATACGTTAGTGTCATGTCTAATTGGCAAATTTCTTATGTGTTTGGTTTATACGCTGGTATATGTGAGTTCGAATCCCAATAAGAATTTCCTTTTTTATTTTTGAAATATTTAAAAACCCCACGTTAGTCTTATTAAATATATGTAATATACAGCAAAAATGCTAAATTTTAAAATAAAATGAAAATTTACAACATAATTCGAGTTCTTGGTTTTTTATTTTTATCTTCTACAAACATTTTTTGAAGTTATACTTCTATACACGCGTTCGACGTTGGAAATTTGTGTGTATTCATATAAATTGAGTGAATCGGCAAAATCATTACATATGTATGATATAGGTAAGAGAGAGACAAAAGGTATATTTTCTCTCTCTTTCTCTCTCGAGAATAAAAATGTTCCTTTTGTAAACATATTTTGTAAGTTATGTATATTGTAATTTTTAAATACTTATGAATATTGCATTTTAATTTGTATTGTATTATTATATGGAATTATGTGGCAGTGTATTGTATTGTATTTTTATATTAATAACAAAATTAACAACAAATTTTACTGAAGAGTATGTGTAAAAAAATTTTTTGCATTCAACTCCTATTATACATATATGAAAATAAAAAATGGATATTATGTCAACAGTATCAGAGAACAATTTGTCTGGAAAGTCTTTTTGATATTCGTTAAAGTGTTCTTTTATAAATAATGCGGTAGCTACCAGATATCCTGTAAAAGTAATTTGAACCCTAATCTGTTATAAAATGGAATGGCAAACTGCCAAGGCTTCTATTTTTTTATTTATTGAAACAGATATATCGGAATGAGGACAACATCGCCTTTTTTGAGCAATAGGTTCATTGGTTTTTACTAGCTCCGAATCTAGTTGGTCAATAACTGTATCCATTTCATCACAAATTTTTTGCATTGTATTTTCAAATGTTTGCAGATCTTGTTTAGCCTTAATGGGGTCAGTATGAATTATCTACAGTTGCTTAAAAATTATTTCTACATGTGGAATGATTTTATGAAAAACTGTTAACCAAAATATTAAATCTTTATTCTGTAATCTAAGTTTATATGCACCGGCTTGCTCAATCGTTTCTTAAGCTTATTCAGCACAATCATTTCAGTATTTATAAACTGTATTGACTCCACGGATCGATACACCGACTGTAAGTCTGTAAGCTGACCGCATCTAACCTTTTCCTATGCGTTTGAAGTCAAATCTTGAAGCATACTGAAATGGGCTCAGGTAGTCAACTCCCTTGAATTATTGTTTTTTCGTTAAAATTAAATTATGTTATGATATGATAAATAATGTATGTAGATAATGCATTGATATTAAAAATGCAAGGTAAAGTATTTTTAGTAATCAATATATTTTTCAGAGTCAGTGCCATGGCGCCGTGGCCCTATAGGACTAGCCGCCACTGATATAAACCACATGCACTACTATTATATTATAGTAGTGTATGTGGTCCATAGGCATTACAAAGGAATCAACTACTTTAGACTGATATAAAGATATTGAGGAGAAACTTTCATTATGTGACATGATCAATAAAATATGGGAGATTTAAGAAAAAAACAAAACAATTTCTTTCTTTATTCACAACTTCTGCCAAAATGTAAATAAAACTGTAAATACTTTGCCATTTTCAAAGCCATCTTCCAAAATCACAATTTTATTTCACTATGTGTACTGAAAACTTTTGTTTATCATAAAGACCTTCACTTCTAATCACTTAGATAAAAACTATACACCATATAATAAATAAATATCATTGCTACTACACCACTACACTTTTGGAATAATTAATCACCTTCAAGGAATTACAGTAGAATTGGCAACATGGGAGGCTTCCCTTCAGTGCAAGTGTACTGAACTGAATATTGAAATTGGAAATTGAATAACAATCATCATATTTACATTTGAGTGCATTACATATGGTTCTAATAAAATGAAAAACAATTGTAAATTAAGACAAATTATCCATGTTAATGACACAAAAAGATTAGTCCTTGTATATTTTTAAATGTCAATTTGTTGGAGCAAAACAATTATAATATATTGTCTGTGTATCTGCTGAATAAATATTGATGTTGGTTTATCACTAAGCATTCTATCAGCTTCTGTCTGTGGGATATAGAGAAAATTACAATAACAATTGACTTAATTTTTCTACTTCTAGAGAATATGAAGCAGTTTTCTGTTTCATATTCTGTAAGAAAAAAGGGAGAAAAGCATATTGTTTAACAATGGAAAAAATAACAATATTAGTAACCTGACCTCAATTCTAACTTCCTCTAACAAAAGGATAAAAATAGTTTGTTTAGCATATTTGTTCAACTCAATCAGGACTATATCTATTGTTATTTAAATAGATATGCAAAACATTAGCAAATGCAAATACAAACCTGTGTGGTAAGGTAAATTGGGGCCATCACAGAGATCTCCTGTAAACCTGATATCGCACATACAAGTACCATTGTAACATTCTCCTCTTCCCGAACAATCCCTTGTGCAAGTGGAGGATAGTCCTGACATAATTAGAAGGTGTCGAAACATTCTTATATATACAGTCCTACAATTTAAAAATAGAGAAATAACAGAAAAACACAAATATTTAGTTTGTACCTTATGGACGTCTGTAATTTCCTTTGTCTTTAAAATGATCACAGATGTCCGAACAATCAGTCTATACCACAATTATTATGTTCTTGAGCACACACATTATTTGAACAGAACTTTCATACAAAACAATAAAATCCTTCTCAGTTCTCCATTTTACTGAAGTTCGTTCGCTAATAAAAATACATAAATAGCATAAGAGCAATCAGTTAAGCATAACTCTTTTACTTTTAGTTACTTAAGTTCTCTCTATCTCTGTTTAATACATGGACAGTTATAGTGGATTAGCGTCGAAGGTATACGAAAAATAGTGAACATATGTTCAGTTGAAGGCTAAATGACATATGAAGGAAAATCGATCTTTGCAACTTTTAAAGGTTTGTCACGTATAAAAAGTTGCATAGTTCTAGGTGTAATTGGAATTACAAATTTAAATTTTGGTAATAAAAATGAAAATTAATCATTAACGTGGTATTTCTCTAGGATAGACATAGAGGCATTAATTTAAGATAATTCAAAATTTGTAAAAATATCACTGTTTCATATGTTTTCGTAATAATAAACACCTATTTCTTAATACATTTTAAAGCAAAAGATATTTTTTTATATGTACATGCACTGTATATGAAATTAGACACGATGTCAAAAATATGAGAGCGATACAACAGCTGTATTGGAATCAAAAAGCAGAACTAAATCTCGCCAACGTTCTATCAAAGAATGTAGACGCATATAAATTATATAAAGAATATAAACGCATTATATGCGTCTATATTCTTTGGTTCTATATTATAATATATATAGAACAAATGGAAATAGAAAAGGCATAAGACAGGATTCATTCTCTCCCCACTTTGTTCAACTTTCATGTTGCTGTAGAAAAGAATAAGATATTTCAGCTTGCACGTGAGAACAAAAAGTTTATCCAAATAAATGATACTCATAATTATGATTTCAGATACGGCTATAATAACGGACAATATAATGGAAAAGCAAGAGGAGACCTCTTTACATCGATCAGCTCTGATATCCTTTCCTGAAATATACTCTATATGTATAAATTAAATAGTAAAGGCGACAATTTTTCGGATTTTAGAAAGCTTGAAATTGACAGGAAAAAACTGTTTTTCCATCCCATAGCCACAGTATATTGCTAACCATAGTTTCTTTTTTATACTATGACCAATGAATATAGATAAGCAGTAATATATATTCTTTATCTATGATAGATAAGCGTCTATATTCTTTGCTATGACCAAAGAATATAGACGCTTATAATATATATAATATAAGCGTCTATATTCTTTGCTATGACCATAGCCATAACCACTATCATCACTATTTTGACTTTTTGACATATACACATACACATAACCCTAAATAATTCCTGTTTTTGTTTATAAATTTCGTAAGGGAAAAAATAGTATAATATTAATAAATTTAAATTCCTTACATCTTTGAATAAATAAGTATATACACGAATAAAAAATCTTGATAAAATTTTAGGAAGATTATTATTTGAAAATGGATTGGATTTCTTCTCTATGTAGAGTATGTGTGGCTAAAACAAGTCAAATGATTTCTTTAGATAGCAGTTTTAAAGAAGCACTCTCTGAAGAAAACGAAACTAATGAGCAAATTTATCCAGATACTTCAGTCCAGGAAATTCTTCACAAAGTGCTGAATTTTATGGTAATGTTCACATAGATAAAAAACTTCTGAAAAGTTGAATATCATATGATCATATTATCATTTGTCCACTATCTAGATTTTTATCCAATTTATGAAAATACTGAGTTTCTATTGATATCTAACTTACTTATAATATGCTTTAGTCATTTTTTTTCTTCAAAAACTGTAAACAGCATAGTACCACATTCGTTAAGTGCCTCTTTTATAAACCTTTATTTTGAAAAAGGTTTCTGCATCAAAATCAAGATGTGTTTTCTGAATCAAAACAGTTTTGGGACACTAGTTTTTGCAAATTGTTCTTTTTTTCTTTTGTAAAACATCTTTTTCTTTTTTTATTTGTCATAAGTGTATTAGAAACCATTGTATTTGATAAGGTCTGGAACCTGTATCCTTTGTTATAATTATTTAAATAGACAATACTGATTTAGCCCACCTATAGTTGAGAAAATTTGTTCTATAACATATAAATGATTTTGATTGTCTCTTTTAAGATATAAAAATTAAGTTCATTCATTCATTGCGAGTGATGTGCTGCCATCATTACCATATATGTTTGATTTGGTCTATGTTTGCGTAATCTATTAAAGTTCCTACCTTATTTTTATTTACTTTTCTTTTCAATATGGTTAACCAACTTACAGCATATTATAAAGAAGAATTTGCAATGCAATTTGTTTTATTTTATTTTGTATAATGAGTGAACCTTTTTTAGTTCTTATTTGTTTGCTGTCCAGTTATTTTATGCAATTGCTGTATCATTTCATTGCACTAAATGTTAATTGTTCTTTGCACAATATGTTTTCTCAGTGTATGGGTCTTCATGTAACTGGTATTAGAATTTTCTTCATTCCATACCTTATTTTAATTTAGAGTTTGACTGTAAAAGCATTGTTTTATTCTGATAAAGTAAATGTATTGATTGTGATGACTCAACATTTGGCACTATAATAAATAGTGAAATTTTACTTTCCAGTTTATTAACTTTACAATATAAAGCTTTAATTTACATACACATTAATAAACCAAGAGCCATAGCTACATTGGTTTTATTTTCTACAATAACAATGGTTTTACAAAGTTTAAATCAAATATTTTTAGTTACAAAATTTGATTAAGTAATCTATGTTAATACAGAAAGGTTTTTTCAAATTTAAATTTTCCTAGTCGTCTTTCTTTCATACTACTGAGCATGCTTCTTTGTACAAGAGAAGTTCACATTATTTCTGTACGAAAAGTACCCCTTTGCCTAGTATGGTAGTCATGTACATCTTCAGTCAGTTTTAGGACAATATTTGTAAGTACCGTAAACAGGGGTAACTTTGCCCCTGCCAGGGTAACTTTGCTCCATTACTAAGAAAAGTTTCATTTTAATTTACCTATGATTTAAAAACAGTCTTCACAAAACGCGGGTCGCCATTTTACTGGTTGCCTATTGACAAAGTCTCCCCATGTGCAGCATCGTCTTGCTCTTCCATTTACATGCCTACAGCGAGTCGAGAAGGTGGTAGTGTAAAAACTTCGGTAAAAACTACGTATAAAATTTGGTGTGTGTAGAAAGTTGTGCTATTATCTCACAAGTAAGTATTTGTGTATGCGTTAAGTGTATACTGTTTATCAACTTTTGTACTAAATTGTGACTTATAAATGAACAAATGATAAACTTTTCTTTTTCTAACGTAATTTTACAAATTATCAGGTGACTCGGGGTAACTTTACTCCAAAAAAGTGGCCAAAGTTACCCCGAAATATATTTTATGTTTAATATATATTTTTGTTACAGATATGCTGACTATAGACAAGAAACCCTACAAGAGTGTTTAAATGAAATAAGAAGAGGTGAAATCTCACACAGAAGGGCAGAAGAAAAATATAAGATTCCAAGAAGGACCATTTTAAATAAACTGAAAGGGAAACATTCCAAAACGCCAGGGAAGCAAAACGTATTTACTCCCGGCGAAGAAAACCAATTTGTCAATTGCCTGATTTATGTGGGAGAGTATGGATTCCCTATTAACGCAAGGGAACTGAGAAACATTATCAAAAATTATTTAAACCGTTGTGGAAGCGATGTCAAAATTTTCAAGGATAACTTCCCTGGAGAGGATTGGATCAAAAAAATTATGGTGAGACATCCTGAAATTTCCCAACGTTTTGCAGAAAATATTAAACGTGCACGAGCAGGAGTTGATGAAAACGTATTGAGAAGCTTTTTCGAAAATCTGGCAGTCGAGTTCGGCGGCGTTGCTCCAACAAATATATGGAATTGTGATGAAACTAATCTCACTGTTGATCCCGACAAAAAGAAAGTCATTGTCAAGAGAGGTTGCAAGTATCTAGAACTAATTAAAAACACTTCAAAGACATCTGTGTCCATTATATTCTGTGGAAACGGCAAAGGTGAACTTTTACCACCCTATGTTAATTACCGGGCTGCTAAAATGTGGACTACTTGGGCTGAGAATGGGCCAAAAGGATGCCGTTACAACGCTAGCAGTTCCGGATGGTTGGATGCAAATATTTTTGCAGATTGGCCTGAATTTCAGTTGGTACCTATGTTTAGGAAGCTGAATGGTAAAAAGGTATTACTATGCGACAACCTCTCCACATATAACAGTACATGCACTTCAACTCTGTCGTCAAAACGACAATCATTTAATTTGTCTGCCTCCAAACAGTAAACATTTGACGCAACCTCTAGACGTGGCTTTCTTTCAGCCCCTAAAAATAGCCTGACGAAAAATTTTGTCAGTTTTGAAAAGTACTGAAGATGGCATCCGCAACACTAATATACAGAAGCAACACTTTCCTCCATTATTGTCAAAAGTGATGGACTTGCTTGATCCACAAATCAAATCTAATTTAGAGGAAGGGTTTCGAAAATGCGGAATATTTCCTCTGAATGTTGAGGAAGTACTCAGCCGAATACGCTGCCTTCTTTATTAGTTTTTTTTTGCACAAATAATATTTTTGGAGTAAGATTAATATAAGCAACCCATTAGCTTTGCTCCAACTATATGTTACTATACAAAATTTCATGCTTTTATGAGGTGGAGCAAAGTTACCCCACACTATTGGTAACTTTGCTCCACTTTTTATTAAAAAAAAAATTGTAATTAATTATTTTTAAAATAAAAAATACCATACAATAATTACATTGTATACCTTCTTCATCAGTTATTAAAAAAAAACATAATACTAGTAGAAAGTTTATACACTTTTCCTCGCAATTTCTTTAATAACTCCTAAAAGTGGAGCAAAGTTACCCCAGTTTACGGTACTTGAGAAAGCTTACATTTATGAATTAATACACAAACTAGCATTCAATATTGATAGACCTTTCCCTAACTAAAACTCATCAAAACAACTACCCACTGGCCTCTGATGCTCTCTTAACAAGCTGCGATGTAGATGACATTCTATATGGGGCCAATGAGACGCAAACTCTCATAAAGGCTCATAATGAGATATCTGACCTACTCAACAAGGCACACATTTCTCTTCATAAATGGTGCTTTACTCAAAAACAGTTTTCTGCACTGCAGTGATCTGCAGTAAGTATAAATCTGCAAAGAATTGTGACTCCCATGGTTATCCAATATGAGAAGCACTGGATCTTCTTTCGATGCCTTTATATGCTGACAAAAATGTTTTATCAAGTCGAAAAATAACTCTTCATTTATCCAACCGTTTTTTGAGCATCTGTATATTACTCAACTTGAACCTCCAATCATTATTTGTGGATTCATATGTATTCGAGGGAATATGAACATAGGAGGGACAGACTGTCCTGAATCATTTACAGCGCATACTATGGTAACAATTTCCCTTCTTTCCCAAGATATTACGGATCCCATTTGTCTTTGGCCTTTTGGTGCTAAACTTTTTTATGGTTTCTGGACCGTAGAAATGCCCGTTTCATCTATATTAAAAATTCGACTCTCTGGCAATTTGAACTCTTCCATAACTGTGAGCAGTTTATTAAAAGATCGGTCAACCTCATCTTTACTGAATGTAGAAATGCGGTTTTGTCTGGTACCTTCCGGTTTTCTAACACTAATGTCTGGATGACGCTTTAAAAAGAGTTCTAACCAATTTTCACCAGCGATTTTCTTTATCGAGTCGAAACGGTGTTTTATTTTATTCGTTTCAGCAAACTGGTATCCTAAACACCTTAGTTCTGCTTGTGTGATTCCAAAAAACATACATATTCGCCAATTTTTTAACATGGTTGGCTATAGTGGAATACTGTTCATCATTAAAAATTAGTTTTCTGTCATGTTTTATTTTTTTGCGGCTCTTGGAGTTTTTCACGTAGAGTGGATTCTGGAATATTGAATGATCGACCTACTTCTCGTGTTTTTCGCCCAGATCGTATAGCAGTGATAGCAGCTTTTAGTTCGTCTTCTGTCCATTTTGATCTTTCGGTTTGCCGAACATAAGCACGGGGCTTTTTGGAATCTAAAAAGCAATACAAACACTATATCAGCAAAAATTCTCACACGGGGTAATACCGCGCAGCGTGAAATTACCCCGACGCAGCTGCTCGTTATTCCGATAAGTGAGTAACCTAACTTAAGTTATCACTGTTCGTCAACGACTAAATACAATGCATTGTTTTGTACGTTAAATTAATACAAACTAATTATGGAATAGTTTTAATGCAAATTAATAACAAAAGCACTTACCACTTTTTAAAAATTATTTGAAAATTACATCAATGTCTTGAAAAACAAACAATCGGCGACCTTATCTAAACCAACACTACGGATTTAGTCATAGTACAAACATGTGGTTAGCTAGCAAATACGAGACTGCGCGCTGTGTTGATTGTTAAAATACTTATGCCGTGTTGCCAAGATAGTGATGCGCAGAATTCCCACGTGCGCGGAATTTCCCGGTTTCCTTTACTTTCTGATACATGTCTCTCACAATATTTTGTTTATTTTACATGTGGTCTTGCTAAAATTTAAAACACTTATAATTTTTTTTAGGAACCTGTACCTGAAAACTATCCACAATACATATGCTCAATGTGTCTAGGTATACTAAAAGTGGCATACGACTTTAAAACACTTTTTGAAGAATCTCATCAAGTGCTTGTTGAACTTACAGGAGGCAAGGAAACAAACAAGAGTAATTTACCAGTGTGTGTGGAAATAATCGCTGGTTCAACAAGATATAATTTAAACGACTTGGTAATTGTAGAGGAGCAAAAATGTGATCAGCTTAATTTTAACGGGTTTTTACGAAATCTCGGAACAGTGATATCGGCGAGTTTTGGTCCTAAATATGAGCGCCCAACAGTCGGTCCTCCAGTGTTGGAGATTCTAGAACGTCCGAAGGAAGTATCCGAACCAGATGTTTTATCACCCGAAAATGAGCAGGATAAAGAATGTGACGTTGATTCTTATATTATTTTATGCAGTAGCGACACTGGGGCAAGAGATACGATAAAGGCATCGGCAGATCTGGAAGATGATGATGATTTAATACAGTCAGCTGCAAAGTTACAGTACGAGTGTAGTATTTGCAAAAGAATGTATGGTTCGAAAACTAGATATCAAAAACATGTCGATGTTTGTGGCAAAGGATACAGATTAGGTAAAGACGACAAAGGAAAAACGTCGTTAGTGTCTTTATTGCAATGTAGATTTTGTCCAAGAATTTTCAAAGAAAGAAAATTTCTCAACTACCACGTTAAAACACATTTGATGCCTTTTTTCAAGTGTGATATTTGCAATCAAAAGTTCAAAAGCCGAAATTCTAGAAATTATCATAGGTCTACAAGACATAGTCAGTCGAGCTATGTTTGTCAGATTTGTGGAAAAGAGTGTAAAACTGCAGCGACGCTAAGTGGACACGAACAAACCCACAACAAAAATTCAACGATGTGTATTTGTCCAGTGTGCGGAAAATCTTTTCATTACAAAGGAGGGTTGTATTACCACATGAAACAACACACCAAAGAACGCAAGTATAAATGTCATTTTTGTGACAGAGATTTCTATACTTTGACAGCCAAGAAACGCCACATATTAACCCATACTGGCCATCGGCCTTTCAACTGTCAATCTTGTGGGAAAGCATTCTTTTCCAAAGGAGAACTAAAGAAGCATGAGTACACACATACCGGACACCACCCCTATAAGTGTGAATACTGCCACAAAGCATTCACTTCTGCGTTTAATATGAAAATACACTGGTTTAATCACGCTGGTAGCTTCGATTGCGAGCATTGCCAAAGAACATTTATTAGTAGTAAGGTTTTAGAGTTCCATTATAAAGTAAAACATAAAAAACTTGTTGAAAAACCTGATGATGGTAACTAATTGCTGTACTTTGTAAAAATAAGACTGTATTTTTTTAGTTAATTAAAATAAAGTTAAATGTACAAGTGTAGTATTTCTGGATCAAATCTCTATTCTATGAGTAATCAGAAAGCATAACCACCAATGTTTCTCAAACCTTTTTCCTTGTAGACCACTTACCGATGTTTTTGGTTTCCATAGACCCCTAATGTAGAATTTTTCGAAATTTATTCGACGTTCAAGTCTTTTCTCAAAAAAAATTAACTATCTTGGAATGTATTTTTGTTAGCTGATACATTGCTTCCCAATTTTATGTTTCATTTATTTATTTTATTTTTTATCTGCGCAATAATTAAAAAATAAAAACAAAAGTTTAATTCATATTTTATGAAAAATGCACAGAAATATGAATTACTGTTACCTAATGAGAGTGATACACGGGTAGAAGATATATCTACTTAAGGGATGCGACCCTGCCCACGTGAGCCATAATTATCTCCCAATCTCCTGGTACCTATGAGCCATAATTATTTCCCATTCTCCTCGTACCTAAGAGAAATTATATCCTAAACCCATTCTCCCATCTAATTACCAAAGTTTCCTTTCCCATATCCTACTCTGGTGTCGGCAGCGGCATCACCAATACCAAGATAGAGTGTAAGGGAAATTATCCTGGATCGGTATATTATTGGATACTACAAGTATTAAATTAACCGAACGATTACCGGTATAAGTAATCCCCACTAGTTGGTCAACGGCTACGGATGGAAGAACCGACACGTGGTAGGGCACTTCATTGCCCTGGAGCTAAGAAATTGACTCCGAAGGCGGAAGAGCTAAATTAGTCAACGGCATTGAGATGTGGAAAGCCACGGGATGACTACCATATTAAAGATCCGCATGGATATTCCTAGTAAAAAATTATCATGGGCCCACTAGTCGATGATCATGGAGCTCGGAATCCAAGGACAAGAGGACAATTATATTTAGACGACAGGGCCTGTCAGGTCGTCATCAAGGTAAATCTCTGTCAAAAAAATAAGAATAACTTGAAAATTGAAACATGGAACGTAAGAAGTTTTCACCAATCTGGCAAACGAGATAACACTGTGTCGGAAATGAGCAGAATGAAGATTAACATACTGGGTCTTAGCGATATACAATGGCCTGAATCAAGAAAATGTAATGTAACACCAGAAATGGAACAATGTATTATTTCGGTAACAACAACTCCAATCACAGGCAGGGAGTTGATATTATAGTTGATTGAAATTCTCAAAAAGCTGTTTGTAACTTTGTTCCCTACCCTGATCGAGTATTGATGCTATATCTCAACTCTCATTTAAAACGTAAAATAAATATAATCCAGGTATATGCACCAACTGCAGATAAGGATGAATACACCATAGAAAACTTCTATGAACAAATTGGCAATGTCTTAAAGCTGACTAAAAGATATGATATAAATATTATATTAGGAGATTTAAATGCTAAAGTGGGCCAAGGAGAAGTGGAGAATTGTGTGAGACGATATGAACTCAGAGAGAGAGAGGAATGAACGTTGGGATCGGTTGATTGATTTTTGTAATTCACTTGATCATAATTGCAAATACTTTGTTCAAACTTTCTATATATAACGTAGATTATACACATGGAGGTCACCAGCTGACAATAACAACAAAGTAGTCAGAAATCAAATAGATTATATTATCGTCAACCGCTATGCGGGTAGGAAATCCTTTGAATAGTCCTATCAGGGAAAATGAATCAATCCCTGCCTTCCGCAGATTCCAGGTGTTTCCTGACCCGAGAAACTAGTACCTGCTTAGGACCCCTTGTCCATGGATGAAGTCCACAATGGCGTAGAAGAATACCTTCGGTGCGGTGTGGATGGCGGAAGTGGTAATCCCTTGATTTTAGGGATTGTATAAAATCACTTACCAACCCGTCTAGTCTGCGTGGTGGTTTAAGGCTAAAAAACCTCCTAACAGGAATATGGCGATATCTAAAACAAAAGAAATGGGTTCCCAGGTGGGTAGACCATACAGTAATGGCAAATCTCACTCCTTTGGAAAAAAGTACAGCTTCATGGACTCTGGGGGAAGCAAGAAATCGCTAAAAACCACATGATTGAACATCGCAACTCTAAATATAAGGTCCTTAAGCAAAGATGAAAAAGTTTACGAACTCGAAGAAGACATCACGGACTTAAAATTGGACATAATTGGTCTAGCAGAGGTAAAAGGAAAAGGGGAAGAGCGCATAACATTGGAGTCCGGTAACGTACTATATTACAAAGGGCGAGAAGAACAAAGCCTAGATGGCGTAGGATTTCCAATTTCAAAGAAATATGCACATAAAGTAGAGCAATTCGTATTCAGTAGAGCTGAAAGAATTGCAATGATTAGGCTAAATGTAAACGAAAACATTTCCCTGAATATTATTCAATTATACCCTCCAATAGCAGCTTATCTCGATGAAGAGATAGACGAATTTTATGAGCAAATTGCAGAAACTAGCACGAATTATCACAGCACGTATACGATGATAATAGGAGACTTCAACGCTAAGATCGGACGACTTGAAAAAACCGAAAACTATATAGGACAATTCGGCTCTGGAGTTAGAAATGAGAGAGGAGAAACCTTGGTTAACTTCCTACAAGCCCACAAATACTATGCAATGAACACATTCTATAAGCAAAAATCTCAAAGAAAATGGACCCCAGACTATCCCCAGACGGAAAAACTCGGAATGAAATAGATTACATACTGTGTAACAAAACAGATATCATACAGGACGTAACAGTAAGAAATACGGCGTCAGTAAGTAGCGATCACCGAATGGTTAGGGTCAAATTAGAGATAAAACAATAAAAATAGAAATAAAAGAGGAATATAGATACAGATAAACTAAAATCTCATACAGAACAATATAAAAGCAAGTTAAAACCCGCGTAAGTATTAAATCTAGATAAACTTAGCGTAAATGAAATCAATGAAGTCATAACAAAAAAACTATTAAACGCAAGCTCAGAAGTGGCAACCGCTAACAGAAAACGAAAATACAAAATAAGTGTAGAATCACAAAACATGCTGAAACAAAAACAATATCTTCTGAGATAAAACAAAAGAGGCACTGCATAATTTAAGGAACTTAATCGAGTAATAAGAAAACAAATAAAAGATGACATTAAAAAACATCAAGAAGACCGTATAGACTAAGTCATAGAGAAAAACCGAAGTCTCAAATGCTCCAAACCGAAACTAGGAAATAAAAACATAATAACCATTAAAAATGAACAAGGTCAACTAGAAAAAAGTAAATCTGATATAGCAAACTCAACTGAGGAGTTCTACACCGATCTGTATCGTCCCAGAAACGATCCCCCTAACTCCTCAAAGCAGAACTTGAAAAGGCAGATAACAAATGTCAACTCAGAAGTGATGCCCGAAATAAGCCACGAAGAAATGGAAAGAGCAGTAAAAGAAATAAAGCTGCTGGAAGCGATGGAATCCTAGCAGAAATGCTGAAGGAAGGCGGAGAAGAAGTCATCACATATCTAAAAATACTATTTAATAAATGTCTATTCGAAGGCAACATACCCGAACAATGGAATACTGCTAAAACAATACTAATACACAAAAAGGGAGACACCACAGCCCTGAAAAATTATCGACCAATTTCACTTCTTTCACAACTTTACAAAGATTATTACAAACAGGTTAACAATTAAATTTGACGGATATCAACCAGTAGAACAAGCCGGATTTAGAAAAGGGTATAGCACCTGTGAACATCTATATATTATGTACTTTGAAAATCCTAATAGAAAAGACTAACGAATACAATCTCCCATTATGACGCTTTTATTTTTTTATTATGAAAAAGCTTTTGATAGCGTAGAACTGTCGGCAATAGAAGAAGCATTAGTAAACAACCTGATCGACTCCAGGTACAGAATATTAATACATAATATTTACGAACAAGGTGAAATGATAGTGACGTTGGGTAATGGAATCGAAACAAGACCAGTAAAAATCAACCGGGGAGTAAGACAAGGAGACACAATATCTCCAAAATTATTTACAGCTGCCCTAGAAGATATCTTTAAGTCAATAGACTGGAAAAATAAGGGAATAAGCTACACAGAATCCCTAAAAAAAGAACTGAAAATGAATTTCAGCAAAACTAAAATAATGTCAAACAAAGATGATAAACATCCAAGGGACAGAGATAGAACACGTAGATAAATATACATATTTGGGTCAAAATGTCAAGCTAAGCAAAGAAAATCAGACTACCGAAATAAGCAGACGTGTAAAAATGGGATGGGCAGCATTTTGAAGACTCTCATACGTACTTAAAAATAAAAATATACCTCAAAGACTGCGAACCAAAGTGTTTAATTCCTGTATCCTACCTGTACTTGAACTACCTGAACGACAGATGCTGGGTACCTCACTCAAAGATCATAAAACCAATGAAGACATTCGTAATAGAACAAAAGTAAAAGATGCTGTCGAACATGCAGCTAAACTGAAATGGAAATGGGCTGGACACAACGAACGTCTTAAGGATGGCCGGTGGAATAAAGAAATCGAGAATTGGCGACCATATGAAGCCAAAAGACCACGGGAAGACCGCAAATGCGCTGGAGCGACGATATTAAAAGAACTGCAGGACTAATGTGGAAACGTCTTACAAACAACAGAAATGAATGGCGAGAATTAGGAGAGGTCTATATTCGGCAATCCGAATAGAGAGAAGGGCTTAAAAAATCGTCAACAGAAGATATAGAAATTCTATAATATCATCCAAAACTTATTCAGGAGCGGACATATTCTCTGATCACAATCCGGTTGTTTTGTCGATAAGAGTAAAGTAAAGCACCCTAGTTCCTAGAAAATCGTGGATACAAGGCGGCTCAAACAAGACAACACACATGCGGAAACGAAATTTAAAATAAACAAAAACTTAAGGAAAGTCAAAGAAGATAATGCAGAAACTCTAACTATTGGCCAAAAATGGGGAAAAATTCAACATGCTCTTGTGTCAGTTGGAAAAGAAACCCTCAAACCACTTGGGGAAAAAACAAAACCTTCAATGACAGTAGAAATTCTAGAACTTATGGAAGAACGAAGAAAACATAAAGCAAAAGACCTGAATAAATACAAAAAAATTCAGAAAAACATCAGAAAGAAAATTCGAGACGCAAAAGAGAGGTGGCTTTCCGACAGGTGCAAGGAAATAGAAGATCTGGATAAAAAGTATGATAGCTTTTAATTTACACAAAAAAGTCAAAGAAATGACAGGATCTAGAAAGCACAAGAACGAATATCCTTAAAAATGATAAAGAAGATATTATTACTGATATGAAGGAAAGATGGTGTCACTGGACCAATTACATCCAAAAGCTATTTAATGACGAAAGAGAAGAACTATCATTAGAAACCACAGAGTATTGCGAATCGCTAAAAACCTCCTTTCTGTCCTCTTTCTAATAAGAAGAAGAGAACTGACAGATGAGAGATAGAATTTAATGTTAAGAGATGAGTGGATGATATTTGAATTTGTACTTTTGTTTTAATCTAATATAATCGCAGGAAATAAACATTAAATATGAAAGCAGTTTATTTTATTAATTAGCCAGATTGTTGATTAAAGAAAACAAAACAGAGGATACGGACCAATAATATTACGGGAAGAAGTCATCTATGCCATCAAAAACACAAAAGAGGGCAAAGCTACCAGATCAGATGATGTGCCCATCTAACTATTAAAACTCATTAATGAAGATATTATTGATGTGATAGTTGAACTCTTTAATTTAATGTATCGGACTGCCACAATCCCCAGACAATGACTGCAATCGACCTTTATGACAATACCCAAATAGTCAAGTGCAATATCCTGCTCAGATTACAGAACAATAGCTTTAATGAGTCACACACTTAAAACATTTTTGAAAATGATACACAGGAAAATTGTTAAAACTCTTGAATATGAAATTAGTGAGACACAATTTCGCTTTAGAAATTTTATGGGTACAAGAGATGCTTCGTTCGGCTTGAATGTGGTGGCCCAGAGATGCATGGATATGAATCAGCACATGTACTTATGTTTTGTAGATTTTAAAAAGGCATTTGATAAGGTTCAACATAAAAATCTCGTAGAAATATTAAAAAGGAAACATATTGACAGTCGTGGTATGAAAAGTATATCTAATCTATATTGGAATTAAACTGCCAAGGTAAAAGTTGACAACCAGAACACCCGAGATATCAAAATACAGAGAAGAGTCCGCCAGTGTTGCGTGCTGTCACCACTACTCTTCAATGTCTACAGTGAAGCGGTATTTAAAGAAGCGCTCTCAGATTCAATAGAAGGTATATGTATCAATGGAGAAATTTTGAATAACTTGCGTTTTCCAGACGACACAGTAATAATGACGGATAACAACAATGATTTACAGAACGTAATGCAACGACTTAATGAATACTGTCATAAATACGGACTGAGGATGAATTTGAAAAAAACTAAATGCATGATCATCACTAAATCAGCAGACGCAAACATCCAATTGATTGTTGAGGATACTTTAATTGAAAGTGTGGATACCTAAAAATACTTAGAACATGGATAACATAAAATGAAGAGCAAACCAAAATTGAAATAGCACGTGTATCATTCGTTAAACTTAAAAAGTTTCTTTGTTTCTACTCATTATTGCACCTTAAGCAAGGCAAAATTCGAGGAAAGCGAAATGTGGGAAGACGAAGAATATCGTGGCTTAAGAACTTGAGGGAATGGTTTAAATCCAGTAGTGCAGAATTATTTAGGGCAGCAGCCAACAGGGTCCGCATAGCCATGATGGTTTCCAACCTTCGATAGCAGATGGAACTTAAAGAAGAAGAATGAGAGTGATGATAGACTTCGGCAAATATGCATATTGCATATTTTGCATATTGTGCATATTTTATGCAAATATTTCATATAAAATGGCATATTTGTATAAAAGTTTGCATAAAGTGCATAAAAGTTCAGATTTTTATACTGTATTTGAAAATTTTTAAACATACCAATTTATTTCAATTCTTGTATAAAATTTTGTAGTCATTTTAATCAAGAAATGATCTAAGTACGTAATCTCTACAGGTACAAAACATTTACAATTTCAAAGAAGATCAATTTAAGTAGCCCTCAACATTCTTAGAAAGTCTCGGTAACTGAGGCATTCAGTTATTGGATAATCGCTAAGGGTTCGCTCATTTGCATTTTATGATCTAATCCCCAAATCTATCTACAATTTATTGTATCTTAACAGCAGGTAAACGGCTAATAGTTTTGTTCCTAATTTAGGGATTTTCCAAAATCTCCCAGTTTATTGAATTAGGTACCTAAACATTTCTAATTTGATGCTCAGATTTGTAAATCATTTTTGTTTTGATATTCAAAGCGTAAACACTCGTTGTACGTATCAAAAAGGAAGATTGTGATTTTATAATGCCTAAAACAACCAGTGCTTCAACTTGGATTAAACCTTATAAAGAGCTGTCTATGGATATGGGAAAAATCTACTGTTCAGTCTGTGGCAAAATTGTAAGTATCTAATATTTTCTATTAAATATCTAATATTTCATACATACAGGGTGTTTCCAAATGACACTTACAACGTTTGACTGTAGATACTTCTCGAAAAATTGAACAAAACGATATAGTTAATGAGGGGTCAAACTTATTTACTTTTCGAGATACAGGGTGTTAAAATTAAATTCTTTTAGTTAATAACAACAATAACTTTAAAACCAATAAACGTATTTACTTGAAATTTAGTACTCGTAGGTTGTTTTTAAATGAAAAATAGCTTCCTTTAGTGAGAAAAAATTGTCCATGGTACAATACAATGGTGTGTATTTAGAAAAATTTTTCACCTTTACTTTTTTTTATGAAGTCAGCTATTCTAAAACACAATTATTTTTATTGTAATTGAATTAACAAAAAAAAAAACTTTTGTTGAATTTTAAAATAAGTTATATGATGTACTAATGGTTAGTAACAAAAACTAATTTGTGGATTAATACTGCATTTAAAACACTTAGCGAGTGTTTTTTTTTCCAAACCAGTTATTTGATTAACCAAAAACATCTTGTATATTTTTATATTTTAAAGGTTGGGTTAAAATAAAGGTTTTTGTTTTTATTTATAGATAGCATGTGAGAAGAAATTTCAGATAGACCAACATGTGAGAACTGCTTCACACATTGCAAAAAAAGGAAAAATAGGAGGAAAACATCAAACTTCAATGGCTAAATGTTTCCAATCTACTTCAAAAAAATTAGATGAGCAAGAAACTTTTAATGAAGACTTGTGTCACGCATTAGTGTCTGCAAACATACCGCTTTCAAAATTAGCAAATGTAAATTTTAGTTCGTTTCTAAAAAAATATTGCAAACTTAATGTTCCAAGTGATCGGTCTCTAAGAAGAAATAATGTGAACGGGCTATACTCGTCGGTGTTAATTAATATTAAGGAAGAAATTGCAGATAATTATTTTTACATATCTGTAGACGAAACCACTGATTCCTCAGGAAAGTATATTGCTCATTTATTGATTGGTGTTCTTAAAGAAGATACCTTACCAAAATCTCATCTTATTTCATGCCAGCAACTTGAGAAAACAAATGCTTTAACAATTTCGCGTTTTATACAAGAAACATTAGCAACTTTTTTTCTTCCGACAACTATTCCTTCTAATAAATTACTGCTTATTTTATCGGATGCTGCTCCTTATATGGTGAAAGCAGGACAAAATTTAAAAATATTTTTCCCAGATTTAATACATGTTACTTGTGTAGCGCATGGATTAAACAGAGTTGCAGAGGAAATACGAAAAAAGTTTCCTCTTGTAAATACCATGATATCCAGTGTCAAAAAAGTATTTCTTAAATCTCCTATAAGAATTCAACTTTATAAAGAAATACTACCTAACATTCCTCTTCCACCACAACCTATTTTAACGCGATGGGGAACATGGTTAGAAGCAGCTAATTTTTATGCAGATCATTTTGTTAAAATAAAGAACATAATTGATACGTTAACAGATGAAAGTTCCCAATCTCTTTTGGATTCTAAACAAACTTTTCAGAGTAACTTGCTTCAACAAGAACTTTCATTTATAAAATCAAATTTTAGTTTTGTTCAAAAAACAATTACTCAGAATCACCAAAACTGTCATTGTTCGAAAGTACAGCATTAATAAAAGAATTTGCGTCATGTTGTCGGAACGTTAGAGGTAATATTGGAAAAGATATTTTAAAAAAATTTGAAGCTACTATGAAAAAAAATAAAGGTTACCATATTCTTTCTGAAGTAGTCAGTGTTCTAGCTGGAAATATTTCGGAAACAATTAATTTAGAACCAAATGTTTTGGTTAGTTTGAAAAATGCTCCCGTTACATCAGTTGATGTTCAACGAAGTTTTTCCATATATAAATATATGTACTCAGACAGAAGCCACAAGTTTTTGTTAGAAAATTTTGAACACCACTTGGTCATTTATTGTTACCATAATTCTAAATAAGTTTATTCATACTTAAAAATGATGTAGTTACTTAAAATAAATGTAAATCTTAATGAACAGTAGGAAATATTTAGTTATGTACACTTTTTATTTTAAATAAAATTGTTACTATTTTACGATTTTTTTATTTATTTGTATGCATATTTTGTAAAATATTTGCATATTTTCGGGTAAACACGTGCATATTTATGCGCATATTTTCTACATTTTTATTTGCATATTTGCCGAAGTCTAGTGATGAACATGATGCTCTGATACCAATTGTTCAATTTGTGCTTTCAAATGAGTGAGGTGGGATCTTAACGATTTGCAAACTACTGTTTAGCTTTTTTTATTATATTCAGTAGTTACTACTGACGCCGGAAAATGCAGTGCCTAAGACCAAAAGGAAGTGGCAGCGGACGCGCAAAATTTGCTAGATGTGAGAACCTGGAGAAGATCGGCGCGGGACCGACAAGGTTGGAGACATAGTTTGGAGGAGGCCAAGGCCCGATTTGGGCTGTAGCGCCAATGGAGAGAGAGACTACTGGCGTCATCTATCTATGACGAGACGCATATATGCGTCTATATCATCGATGGTCTATATTCGTTGCTAATAGGCTAGTTTTAATATAACCTATAAAAACAAATGTAATACCAAAGAATATAGACGCTTATAGAACTAGCTTAAAACTATATATCATGAAATATGTAGTTAGGGGGAAGTGGGAAAGGAGTACGAACGGGTAACTTTGCATCTACGCCTAAACAAATTTCGATGCCATTGATTTGCAAACTGTCTTTTTTTTTTGTTTTTTCACAATAAAATCTTTATTTTTAATATATTAAATTGTTAAATTTTTAATTTTAAAACTTGAGAATGTATAATATTTACAATATTCAAAGTATTTATTTTTTTAATTTTATAACTTTGAATTAAAAATAGGTTTGTTCCAACACAACGAAAAACCGCCACATTAACTTTTAATTATACTGTTTTTCTGCCCAAAAATTAACGAAACATTTTAAAAAATTTAGCCTCTTTAGACGGATCCTCATGGTTTCTTCTTCAAGCTCTTTCTCGGGGACGCGAGTGAGGACCATGGGGCGCTTGGGCATATTATTTGGATCAATTATATTTAAGTTTGCTCCCTCCCACAGGCCCTCAATAGTCTTTACCACTTCAGTCGTCCATTTTTGTGTATACTCGTTAACACAGTTCACCAACAGGGTCCCTTCGCTACACGATGTATTATGGAACTGCAGAAGTTCATTTTGACCTCAGATAGAAGCCTCATTAAGTGCTTGCTCCAGTTTGTTAATGATCAAATTTGCTTGGGCTCGGTCCATGTCCCAGCAGCCATTTTTACCTTTTTTCTCATCTTCCTTTGTTGAGCTCTAGTAAGGCGTTATTTGAGATTTAATCATTTATTTTTTTAATTTAAAAATCCAAAATCATAATTCACAGTTTCGATTTTCAAATTGTAAAAATAATTCTTTTGGTGTATGTGCTAAAAAGCATGTTCAATTTTTTCACAAGCGAAAAATCATGCCATTTTTTCGCTGTATTACTAGCTACCATTCTACCACAATTTTACAATTATTTCTCATCCTTCAACCCTTCCTACTCACATTTTAACCCCACTCCATTAGAAATACAGACAGTTGTAAGATAGCAAATAAGAAACACGCTCTCTTGTTTGTTGACTGTCGCTAGGGACAGTTGTTGGCTCTTTCGTCTGCTGAGTCTCGCTAGGCAGACGTATAATCTCTCTATCGCTACCTATCGCTTGGTACAGACTTACCGCGCTTTTTCTCCACTACTATAGTTACGCGAAAAATACCGCAAATACTATTTTAAATCGTGTAGACGTAAATGTGCTATATCCATCGAGTTAGAATCTATGGAGAGGGCATCACGTGACTAAAAACGACCTCACTTCGGCCATATTGTTTTGACAGATCGTATATGTTTATTTACGTTTGTTGTTTTTCGAATATTTTTAGTTTTATAATACTTTTATAGAAACTGTAATAATATATTGTGATAGTGCATAATAATGGTTTCTTGTTCTCAACGTAGTTGCAGTGGCAGAAGCAATGTTAATAAAAAATCTTCAGGAATAACGTTCTACAGGTTAGTATACAAATATGTAAACAAAGTAATGGCCCGTACTTCAGAGAATAAATTAATAGTATTTGACTGTATTAATTTATCTTTATGTATAATATATCGTGTTTTTAGTGTTTACCGCGGGATAAATAAATCATAGTTTATTAAAAATGTATTGCACTTTTTTAGATTATGATTAAATCTTCTGAATAACTAGTCATATTTTTATAGTAGTTTTAATATTATTGACTCCGGCCATGATCCCGCCGCCATATTGGTATCACCGTTAGCCACGCCTACCTACGCCGTTTTTAATACACACGTTAATATGCTCATAGCTTCTAACTCGATGGCTATATCTCGTGATCTCAGTGTTAGTACCGCGAAACACGTGTTCAGAAACCTTTACCAGGACAGATCCC
Source organism: Diabrotica undecimpunctata (assembly GCF_040954645.1). Lineage (NCBI taxonomy): Eukaryota > Metazoa > Arthropoda > Insecta > Coleoptera > Chrysomelidae > Diabrotica > Diabrotica undecimpunctata. Next base: position 35,061,492 of record NC_092810.1, read on the forward strand.
CCGTATGAAGAACAACCGCGACTGAAAGCCTCTAAATAGCGCGAGTTTGTGTGTGCAGCGGAAAAATTGGTAAGATTTTGTATAAACTTAATTTGCTATAATCTTTATAACCTTTTACCACATATCCTAATTTATTTGAACCAGCTCTATGTAATACAGTCGTCATTAACTGAAATTATATTCATAATTTCACATATGTGCACCCTTTTTGTACAAAGCAATTCTAGCGTACTAGCAAGATCAGGAATTTGTTTTTTGATCGAAATACCTTACAATTTTTTGAGCTTTCTCTCCCGGTGATTGACTTTTAATTAATTATGTTTATAGTTTATAAGAAGCGAGTTTTAATTATACTATTTTTAGATTTGTACATATTTAAATTAAAAATTTGAGTCATATTTTTTCTAAAACGATTCATTTATTAAAAGTTAAAATAATATTTTATTTTCTTCAACAAATTTTATAAAATTCAAAAATTTAATGCAATTGTACGACCACGCGGCATCTACCTATATAAATATCTAAAGTTGCCCCACTCTTTCTTATTTTAGAAGCAGTAATAGTGCTGATATGACTGCTCCCTACTGGTACAAATAAGGAACTAAAATCATGATCAACTTCTGATTGTTTTGTGTATAACCTTTGCCGACGCTAAAAAATGAGAGTGAAAGATTCTTCTATATGCGTCTATATTCTTTGGTAAGAGTAAGTTTATCACGCATGCGCAGAACAGCAAAGAGGATCGAAGACATGTTTGACCATCAGGTTTTTTTTTCTTAAAGTAGGTGATAAAAGGTAAGAAAACAATACAACACACATTTTATCAGTAATATATTTTATTATAATCTCAAACAACTACTGTTATCACTATAATAATGCACAAGTTATTAGAACATAAATATAATACCATATTATAGTCATTTTATGACACTAAACCTAAGTACAAGCATTTCTAATGTCTACTAAAATGTGAATTTATTTTATTATTTATATCTATTATACTTTAGTATATTTTGAGATGCAAACAGCCTCCATTTTCTTAAGTAATTTAATATCACCTGACTGTTATCAATACTATTTTATAGTCAAGGCTCTAAACACTGTACATAAAATTAAAAAGGAAGTTATCAGTCGTAGCAAAGTTCAACCAATAGTTTAAACGGTTCTTTATTTAGACAAAACATGGAAAAGTAACCAACAAATGTTGGTTACTATATACTCCAAAAATGTTTTGATATAAGAAGGATATAAAAACCATATCCAAAAAGAATATCCAGAGATCTAATTGTTTTGAATCATTTGAGCTACAAAAAGTAATAAGTGAAGTCATTGAACTCTTTTGATAGTTTATAAACACAAGAGAGATAAGAGAGTATCATACTACAATAGTACATCAGCTAAATACATTGCATCTTTTGCTGTATGTTTTTAAATTATGAATAACATCAAATACAGATGTATCAAAAAATTTTCTGTTTTATTTCAAAGTTACAGTGCTAGTAATAATATAAATTCGAATGTGAAAGAAACAAATGATAAATCCAGAAAGGGAGACATCTAGGGAGAAATCCAGACATTTATAGAGATATCCACACGCAAATACATCTCAAGTCAACAATTATGTCTCCCTGCCAAATTACTGATCTCATTTTAAAGTACTTCCGCCAAAACTTCATCGTTTCAGCTCACATCAACCAAGAATATAAAAAGATACACTGAAACATTCGTACCAAGTAGAAAACGTTGCAAAATGACTTCATTTTATTACCATTTTACTTAAGTACCGAAAACTACTTGATCGATCCTTGGCACAAGTAATAACTTCCAATACCCCTTAACTCACAATGGAAGAAAGTCACACCAAAAGGCGTGAGCTTAAATTTGGATATGACTAATCACAGTAAATATATTATTAATATTACCATAACAGAAATGATTTGTTCGGTTCTTCACTGCCTCGAATAAATAATTTTTCCGGATTCAACTAAGACAAGATAAATTTCTATCAAGAGAACCTTTAAACATTTTCAAATGTATATTTAGAAAATTTAAATTTAATTCATAAAATTTAAATTTAATTTAGTAATAAATATTTATAAATTTTAATCAAATTCAATTCTCAATCACTGCTTATATTTATCTCCCGTCTCTTTTATTACTTTGTACACCAGGTACTAAGTTGTTCTGGTCCAGAGCCAACAGTGTTTGGTTATCAGCGAAGCATAGTACGTGGAGACCTCATGGTCAAAGAACCTTATCCATATCTTGTATTAGATATATAAGAAAAATGGTCCGTAGTAAATATAATTCTTAATCATTCTTATTCTTTTAGGAATTTATATTGGGATTCAGTAATTTTCTATATTTAAGTCAACTTCTCTTACAGTTGCATGTCCTTATTTCGTGACAACTTTGTTTATTGTTAGTTATGTAAGGTGGGGAATGGAAAAAATGGTAAGTGGAGAAAAAAAACTAGCATTGTCTTATTTTTTAAACATGTTCAAAGGTTCTCTAATAAAGGTTAATGGTATAACATAATCATAGAAATATTTTTAAGATTGTTATAAGAATAATACCATATCCACAAAATAAACTAATAGAACAATCTATGATTTAATCTAACCTAAAAATTGACGCTTTTCATTTTTTATGTTTCTAAATGTCATTGAAGGAATTGTTTGGAATGACGATTGTTTGTTGGAAAAAAGCCCATTTTTTATTGGCAAATTTTTAGTAAAAGTGAAAAAACTTTCACAGCTAGATACTAGCTCTTATTTACCTTCATCAATCTTAGACAATAGAAACAAATCTAGTAGCTTAAAGTAAACAGTTGTTGGAAAATATTAGCTAATATAGTTTTTCAGTTAATATAACCTAAAAAAATTATAGTGACATCATACTGACAAAGCGACTATTATAAAACTCTTTATATAACATTTTTACAAAGTATTAAGATTCTTTTGAACATTCGAACAATGCTATTTTGAATATTAGCAACAAATCGCCTAAAAAATAACATTGTAACGTTCATTCATTCTCACAAATTGTTTTATTAGCACATATTTTAGGTTAAAATGCGTAAGTTACCACGTGAGATTAAAGTAATATTCTTATTCAACCATGAAAATATACTTAATATATATCAGAAATATACTGATCGATGATTTGTGCCAAAATATGGGAAAAACAAATCATTACCCCCACTTGAAATAAGTAATTTGGTGTGGACGTTTCAAATGGCGGTATTAACCACGTACAATCATCAGGAATTCATTTCAAGACGATTGTAATGTTACTAGTACACTATCGTATATATACACTTACTTACAATTCATCTTATTTACAAAAATGTAAACGAACAAACTTTTAACGGACTTTATCAACAAATTTTTATTATTTCTTAACGTCAATATTTTTTTAAACAATGTGACACGTAAACTATGTCTACATTCAACTCTTCTGCCAAAAACGTGAACTAGTAACATCAATAATATTGAAGAATAACGTTCAAGCCAACTGACATCTTTTGTGCCTCTTCTGTTGGGCAAAAATACCTAAACGACTCAACATGTATTATTGCTTAAGTGAATATTTCTTAAGTTTAAACAAATTCTACTAAAAAACGATTAAATTAGTATTTCCGCCCCTAAGGTGCGCTATAATTAGTGCCAGGAGACAGTTTATGAAACGAGGAGTCTATTGATGTCCTAGTTAGCTTATGGAGAAGTAACGCTGCTTCAGTTTCTACATTTCAACATGGCCCTCTATAGGACAATAGCTGCAAGAGCTAAATTAATTGTTAGATGATCACTTAATTTTGCTTCTCCCAATTTTTTCACACTTCTGAATATAAATTTCTGATCAATTTGATAATTCGGTTACTATGAAAGGTATATGATGGATTATGCTTTGTTTCCGACAACAATACATGCCTAGACCAAAACTTACCAAGCCGGAGCACCAGCTACAGACTATAAATTCATACATCAATGACGAGACACCCAGGATATAAAGATCTTACAAGTTTATGTGTAAATTTTCCTATAAAATTTATTATATATAAACTCATTTACTTTTGACCAATATTTTAATTAATGTATATTTTGTAGGTTAAGTAAGGTTAGGTTTAGTAGTAATTGATATACAGAATGTATTGGCAACACTCGAGTTTACCTTTCGTATCATTTGCTGCTATCTCTCCATCACCAAACACCAATAAACTCCACTTTTAAAGCCCTATCCACCGACACTTAAATTGACACTTCTCTAGGTAAGCGGGAATATTAAATTTAAACCAAAAATACAACTGCTCAACTATTTTTATACTAAAAATTGTATTCGCTTTAAATTTAATTTCTCATATTTTTGCCCCACAACAAAAATTTTAAAAACATTTAAAATTATAACGGATTAGTTAACTATCTAAGCCATTTTTACTACAAGGTACCAGCTCTTAAAAATTTACATTAAGATTTTTCAAAACGGTAGCTCTTTCATAATGATTAGGATTTATCGTTAATTTAATGCAACCATCGTGATATTATGAACTTACCTTTCTGTTGTCTCTCCATTTTTTTAAGTCCTCTTCCAAGGCTTGAAATTTTTCTAATTTTTCGTTGTTTTTGCTTGTAGTATATGTTATGAAATTTAGATTCAGTGTGTAGATCAGTTTTGCAAGATTTTAGGAATTTTTTCCTGATTATCGTCCTGTTCTTTTCATCCTTTATTTTCTAATACAATATTTTTTATCTACCTCGCTTCTGATTCATTTATTTTAACTGTTTTTTCGTCTTTTCCACTTATTCTCTATTAGAATCTATCTACGTTTATTCTTCTAAATGTTTTTCACTGTCATAAATCATTTTTATCTCCCGCTATTTGGTTTTCTGTTCATTAATAATATATCCATTGCTTTCTTCTAGCTAGTTGGCTAGCGTACCTTACAAATGCTTCGAATATTCTCAATAATTATTTTATCTTTCGTGCTATGAAGACTTATTCTGTGTTTTACTTCAATTTTGGCTTTATCAGTTTTCTATCGCAAAGGAGAGGTTTGCGGAGGGAGATCAGGTGATTTTGCTGTACAGCCATAGGATGGATGGATATTCAAAAGCTGGTGTAGAGTTACTAGACATAAAATCCACACAATTGCAATAATTGGCGTCCAATGTGAAATATACAGAAAAGAGGAAAGATAAAAAAAAATCGAGACAAAAAGAAAGGTTATTTCATAATAAGCCTAAATAAACCTTGTACATTTTTCAAATTTCTTTTAAAGTTTTCGAAAAATCTACAAGTCTGTATAAAAATTTCAGCTTGTTTTCATTTCATGGGACTAGTTTTAATAGGTATATTTTCTACCACAAAACGTCTGCCACAATGTAAATTTTTAAGAACGTAAGTTTTAACAATAAATAGCAAATAGATACTGACGTGGTTTATCGTAATATACTTTAATGAGCTGGTGATTACTATTTTTCTAATATTTTATCTCACAAAATATAATTTATCATTAAATATTAGAGCTAATAGTAATGCCTTCACTGTAAAAGTAATTATAATTTCAAGCATAATATTGGGTAGCTGTTGTAACTAGTACCAGTTGTTCATACAAGATTTGTTATTTCTTTTAATTATTTTTTTTTTCTATTGACTGGCCTTTTAAGTGCCTCCAAAGCTTGACGTCTTTCATTTTCGTGTTATTAATTAACTTAATAGTATTCTACGTTCCTAGTAATTACGAGAATTATATTTTAGATATCTCATTAACGTACCCACCCGTATTTTCCGGTCGACTTTATAAAGACGTTTATAAGTGTCAAACAAGTCGCTGTCATTTTTGCTCCCTCGCTCGGAATGTGGCCTTTGACATCAACTGTCATGTTCTACGTGAAATTTCACCATCGAGCAAAAAGACAAAAGAGGGAATCTAATCGTTATGAAAGGAGATCAAAATTCATAAAAGTGGCCTCTTAATATGGCGGAGATATCCGGAAATGCAAAGGCGCCAAATTTAAGACTATGTTCCAATATTATTATAACTATGTTCCAAACACTTAAAATACTTGTTTTAACACTAGAGCATAATAAAGTTTTAATCAAATAACATAATAGTCTAAAATGTGACACAATTGTTAAAAAACTTCAATATAAATAAGCTTTCATGTGACAGTTGGGACAAACAATAACATAACCCAACTAAATTTGAGTTCTTAAACGAGGAAATAGACTCTCTTTCCTTATTTAATGTGGCCTCTCAAAATGACACTTCCCGTCTAACAACATTTTTGCCCCCACTGCCTTTACATTCCCTGTTCTGTCTTTTTGCTCGATGAATTTCACATACTAGGTCAAATGCCACGTTCCACGAATTCTTGATTATTATTTTCTTTATTAAACAAACGGAGAAATCAAACGATTTCTACCTAGCGAAACCGAATTCAAATTTTTACCACTGTGTTTCCTAAAACTTGCGAAACAAACAGCTGGATAAATTACTCGGCAAGGGAATCTAAAATTGCATTCCACATGCCGTTCATCCTGGTCAAAATTCGTAGTGAATTCAGTTTCTGGTACTCCAAACGAAGTAAGTAATAAAACATAATGACGGTATTAGATTTTTTTTTCGATACAGGGCAGCGACAGCCGCCGAGGAGACCTAGAGAGGTCGAAATACGTATAAGCGGCTGTCGCTGCCCTGTATCGAAACAAAAATCTAATACCGTCATTATGTTTTATTACTTACTTCGTTTGGAGTACCAGAAACTGAATTCACTACAAATTTTGACCAGGATGAACGGCATGTGGAATGCAATTTTAGATTCCCTTGCCGAGTAATTTATCCAGCTGTTTGTTTCGCAAGTTTTAGGAAACACAGTGGTAAAATTTGAATTCGGTTTCGCTAGGTAGAAATCGTTTGATTTCTCTTTTTGTTTTTAGATGGCGTAGTTACGTCCGTATATAGTTATTTTGATAACTATTGTCTAGGACGGGAGAGATTTTTGTTTTGGTTCAGAGCAGTGGCTATACCGTTCTGAGGAGACCTAAAGAGGTCGAAATACGTATAAGCGGCTGTCGCTGCCCTGTATCGAAACAAAAATCTAATACCGTCATTGTTATATTTTCTTTATATTTGTCAAGTAATTGCTGGGTTTGAGCAATGTACGTTTAGTTATATAACTTTTTCTTGACATAATCCTTTTTTAGCCATCTGTTGGTTAGCACCTTTAATGTAATGTCCTAATTTTTAATATGACTTAAGTACTTGTTAATAGAATCCTTTTTATCATAATATATCATTACGAATTGAAAATAACACATACAATACTAGAAAGTAAGCCACTTCATCACATTTTTGATTTTGTTGGCTGCAACTCCAGCATTTGAGTCATTTGACGTGGAACGTGCCATTTCACGTCAACTGTCATGTTGTACGCGAATTTTCACGTAGTTATTATTGTTTTTTTTTATACTTGTGTGTGAAGATATTGCTGTGTTTGACCAATGTACGTTTGACATCACTTTTATTACATGCTATAAAAGAACGAGAGAATAGTGAACACTATAAAATATCATTAATTAATACTTTTTTAATATCCTTAATATTATGGCTACATTTACAGTGAAGTAAAATCTATGAAAAAGTTAAACAAGGATCAGCTAAGTAAAAAAGCCTGGCTAATAATCGTATCAAAAACATTTTTAATATAAAGCCGCTACTCATCCTTGAATAAATTTTCGCAAAACCTGGACATAAAATGCAAAGTTTGAAACATCTAACAAATATTTGAAACGGTCTCGATCGTGTGTTTAAAGAAATGTGGTAAAAGCAATATTTTGTGCAAAGAAGTATAAAAATTGTATTGGTAGTAAGAAAAATTACCAGGAAGATACTGGTCTTAAAGTTGTTGTACTCGTACTGGGATCTCAGGTACACATTTTTCGTAAAATCGATGAAGAGTCATTATATTAAAAAGAAGAACCACAAATACCTTTATACTTGCTATTTAAAAATACTTATTTATACAGTAATAAACCATCAGTCTTCTGACTAAAATTTTATTTTATCTGTGAAAGAAATTTTGTTTTTGCCAATATTTTCGCAAGTACATATATATTTATGAAAATATTCGTTTCTTCTTTTAGTTGATACACTTAACATAAGTAAAAATGAATGGAAGAAGTATATATCACAGTAAAAATGAGGTGTTTAATGAATATGAATTAGATACGAAAGAATCGACAGTTCTTTTAGATAAATCGTGTTTTAAGTCCAAACTGTTTTATTTTTTAATTCATTAAACATTTAGTCATATTTTAGCAACCGGGATAAGGCTCAGTGTACCAAATTTCACGGATTTAAGTTTTAACTCTAGTATCAACAGCTATTTGAGTTATTACCCACTGGCTGTAAGATTTCGCCTTTAGACATGCGTATTATATATGAACTTTGTAATTTAATAAAGGGCTTAAATATATCGATGCTTCTCGATTGTCAAATATCGGTTATCAACTATACCATCGATAATTTCGTATCTCTAAAATGAAACTATATGACAATAGCTAACACGATTAAGGAAATATATTGGGATTTTTTTATTTGATTATAACATGATTTTGTTTATGTAAGACATGTGTTTTCAAAATTGTAATAAAGAAATACTTTCTAGAAGGTAAATGCACCTTGAATATATAATATGTTGGCCTCCCGCCATTAGGGATCATGTCAATGGGTCATAAATATGTGAAGTCATGAGTACACTTTTGACGTTATCTCGATTATCAGATTTAACTTGTTAACTCGGTTTTAAACTAGTCTGATTTATATCGAGAAAAAAGCTGTTTATATAATGTCAAGCATACAGATTATTAGAAAAAATCCTTTCAGCCTTGTGGATAAAAAAATTGAATTAATTGAAAAGACAATTAAATTTCATTGACATACACGTCAATTTGATCAAATTTGAATAATAGTGTGACAGATAGATTTTTAAAATTTGAACAAACTGTAATGTAAAACCGAAACATCGTTTAACCGAAACGGCTGACAGTTTCAATAATTTCGTCAATAAAAAGTAAATGTTTGTCGCAAAACGTAAACAATTCCGTTAATTTCACTCACCAATTGATGTCTATGTGTGTTGGGAAATCACAAAAACCAAGAGCTCTAAAAGATATTTCCGAAAAGACATTTTAAGGTATAGAAGCCAAAAAAGTTCGTGGATGTCGACCACTTTATTTTTAGAATGGTTTGAAAATGAATTCGTCTCAAGTGTAAAATCCTTTTTAAAATCAAAAATCCTTCCCATCAAAGCATTGTTGCTTGTTGACAATGCGCCCTCAAAATCTACAAAATGGTGACAATTGTCAGATTTTTGCCACCGAATGTCAGAAGCTTAATCCAGCCGTTAGACCAGGGAGTCATATTCAAGAGACATTATAGAGAAGCATTCTTAAGACATCTGTTATTACAGGAGACGAATTAATCCAAAAGTGTTCCCGAAATTCTCAAATCTTTAACAATAAAACATTTTTATTGGTGAGCTGAGTCGTGGGCCAAGATCAAATCTTCAACTTTGGAAAAATGCTGGAACAAACTTTTTGATAAGATTTTGATTGACGATCCTGAAGAAGAAAACGGTAAGAAAACGACAGAAGAAATTAAACCTTTCATTAAAAATTTGACGGGACATGACGAAATTAACTAAGAAGAGATACGTGACTGGTTAGCAGCTGATGACTCAGAACGCGAATTCATCGACCAGGACATCATTGATATGGTTCTTTATCAAGACAACCTGAGCATATCAGATGACGACCCAAGAGGCAACAGGCAGCACAAGACCGTCGACGAGATTTTCAATGCTTTAGAGGAAAGAATTTTATACAGTAGGCCTAATTAGTTAGGGACACGACTAGATTCTTAATTTTTGTTGTCATTACATAAAGTTTTGTCCTTTTTAGATTGCTTTACGTTTCGTCGAACAATCGAATGAGGCAAACTCATGACGTTCTGCAAATTAACGATGTAGGGAGAGAGAAACATCGTTGTCAAACGAAAACGCAAAAAATAGCAGATTTCTTTAAAAAAGCATGTTCAACTTGTTCATTTTCCTTAACTTTATTACTTTATTTTGGATTTATTTATTAGAAAACATTACGAAATCAACTCATAGTATTTTTTAATACCAATACTTTGATCAAGAATATTATAAAAAACAATGTTATTTTTAACCGAAATTCTTGTTATCCGAAACGGCCTCCCCCCAATTATTTCGGTTAACGGAGGTTTTACTGTATGACGTAATTACGTCAGTTTGCTGAAACCAATTTGATCAAATATTTAACGTCTGTTTTGACCAATGTTAAAATTGTCAAATTCAAAATGGCGAGCATATATATATAGGAGTCGCTGATGACAAATCTGATGTCAAACTTGTAAAATTTCAAAATGGCGGATCCAATATGGCGACTATATGTATAAAGTTTCAATGAATCTTATGGGAAATACAGTATTATAAGGTTTTTAGGGTCGCAAAAGTTGAATTTGAAGTCCGAATTGCTAAATTGAAACCAAATGACAAATTTCGTTTTCAGTTGTGTCTTTTGGGTAATTTACTACGGTTTTTATAAACTAAATTATAAATAATCAAATGTTTTCAACAACCCAGTATATTTTTAATGGTGTAGATACATGTATACAATGATATTGAAGAGTGTAAGTTACATTAGCATCTTAAAGTCTATCTCTCGCTCATCAGTCCCGATACAGTACAACAAATTCTAGATCCAGCGGTGTATTTTCATTTTACCACACATCTTGCGCCATATCTCACATATCGATATAATACTAGATGAAATATAAGTGCAAACTATTATTTGATCAAGCCGAATAACACCTAGAATTGAGAAAGATGTATAAAAGACGACTTGTATCATCCCCCACCACTCTCTCTCTGTTTAGGACTTAAGTAGTTTGTTGGCACGCTGGTTGGCGACTGCAATGCGAGTTTCGTTGCTTTCACCCTAACCAACATTAATTAGTAACCAGGTGCCATGTTTATATATAAGATTAATACTACAAGTCAACACGTTCCTACTAGAGTTCCAAACAAAACAGTTAATTTGTAACGGTTTTATTAATAATTGTATAACGCATACTTTTTATTATGTTATCATGTGCTTTTGTAGTTTCATGCAGAAAAGTATGATACCAAATTACACCCTTTGCCTCAATGTAAAATAAACTAGCTGTATCAACATGCAACATTCCACAAATTTATTATTCATGCCCACACAATTTTTTTTGTATACAAATTATATTGACATAAGATACTGTAGATACGTATAAACAGAATCATATATTAAATGTGTAAGACACAGTGACTTGATATAAAAAAACCTCTCACTAAATGGTACTGTGGTATTTGCCTTTAATAAACATATTTTATGGTTAATATTTTCCAATTGATTCTGATTTATTAAAAATTACTGATTTTTAGACAAATATAGTAAATCATATATAAATTTTGATTTTTATTTCATTAATTTAAATATTATTCTGAGGAAGTGGGTAATTTAATTACAATCTCCTCTTTATAGTTTTTAAACAGAGTCTACACAACTGTTTTTGACTTAATAACGCATCCAAATAGCTTTTAAATTTGTATTGTCAATGTATGGATCTACTGACTGGCCAGTTGGTTGTTAAAACCAGTACCAATAAAACACACACACGCACACATACATACACAAACACACACAGTGTATGGATCACGAAATATTCCATGTGACTGCGCAGAAAATTGTATTTTGACTGACAGCTTTGTGATTTTAAATTTCCTTATTGATAAATCCCAATGTTTTAATAAAACAGGTACTACAAGGTCGATTTTTATGAAAAATCGAACTTGTAAACAACACTTTCTTATTTTTTTTAACGCTTCTGTTTCAGAACGATATATATATATATATATATATATATATATATATATATATATATATATATATATATATATATATATATATATATATAAAAAGTACTTGTGACTCGTTTGGAACAAATATATAACTGTTTTGGATGGGTTGGAGTCAATAATAGGGCTATTGGTTAACTATTTTTTTTATTCTCGAGCTTTCAATTGTGTTTACAATTATTATTAAGAGCTAAAAAAGACAAAATACTTACAAGGTTGAACTAAAAAGAAAAAACAATTTTTGTTAACTTACCAAATAAAAATTAGTTTGGTAAGTAAAAATCACTGCTTACATGTTCAAAATATTTAATACAAAAATGTTTTTATCTAATAAATGTTTCTCTGAAAAATTTTTATAATTTTGAAAACATTTTTTTTTAATATAAGAATAATTGAATTTATAAATAAGTTCAAATAGCAACCAATTACAAATAGCCTCAATGTCATAAATGCCAACATAAAATTTTTATTTTTGACAATTATATTGCCAAAAGTAAAACTTCGTTTAAACATTCTTTTTTGTTTAGTAACAAAAAGAAGAAGATTTATTCACCCTTGACAGATGTCTGAAAGAATGTGACAGATATATGGAGAATTAAATATGACATTTTACAAGTTTTATATATAAATCATAAAGAAAGAATATAATTATAAATTTTGCTTAAATTTTGAATATCAGATCTTTTGTTTAAACTCTTATCATTTTTGCTAATACAAACCATTTCCAAAAAAGTCCTTTTAAATTTATTACTTTCACTACATAAAATTTTAATGTTATCAAAATCCATAATATGGTCTTTATCGATTACATGTTCTGCCAAAGCACAAGATGGTTTTTTAATTCTGCAATCACTTTTGTGAGAAATAATGCGATTTGAAAGATTTCTTCCGGTCTCACCAACATATTCAGCCTCACACTGAGTACAACTAATGCTGTATACTAAATTCGTTTTTTCAAATTTGTCTATAGGATATTTAGTTTTAGAATATAAAGATGAAATAGTTTTGATGTTCTTTGTTGCTATTTAATTTTTATAATTAAAATTAATTCGCTCATTTTTCAACACACAATGTTCAATTAACGCAAAATAAAGTTTCTCAAGTAGTAAGATGTTTTTTAAAGTGTAATACGGGAAGTGTGATCGCCAAATGTAAGGTAACACATTTTAATTAATTAATAGATATAATTAGAACCAGATCGAAGGTACTGCCCCAACAGGCAGTGAGCAACACGTCAGGAGGAGAAGATAAAATCCCCCGGTGTTCTACATGGTTAAATAATACAAACACTAAAGGTTATTGACAATATAAAAATAGCAACAAAAATTAATACAAACACTAAAGGTTATTGACAATATAAAAATAGCAACAAAGAACATCAAAACTATTTCATCTTTATATTCTAAAACTAAATATCCTATAGACAAATTTGAAAAAACGAATTTAGTATACAGCATTAGTTGTACTCAGTGTGAGGCTGAATATGTTGGTGAGACCGGAAGAAATCTTTCAAATCGCATTATTTCTCACAAAAGTGATTGCAGAATTAAAAAACCATCTTGTGCTTTGGCAGAACATGTAATCGATAAAGACCATATTATGGATTTTGATAACATTAAAATTTTATGTAGTGAAAGTAATAAATTTAAAAGGACTTTTTTGGAAATGGTTTGTATTAGCAAAAATGGTAAGAGTTTAAACAAAAGATCTGAAATTCAAAATTTAAGCAAAATTTATAATTATATTCTTTCTTTATGATTTATATATAAAACTTGTAAAATGTCATATTTAATTCTCCATATATCTGTCACATTCTTTCAGACATCTGTCAAGGGTGAATAAATCTTCTTCTTTTTGTTACTAAACAAAAAAGAATGTTTAAACGAAGTTTTACTTTTGGCAATATAATTGTCAAAAATAAAAATTTTATGTTGGCATTTATGACATTGAGGCTATTTGTAATTGGTTGCTATTTGAACTTATTTATAAATTCAATTATTCTTATATTAAAAAAAAATGTTTTCAAAATTATAAAAAATTTTCAGAGAAACATTTATTAGATAAAAACATTTTTGTATTAAATATTTTGAACATGTAAGCAGTGATTTTTACTTACCAAACTAATTTTTATTTGGTAAGTTAACAAAAATTGTTTTTTCTTTTTAGTTCAACCTTGTAAGTATTTTGTCTTTTTTAGCTCTTGATAATAATTGTAAACACAACTGAAAGCTCGAGAATAAAAAAAAATAGTTAACCAATAGCCCTATTATTGACTCCAACCCATCCAAAACAGTTATATATTTATATATATATATATATATATATATATATATATATATATATATATATATATTAATACCATTCCTACATACAATACATAGGAAGAATGACCTTCAATTCATTCAGCTGAATTGCTGATACAATTATACTGATTTGCAGAAATTATCTACGAACGGGAATTTTCAACGTTATATAGGCATTCAACAAGACAATAATATTATTATACAAATAAAATAATATAAAATTTATATCAAATCGGTTTTCCTGATCTAAAATTAGAAGGTTCCAATACTTTTCTCAGTTTGTCATCACAAAGGCATTTTAGTATGTAATTTAATTATTACTGAAAATTAAAAATATATTTTCCTTCAATTTTGAAGAAAATAGGTTAATACGGAAACATCCATGAATTGCGCATTTATAAAAAAACATTTAATCACTGCAATATAAATTTATATCGGAAAAACGTTCAGAAATTTAAAGATTAGAATTGACCAACATAAACGTGCAGTCGCTGGCTATTTTCGTATTTAGCTGATCTCGGTTAATCTGTTGTTACAATTGAGGAATTCACGTTGTGGATAAATATGTGATGTGGTTGTATACACAGTGAAACTTCTCAAAAATACAATTTGAATGACAAAGGAAACAAATAATTATGTTGACAGATATTGGCTTTGTTTTTGAATAACAAGGAGTTCTGGAAATTGGTGGACTGCGATTTTTATATTATTATTACTAAAATGATTATTTTATCGAATAATACCACCTATATTTGAGAAAAAAACTTTTTGCTGTGGGTATTACCTACTTTGATCAAACTATTTAACTTATCTGTATCAAAAACACACAATAACCCTAGAATATCAAAACTATTCTACTACAACTCCCCTTCATGAGTAAAACCTTAGTTTAATGATAACCATGCAGCACCTGGCTTAACCGCCGTATTACTTTTGGTAATTTGGGATGAGTTACATAAGCCACAAAGAGCAACTAACATGCGGGTATGTTTATGTATCAAATGATTCTGGCATAGATCAGCCGACAGTGTATTGGTTTGTGTGAAGGGCGTTCCATCAGTGTGACAGTTAGTGATTCTCTTAAATTCTAATTATATGTTACATTACTCATTTGTAAGAAAGTTTCACGTTAAAAAAATTGACACGGTTCGATATATATACCAGGTTTAAGATCCCAAAAGAATATTTTCTATGATTTCTGCTTAGGAACATAACATTAGTTCAGGAATGAGTCGAAAGATGGTGTGAGAGGCACGTGGTACGTCATTTGTAGGCCAATAGTTCATGTAAGTCGCTTTCATTATTGAAGGACATTATTACAAGAAAAAGGAAGACGAAGAACAAGGTACAGAAGACACTTTGACAAAATTGGAGACCGAAATTCTGGAGAGGTGAACTTAAAAAGTATGGTCGTCTAGACATTATCAAAAATAAAGACTTAACTTTTAATTACACTGATGAAAAACCGTGCACAAAATAAATTTCTAAATCATATTTTAAAAATGTTATTTCTCTTAATGTTAGCTTCTTAGTACTTAGTTTCATGAATAAAAAACGATTACCTACTAAAAAATTTACAAAAAAAGAAATTTACCACTCAATCTGTTACATATATTGTCATCATTCAAGAGATATTTAATAAAATAGCTGAAGCGTTATGATTTATTCGTTACGGTATAGATTAAATTATGATAATGTATGTATGTAATGAACGGGCAACTTCTACAGAATAAAAACACCTGCACAAATTGTAAAATTTCGTGGTTTAGATATAAATTCAGCTCTGATAGATCTATTTCATGACGTTTCACCAGCTGTTCACATTTGGAAATTGCTCTGCTTAAATTTTAGAATATAAAATTATCTGACATTTGACACATGACAGTTGATATTACTGTATTAATCGCTTTATGCTAAACTGTAATCTTTAGGCTGAAACGACATCATATAATAGTTTTTGTTCGGTATAAGTTGCATGTTATGAAAGAAAAACTACTACCATACATGATTCGGTTAGTAATCTAATTTTTATGGATATACACACTCAAATACTGTGCTTTGGATAGATATGGTTCAAGTTCTACGTTAACGCACTCGGTTCTCGTATGTACCTCGTAACTTTTTAATTCTACAGCTAGAATTAAACCTACCAAATTAAACATCGGTATAAAATTTAAATATTTATTAATAGAAAACAAACAGAACAAAAAAACTAGCGCCATATTTAATTAAAGTAATATTTACAGAATATTCAATCATGCGGCTGTTATACTATTCAACACTGTACCTTTCAACCTGGTCCCTCAACTTTATACTCTTTCTAAATATAAAAATTGAATAGCGTTTGTTCAAGTACTGTCATGGTGACATAACCAATCAATAGTAAGTATTGTTTAATGTAAAAGTACAAACAAAAAATTTGTTGGTATCTAATGTCTCACCGTAACTGTAGTATGCCTAAATTCGTATTTATAAGATCAGTAAAGTTTATAAGCATTGGAATGACATTTAGACGAGTAAAATCTCTTAAAAAATTGTTAACAGAATATTCACGAAGAGAAAGACTTTCACTAACGATGAAAGATTTGTTCATTACGCACAGTCTCGATCTAGCACCCAATGACTAGCATCAGTATCTGTATTTGAAGAATTATATAGCCTGCTATCGCCCTTAAATCGGTAAAGTCAAAGCGGTAAAAAAACCGTATACGATACGCAAAGTGCCTTAATATTGGTGACAACATTGGAAAAAAGCAGATTATATGTGTTAATTTCGTCGTGTGTTACTCAACACGACGTAGAGCGTCTGAATATTAGTTTTACATTTGTTCTCGCAAAAAATTTCGATTTATTGCGATTATCTTTATATCAACAACTTTCTTATAACTTGTTAATTGCCGATTATCCTTCAAGATGGGATCAACATTCCCGTAGTAGATGCCAGTCACGCCACTAGGGGGCATAGCATCAAACAGTCATTGTTACCTGATTTTTCAAGTGCTTTTTCAATGCACACTGGCAGTAAACGTGTTAAGGTTAGTATATTAGTTAAGCTTGTCACGTTGGAGCCGATATTGCTAATATATTAAAAACTATAGAAGAGCTCTGATAACTTTGATTAAAGACACATACTTTTTATGAGCTGTCAACAAAGCCGAACAATTATTTAAGCACAGTTAACAAACGATGAGGAGATTCTGGTTTATAATATCAGTGACATTTTTATTAACCTAACTTTTTTGTCTACTTTATTTATGTATTAATCTCTGACAACAATATTCATCGTTTCTATAGTTTTTTAGTAACAAAATAGTAATACTTTTCATTTTTTATCCAATTTACCAACATAACCTAAAATGTTGTCAATCTCAATAATATTTACCACGAAAATGATGATGACAGCTGTGACAAATAAAGCAAATGAAAGCAGAAAGAAACTGTTATTCAATAAAACTAACAATTTTTGTAGAAGTATTTAAAATCAATTATTTTTCTAACATTTAATTGGTTGTTTTGTTTTAAGATTTTAAGATCAAACATTTATTCTCAGATAACTTTGTGACTGACTTAACAGTTTTCTTTGAGTCCTCTTCCAAAGTCTACTTCACGTAATTTTAATATAAAGCAACTTTTTGTCTGTTTTTCACGGTTTTTCTCATCTATACTTGTGATATTTGAAGCAGTTCTTCTTGTTGTTTATTCATTCCCAGAAATCTACAATTTTCACGCCATATTTGATATTTGACATAAATGAATAGCGCAGTGCGTTTCAATTCAAATACTAACACAAAGACTAATAAATGATTGGCAACACTGCCTATTTTTGGCACCTGTGACGTTATCGCTAATTTATAACAATTAAAGTATTGAAACGATTGTTTTATGATGCAAAATAGAAGTTAATTTTTTTAAAACGTTAAAAGTCTTTGTCAATCGTTCTAAAACTTCATAAAATTGAAAATAATACCGTGAAGGACTAAATTATAGATGTTTTAGAAACTTTTCGTGATTATGTCACCATGACGATTATCCTAGTTTTGTTAATTACGAAACAGCATTTATATATTATATTGAACACTGACTAATTAAGTAGCTAAAAAAGCAATAGATATTTAATTGTTTCAAGTATCCAGTAGGAACGAGTTGGAATCGCAAAAAATGATAGACAGTATAAACTTTTCAGTGTTTTTGTGTGTTGTGTCTACTTGAGAAGGTCATGTGCCCGCTGGTTGGCCACCTCTATCCTCGTCGCGTTGGATTCACCCTGTATGTTTCACAACCACCATAGACATGTTCGCAGTGTACGAGTTGTTGAAAAGAGTGTCGTGGAGTGAACGGAGTAGCAATGTAAAACAAACATTTAGATTAATAAAAAACAAGCAAACAGATGTTTATTAAGAAACAAGCACTTTTGGAAATAGTTGCACTGCACGGTTTAACATTTTTTTTTATTCTATAATGCAATTTTTATTATACTTATTAATTTTGTACGCTACATATTTATCACGCGATATTTTATACATTTTTGGTTGCATTTTTACTTTTTGTACATTGTAGGCAACTTTATGCTGTCAGTGTTTGACAGAAGTCACTGTCTCTGCCATATTAATTTCTATTGTTTTTGTTAACATTATGAGTACAATTTATGTTGATTAAAACCTTATATCCTAGGTCTTGCTTTATCATTTCTATTTAATCAACATAAATGGAGAAGTATCTAAGACCCGAAAGGTTTCTAACTCTTCTAGGTCAGGACACAAATGTTTTTTCTGTGGTGGGCCAATACATTCAAGGAAAAACTGTCCTGCTCGGGAATCCATCTGCAAATCCTGTAATAAAAAGGGACACTTTGCAAAGGTTTGCCGCTCTAAGAGCACTAGTGTATCTGCCAACGTATTTGAAGGCTATGATAACTGCACAGCCTGCATTATTGCTGTTACTCCTGCTTCATTGAAGAAAGCTATAGTGCCTGCATCCATAAAAGGCCTTCGTGCTGATGCCCTTATAGATACTGGTAGCTCTGTCAGTTTTATTAATGAAGACTTTGCTAACCTGTGCAAACTCCCTAGGAAGCCTTGTAGTCAGACTGTTTCTATGGCCTCATTATCACACACCTCTGAAGTTAAAGATGTGACTACTCAAAATATTAAAATTGGTGAACACTCGTACGACAACATTAATTTACTTATAGTTAAAAATCTCTGTGCTGATATTATGAGTGGTCATGATGTTCTATCTAACCACTCAAGTCTAGAGTTTGAATTGGAGGACCTAAAGAAGTATTCAAGGTATGTAGTGTAGTTGAAGCCTCAGTACCTGCAGTTCCTTTATTTTGTAGCCTGACTTCAAATTGTAAACCAATCGCAGTAAAATCGCGCAGTCATAGTGCCGAAGATCAGATTTTCATTAAAAATGAGGGGAAGTAGCTTTTAAATGATGGCAATATTGAAGAAAGTCAGTCCCCTTGGAGAGCGCAAGTGCTTATCAACAAAAACGAAACTCACAAGAAGCGGCTTGTCATTGATTATTCTCAAACAATTAATCGATTCACTCAACTTGATGCCTATCCACTGCCAAATATCGAGGAAATGGTGTCCAATATATCACAATTCCCTGTCTTTAGTGCAATAGATTTCCAAAGTGCATGCCATCAGCTTCCAATACTTCCACATGAAAAGATGTACACAGCTTTTGAAGCCGCTGGGAAACTGTACCAATTTTGTCGCATTCCGTTTGGTGTTACCAATTATGTAGCCAGTTTCCAAAGAACAATCGACTGGCTCATACGCATAGAAAACCTTGAAGGGATATATGCCTACCTTGATGACATAACTGTTTGTGGTAAAACGAAGGTAAAACATGACAAAAATCTTGAGAACTTTCTGAAGACCACAGACAAATATGGCTTGACACTAAACAAAACCAAGAGCAAATTCAATCAAACAGTAATAAACTTACTTGGTTATACTATAGGACAAAACCATGTCATAAAGCCAGATGGTAGCAGACTACAGCCCTTATTAAAAAAGCCTCCACCGAATGACACTGCATCTATCAGAAGGGTATTAGGCATGTGTGCTCATTATTCAAAATGGATTCCCAATTTTTCCGAAAGGACCCACACATTAGCTCATGTCAACAATTTTCCATTGAACGAAGATGCTTTATTTTGTTTTGAAAATCTGAAATCTATAGTTGCAAAGTCATCTGTTTACGCTATCAACGAAAATATGCCATTTCTTGTTAAAACTGATGCCTCTGAACACTCAATTGCTGCTACCTTAAGTCAGGATTCCAGACCCGTTGCTTTCTTTTCAAGATCACTTAACTCTTGTGAGCTGAACCATTCTGCTGTGGAGAAAGAAGCATACGCTATTTGTTGAATATCTAAGGAAGTGGTGCCATTTTCTTATAGGAAAGCCTTTCACAATCATTACTGATCAAAAGTCTGTAACATTTATGTTCAACACGAAGCATTTCAGCAAGATTAAAAATGAGAAAATACAAAGATGGCGACTGGAATTGGCACCTTATAAATATGACATTGTGTATCGACCAGGAAAAGACAACCAAGCAGCGGATGTTTTATCGCGCATCTGCTCTTGTGCTACTACCACGGCGGCAGGTGCATCAAAACTCAAGTCACTTCATACTGCACTGTGTCATCCAGGGGTGTATGTTTCATTGGATAAAATCAAAGAATTTGCCTTTCTCTCTCAATGAAGTCAAGACTATGACTCGTGACTGTGGGGTATGTGACAAAATCAAGCCGAGGTACTTTAAGAATGAGGGGCTTTTTCCAAAGCTTATAAAAGCCACATCTCCCTTTGAACGCCTCTGAGTATTCCAGATTCCCATTTGCTTTCCCATGCAGTGACATTAGTGCCAAAACAGTAATCAAGAATTTTAATAACTTATTCATGATATTTGGAATGCCTGCATACATTCTTTCGGATAGAGGGACTCAATTTCTATCAGCTGAAGTCAAAGAGTTTCTCAACTCCAGAGGAATCGCAACTAGTAGAACTACTGCTTATAATCCTCAAGGAAATGATCAAGTGGAGAAGTTGAGAATCACATGAAGCACCTATTAAGACTTGGGAACAATACCTACCTCTCGTGCTGCATTCCATTCGTTCACTGTTGTGTACCGGAACTAACTGTACGCCGCATAAAAGGATGTTCGTGCACACACGTCTATCTCCAAATGGGAATACAATACCGTCATGGCTAGCAGAATCTGGGCATGTCTTGATGAAAAGGTTTGATCGGAAAAACAAGTACCAGCCTATCGTAAAGGAAGTGGAGGTAATAGAGGCAAATCCTGAATAATCTTTTGTTAAACTGAAAGACAGACGGGAGACCACAGTGTCTAATCGTCATCTGGCTCCGATTGGACGAGGTGAAGCGAAATGCTAGTTATACCAGGTCAAGAACCAGTGTTCGAAGAAGACCCACATAAGTTACATTCGAGCCTTAATGATTCCTCATCCAATACAACCATGCAAAACATGCAGCCCCTGGCAGATACATCTACATCTCCCCTCCACCGGATTCATTATTTCTTGAAGAACCCCCAATGAGTTCTGACAAGAGCTTATCGCCTCTTTCAGCAGTACCTAGACGAACTGAAAGAATTCGTCATTTACCACAGAATTTGGAAGATTATAGTGTGGGAGAATGATGTGATATTAACCTCCTTGGTATTGCTTTGGCTGTAGACTTTAAATATTGTAGGCAACTTTATGCTGTCAGTGTTTGGCAGAAGTCACTGTCTCTGCCATATTAATTTCTATTGTTTTTGTTAACATTATATGTACAATTTATGTTGATTAAAACCTTATGTCCTGGGTTTTGCTTTATCATTTCAGCCTCCAAAATAACACCTAAATTATCATTGACATGTTTGAGTGTGAGATCAGGATTACATAGTCTACATATAGTAATTAAAATAATTTTATATTTTATCAGTTGGCTTTTGCTATATTAGTGATAACTTGTACTTTTGGTCAATGTTCAGTTTACCGTAGAATTTTTTAAAATGTGATCACCATAATTGTGACTGCCCATGTAAGTTATCACATGTCAGAAGTCACTTTAACATTTTTGTTAAGACCAGGAGCTATACTGCGTCCTTCATTTGCCCACAATGTAGCTCCGAAATAATTTTTAAATAAAAAAATATTTTTTTTTATCAACCATCAACTTTTTGTTTTTTTCGAAGTTAACTAATTTTTTCCCACTTATTTCAGATGCTCAGAGCGAAAGTACTTGGGCAAGATTTAATAAAAAATGTGCTCGATATCTGTCTCTTATTTGATAAGTTCATATATTCGAGCATTCAACCATATATTATTTTATGCTATACAGGGTGCGGCAGATAAACGACCAATTAGAAGTATTTCGAGAAATAAAGGTAACTCAATCATGAAAATTGGAATGAAGGGGGTTTGAAGAGTGATCTATTTAATGAAAATATTTTCATCTATTTGCTACTTCCGGTTATACCGGAAGTTGCTTATAACTTCGTTTTTTTTAACGGGACATCCTATATATTTTTCAATTTTAGAAATATTCACGTTATTCTGAACTATTTTTGTTAATACTTCCCTATACCTATTGTGAACCGTTTTTGAGTCATAATGGTTTTCATATGAAAATGAAATGAAAATACACTGTTCTACCAGATAAATAAAGTTCAGTATCCTCTAATGTAATTTGAATAAAAGTTTAAATTCCTTATGAACTTATTAACCAGATACAGCATTATCGTTTATAGTGTAAAGTTGCCTTTTTTATTATACAGGGTACTGTCAAAATTGGCATAAAACCGGCATCCTAAATTTTCGCCTAATTCTTTTTTTCAAATGGGACACCCTGTATGTGATTCGTTATTTTAGAAAAGTATGTTTTTCACTATCGATCTGTATTAGTATTCCCTATACCTATTTCTTGCAGTTATCAAATAAATTACACCGATTTACATTAATGCTGTAAGGGAGTTGTACGATGATATGACGAGTGTAATAAAGATTGGACAAAAAGTGACAAAAAAGATAAAAGTGACCAAAGGACTTCGCCAAGGCTGCTGCATTGCACCTACACTCTTTAAGATTTATTTGGAGGGGGTTTTGGATATTTGGAAAAGAAAATGTGAACCTATGGGTGTTAAAATTGGAGACCATACACTGTACAGCTTGCATTTTGCTGATGACCACGTAATACTTGCAGAAGATCAAGATGATATCCACTACATGTTACGAAAAATAGATGAAGAATATACTAAGAGGGGCTTATCAATTAATCCATCAAAAACAGGGTACGTAGTAGTGGGAGGTGAAGGAAAGCACTTAGAACTAGGAAGCAAACAAATTCAAAATACTGATACCTATAAATATCTCGGTGTAAACATTACAAACAATGGTCGGAATACAAAAGAAATAGCTACTAGAATTGGTCAAGGAAATTCAGCAATACGTCAACTGAATAGTATACTTTGGAATAACCACATCACCCGAAACACAAAAATTAGGATATACAAAAGTATCATAGAAAGCATTGCTACATATGGTTCAGAGCTTTGGGCAATAAATAAAAATGACGCATCCAAAATAAAAGCAATGGAAATGAATTATTGGAGAAGATGTTGCCAACTCACTAGAAGAGATAGAGTAAGGAATACTGAAATCAGAGAGCGTATGGGCATAGACATTGACGTCCTGGAAACTATAGAATGCAAAAGGCTGAAATGGTATGGCCATGTAGAAAGGATGAATGATCAACGATGGCCATGTAGAAAGGATGAATGATCAACGATGGCCAAAGAGAATGTTACAGTGGATCCCCACCAACCGCAGGAAAAAAGGGAAGACCAAGAAGATCGTGGAGACAAGAAGTAAAAGGTGCAATGGAAGATAGGGGTCTACAAGTAGATAACTGGAACGATCGCAAGCGTTGGAAGCTAGGTTGCGAGAAACGGCGGCAGCTGTAATAAACTCGTTATATATATATATATATATATATATATATATATATATATATATATATATATATATATACAAGAAATACCCTAATAAACTGTGTTGTTTGTTTTATATATATATACAGTAGACTCCCTCTATAACGAGAACTGAAATGGCAGACTAACTACCTCGTTATAGGCCGATCTCGTTATATCAGACAACAATAATACTGTGCATACATATAAATATGTAGATTTCTAAAATATTAGCTTCCTATAGTGAAGCCATTCGGAGCAATATAAGATTCTAAATATTGTTTGAATGGCGTTTTTGAAAAAAAGTTGTTTACTTTTATTGTCAATGAAATATGTTAAAACAAAAAGAAGTTGTTTACTTGTATTGTCAATGATATACGTTAAAACAAAAAATCTGTACATTTTTTTTTCAACTACATAATGTATAAAGCGTATTTTGAAGGATAACATAAACTAGTGCTTCTGCAATTGTAAAAAGTCTGTCATTCTTGACTTCTTTAAATTGTCCAGTATCATTCTATCATATTTTCTAAAGATGTGAAACATTTGTATTTATTATAAAGAAGTTTATTGCGGGCAGCAGTTAAGATTATTGCCGGCAGTTAAAAAGGGTATTTATTTATAACCACAGCCAGGTCATAAACGTAAAAAACACGTTTTTCGATCTTATTTTCTCTCGTTATAACCAAATTTGCCTCGCTATAGACGATTATATTTTAATAGAAATTTCATGGGACATCTAATGTACCTCGTTATAAGCGAAATCTCGTAATAACCGTGTTCGTTATAGAGGGAGTATACTGTATATATATCAAATAAATTACCTTTATACATTTTTGTCACAAAAAAATTCGTAGACTATGTTGTGTTAATTTACAACTTTCATATTGTTAAACAAGTTAAACATCGAACAATTAAAAAGATGCTAGAAAAGAAAATAGGCACTAGCTTATTATTGCAATAAATGTTCAAAATGTTACTCATCAACATCCAATCATTTATGAACTTTTTAATCAGATTTTCATTAGTAGCTTTTGATGGTCTTCTTTTTCTCATGGCGCCGTAACCAAATTGGTTGGAATTCTCAACATTCGTCTGTGTATATACATCTCAAAGGCATCTATTCTTTTTTCTATTTCAGAGTCCATTGTCCAACTTTCACAACCATACAGTAAGACAGAAAAAACGTAACATCTGATCATTCGGATTCAAAGCTGCAGACTAAGGTCTGATCTTGTAAAAAATGTTTTCATGCACATGAATGCTTTCCTTGCTTGTTCGATTCTTGATAGGATTTCTTTTTTTGGATTACACTGACTATTGATATTTGCTCCCAAATATTTTATGGAATTTACCTGTTCTATTATTTGACCCTTGGCATACACATGTACGTTTATTGTTGTCTTTGAAAATACTAAAGTTTTAGTTTTGGAAACGTTTAGATGTAAACCGAACATTTCGCTGTGCTGAACTACCGCATTTATTATATTTTGTAGTTCTTGTGCGTTGCTTGCTATTAAGACGGTATCATCAGCTTATCTGATGTTGTCTATGCTAATTCCGTTAATCTTAATTCCGCCTTGGACCTCGTCTAATGCTTCTCTGAATATAGACTCTGAATACAAATTAAACAGTAGTGGTGATAAGACGCAACCCTGTCTCACTCCTCGTCGGATTTGTATATCTTCAGATGTTGTGTGCTCTATTTCAATTGTTGCCGTTTGGTGCCAGTATAGTACTGAGATAATTCGCAAGTCTTGTTCGTCAACTCCAGTTGTTCTCAGAATTTCGATCATCTTTTGATGGCTAACGCAGTCAAATGCTTTGCGATAGTCAATAAAACATGCATATACATCTACATTCATGTCTCTGCATCGTTGCGTTAACACATTTAAAGCAAAAAGAGCCTCTCGTGTTCCCAATCCGTTTCGAAATCCGAATTGAGTGTCACTCATCTGGAACTCGCACTTCTTGTAAATTCGTGTATGGATAATTTTGAGAAAAGTTTTAAGGACATGAGACATTAAGCTTAATACTCGATAATTATCGCATTATGAGGAATTCGATTTTTTTTGTAATGCTACGAATGTTGATTTTAGCCAGTATGTTGGTATTTTACTTGTGTCATATATCCTATTGAATAGTGCTGTTATTAAGTCTAGGCTTTTACTTTCGTTATCTGCAATTAGTTTTAGTATTTCGACATTGATGTTGTCTGGACCGGCTTTTCCCTGTTTCTGAGATTTTACTGCGTGGATCACTTCTTCTTTGGTTATTTCTGGACCTTTTTCATTTATTCGATTATCTGTGGATGGTGGAGAACAAGGTCTATCGTCGTCAAAAAGAGTTTGTATGTATTCTTTTAGCAGTAGTAGCTTTTGATATTGATTCTTTATCATTTCGTTAAGAACTTTATTTATTATAACTTCCTCAGGTTAAGAGAACACCTTACTTTTAACATATCTAAAAATATAGTCATCGATCGGTGAGAACGGGATCTTGGCGACCACAGAAAAGGATCTTTCTATCTAAAAGGCTATCCGTCTATAGCTAAATATTTCATCAAGCAATTTGCCGACTCCTTAATATTGTGAGCCGGTGCTCCATCTTGTTGAAACCAAGCACCGTTAGCCTTATTATTATGTAAAGCGTGCAGTGCTGGTACAATTACTTGCCGTAAAATGTTGGAGTAACGCTCTCCGTTTAAATTTTCGTCATAAATCATAAGAGCGACTATGACCGAATTAAGCGACGTGAAATTTACTATCCCACGTGAGCTGAGGATTTTCGTCACTCCATAAGTGACTGTTATGGCGGTTAAACATACCATTTTTTATAAACTTCGACTCACTACACCAAATATATTTTTTTGTTTTTTGTAAAATCTTGATCTTGGCATTTCATTAAAACCCATTCACAAAATTCTACACGTCTTACATAATCTCCAGGATGTAAATATTGAGCTAGTGTACACGAATAAATGGTCCAATAAATTTTAAAATTCTGTGAATTGTTCGATGTGAGTCGATCCCTGTAACAATTGCTCACATTACCGTAAGGATGAATTTGGATTAACTGCAAAATATCCCAGGATATCTATTTGTAAGTTTTTATTACCGACTTTATAAACTGACCAAACTGGAAACAATTGTTCAACAAACGTTTTTTTATGATTTGGTTGAGGCTTCTCAGGATATCTCTCAGCAAAAACACGGCCAGTTCTGGATACTAAAAATTAATATTATAACTGACATCCAATGGAAAACAACAAGGTTACTATTAAACATTAACAATAACTGATATTTTTGTCAGAATATTCCATAGGCTACTTGATAAATAAATTTTTTGCGACAAAAATGTTTAAAGACAAAAATGTATAAAGTTGATTTATGTATTTGAAAACTGCAAGGGATAGGTATATGGAATACTAATACAGATCGATAGTGAAAAACATATTTTTCCAAAATAATGAATCACATACAGGGTGTCGCATTTGAAAAAAAGGAATTAGGCAAAAATTTAGATGCCTGTTTCATGATAATTTTGACAACACCCTGTATAATGAAAAGGGCAACTTTATACTGTGATAATGCTGTATCTACTGTCTGTGTCAAGTTAAGAATTCATAAAGGAGCCTTATGGGAAGCGGTGATGCCAGAACTACCGATAGACTGAGATAGGCGAGAGTAGTGGAGTTGCAGCGAAAAAGCAGGGCCGAACTGCATGTTATATTGCACATTAGACGTTTTTTCACTTAGGTAACTTTAAATTTTTTTTGTTTTTTTGAAAAATAAAAATTAAAGACATGTCTTTTTCTCACAACAGTTATTTATTAAATTTCGGCTTAGGTCATCATCAGACTCTTAAAAATATTCTTAATTGTTTAATGAACAAATTGAGTGAGTATTGTGGTAGATATTATTAGTGTCAGTAAAAAACATAAAAAAACAATAAAAACTTCTGTATATTTTAAAAAAAATACAACAGAACCATAGAAATGTAACAAATTATTTGGTTTTTTAGTTTGACATTTATATATTTACAATATTACAATTATCAAAAACTATGTACATTCTTCGTCCATATCCAAATCGGAATTGTCACTACTATCATATAAATCTATAACTATGGGAGTTACGTCTTCCATTAGACCGTCCACTTCCCAAAATTTTTTCTCCAGAGTCATTACATGTTGAATATAGTTTTTCCAGTTATCAGACGTAACATTTGAAAACGCTTTTTTTATGAGGTCCTCCATATCCTTCGCTTTGAAGGTGCTGTTATTTACGGCCACATGCCTTTTTACTTGGCTCCATACCATTTCAATTGGATTTAATTCGCAATGGTATGGAGGCAAACGAAGCACTTTGACATTATTTTGTTGTTTACAAAGTTCTTCAATTTTGTAATTATCAAAATTTTGTTTAAATTGCGCGACTACCTCCAAAAGCTCGCACTTCAGATAATTTTCTTCAAAAAATATGTCTTTTTGTCTTAACCAGTCCATAATGTTATTCTTATTCCACGATTGGTTAGGCAACAACTCGGTTTTTACACTATGATATGGAGCATTGTCCATAACAATAACCGTTTTTCGAACTAAGTTGGGCAACAGTTTGTTTTCAAACCAGTTCTCAAAACACGGACCGTCCATTTCGTCGTGATAATCAGCGCTGTTTTTTTTTGCAAGGAAAAACATTTCAGCACCGTTTACAAAACCATTTTCACTTCCGGCATGGACAAGGATGAAACGTGGTCCACGCTGAGTGGGATGCTTTAGTCCAGTACTTAGCCCTTTTATGAACGCATCTCTTGCCGAGGTGACGGTTTTGTCTTTCCATTCTCTGGAAACCGAGTGCCCCACATTGACCCATGACTCATCCAAATACACAATGTCATAGCCCTCAGCCCGATATTGTTTAATGGCCCTTAAATATCCATGCCTCCATGCAATTATATCAGGACGTTCTATTAGCACGGCACTTTTATCACGTTTTGCATAAACAAAGTTCATGTCTTTTAACAACCTGTACATTGTACTGCGGGTAAAATTTGGCAAGTTTTCGTCTTGGTTCACTTTTGGCAGAAGACGATTCAAAGTAGGAGGAATGTTTTCAAAAAAAAAACTATGCACTGTTCGACGAACGCCGATACGAACACCTTCATCGTAAGTATAGTCTCTGGAGTTGTTTCGGCAACGGGTTCTTTTTCTGTTTGTTTTTACCTCAGAAAGCTCACCTTCTTTGTCTTCCTGTACGATTTTTTGAATCGTACGAACTGACACTCCTGTCATCGCGGATACTTTGTCGAATACAATACGTTGACTTTCATCTCGAAGCAAATTAATGTGGTATCTCACTACGTTTAAGATCACTTTTTTAGCACTCAGATGTAAAATTTGACCACTTTTAAACGGCAAAACTGGATCCATTTTAACAATATAATTTTTTACACTTGAGATTTGAGTGCGCGATGGTTATGCCTTAACCCTTGTCCGGGCAGAAGAATTTAAAAACGTAATCGGGCAGTTTGGGCTTATGTATACAGACAAACATATAATCTCCACTTCACCTAATTACACTATTTTGAAAAACATACCGCTCATTTATCTATAACTCATAAATCTGTCTGCTTTCCAAATGTGCTTTCCAAATGACACTATTGTTTGGAATGACTAAGTACATAAAGAGAATTAGAAAACTATTAATAGTCAATTATAAAGTAATCAATATTGTTTACTGTTAGGGCCTGTTAGCCCGGCTTGCCCGATAATGGAAGTTTAAGCACAATATCTTAATTATTATTGCTTTCTATTTATTAACTATTGTGAAAGTAATATTTTATAAATAATTTTGAGAGTTGACACCTAAGCTGTCAGAATTACCTGTGCCATAATAATTAACCAATTGCGTAAAACCTAATATTTTAACCACTAATAAAGACATTTTTCTAATAATCTTTAAAATCACTTCCCTGAAAATGTAACCATATTTATAAGTAATTGTAGTCGTTAAGCTTATTAAATAGATACGTACCTATCTTTTTAAAATAAATTTGATTAACATTGGAAAATATAAATAAAAATTTGAATATAAATAAAGAATGGGTTATTTCGGCCGGCCCTGCATAGTCCCGTGAACTATTGGCAACATACGCCCGTAAGAAATGCACTGGCCTATCTGTTCAGTTGTGAATTCTTAACTTGAAACAGTCTATAGTTAATAAGTTCATAAGGAATTTTTTTTCAAATTACGTTTGAGGATATTGAACTTTATATACATGGTAGAAAAGTGTAATTTTCATATAAAAACCATTATAACTCAAAAACGGTTTACAATAGGTATACGGAAGTATTAACAAAAAATGTTCAGAATAACGTGAATATTTCTAAAATTAAAAAATATACAGGGTTTCCCATTAAAAAAACGAAGTTCCAAGCAACTTTCGGTATAACCGGATGTAGCAAATAGATGAAAATATTTTCATTAAATAGATCACTCTTCAAAACCCCTTGATTCCAATTTTCATGATTCAGTTACCTTTAGTTCTCGAGATATTTCTAATTGGCCGTTTATCTGCCGCACCCTGTATATTTAACTATTGCACTTTATTTATTATTTATTTCAAAAATCGTTTAAAATCCTATTAAAATAAATCATGTAATAGACAATTTTTGTTCGTGTGCAACTATTTCACGTGTTATTAATGATTTCAGAGAACATAAAAGACACTACGTGGCTTCTGATATCATTAATTGGAATTTTATAAGAAAAAATATTGCCTTGAATTTCAACATATTCGACAAGAAACAAAAAGAATGTGTTACAAAGAAATACCAATCTTCTTTTATGTTACTTCAAATATCCAGAACAAAATATCGTACGAATATATTAATTTTCACATACTATTCTTTTCTAATACATTTTTCTGTTACATTACCATCTTTTGTAGCTCGTTTTTAATATTATTTACTCAATATTGGTTTTTTATTTCGATGAATATCTACAGACATATGCATACTCTGTAAAAACAGTTATGCATAAAAACAAAACATGGACACTGACAAAAAAATTAATAAAACAGTGGTGCGATAACGCAGAATCTTTGAAACGAATTGAGGCACATATCCAACATGAATTAGATACTCTCTTCTATCAGATATATAAAGGTCAATAAACTAAGACGGGCAGGACATGTGATACGGAGTAGGGACAGCCGACATATAAACAATGTGTTTTGGAAAATACCAGATAAGAAGGAAGAGCTGTAGGACGGTCTAGAAAGATTCAATCAAAGAGAAACTGGAGAAAATGTGAGAAAATCTCACGGCAAAAGATTCGTTATAACTATCAAAGTATACTAACACACTTACTTTGGAGAGATTATTATAAGAAACGGTATGGAAAGAATGATAGTTAAATGCAATGTAGCTGAGCAAAGATCGTGATGATTACAACAAATAAAAACCATGACTGGTTACTCATTCTCAGAAGTCAGATGTACAAGGAAGATACGAGGTTTGTCTTTTAGTTTTGTATATAGCCGCTTAGAGGGCGCCACCAATAAACCTACAAATGTAACCTCAATCTTTTGTTGACATAAATCGAGAGTTTCATTGCAATATAACAAGTCGTGCAGATACAGTGAATTTTTGAAATTAGCAGGTCGGTCGAAAAATGGAGCTTAGGCGAGAATATTTTCGAGCAATAATTTTTACAATTTTCGGAGAGGATTAACCATCCGCAATGTTTCGTTGAAATGGTTTCTGTGTTTGGTAATGAAGCATCACACCAGTCAACTATTTCCCGCTGGTATTGGCCAGGCCAGGTGCACCCAAAACAGCAGTCACACAGCAAAACATTGATGCGGTTCGTCAGCTAATTAAGGATGACCGGCGTGTAACATACCGGTAGGTAGAGGCATCTTTGGACATTTCAAAGACCTCGATCAAAAAGATTCTACATGAAAAACTGAGTGTTACGAAGTTGGTTTCCCTTTGGATCCCTCATTTGCTCACAGAACAGCAAAAAGCGGTTCGCATCAATTGGTGTCGAAAAACATTGGAAGGGTTCAACAAAGGAAGCTCAAAAAACGATTATAGTATTGTTAATGGCGATGAATCTTGGGTTTACTCCTACCAACCGGAAAATAAACGCCCATTCGCTGTGTGGGTGTTTCACGATGAGGACAAACCAACAAAAGTGAGCCGTTCTTGAAATGTGTCATAGATAATGGTCGCAACTTTTAAGTCAAAATCTGGTCATGTGGCAACTAATGCCATAGAAGATCGAAAAACGGTTACTTCTGATAGGATATACAACCGTTTGTTTACCAGAAGTTATCACGAAACTCCGACAAAGCAACACACAACGGTGAACCGACATCACGACTCAGTGGGCAGAGCTCACACTGCCCAAAAGACAATAGAGTTTTTAGAGCTTCAAAACATCAAATTGTTAAACCATCCACCGTATAGCCCCGACCTAAGTCACAGCGACTTCTGCACGTTCCCAAAAATCAAGAATTCAATGCGTGGGCAGCGATTCCAGTCGCCAGACGAAGCTATCGATCCCTTTAAAACAGCGAATTTGCAGGTGTCACCTGAATACTAGACTAACTGTTTTACCAATTGGTTTGAACGTATGCAAAAGTGTATCGACCTTGGTGGGACCTATTTTGAAAAGCAATAAAGTAGGTACTTTAAGCCTATATATTTTTTGTCTTTATGGCAAACCTAAAAAGACAACCCTCATTGCAAAAGCAATGGACAGCAATACTCAATCAAATGATACAATGTCAATACATTCTTACGAAGGAGAAACGACAGAGGAGGAGGTATCTTTGATCAATAGTACAGATCATATAGATAAAGATAAAGAAGTCTAGTTGTGGCCTTAAACCGAGAAGAGTAGGTTAGGTTAGGATAGGATATACAACCGTTTGTTTACCAGAAGTTATCACGAAACTCCGACAAAGCAACACACAACGGTGAACCGACATCACGACTCAGTGGGCAGAGCTCACACTGCCCAAAAGACAATAGAGTTTTTAGAGCTTCAAAACATCAAATTGTTAAACCATCCACCGTATAGCCCCGACCTAAGTCACAGCGACTTCTGCACGTTCCCAAAAATCAAGAATTCAATGCGTGGGCAGCGATTCCAGTCGCCAGACGAAGCTATCGATCCCTTTAAAACAGCGAATTTGCAGGTGTCAC
Organism: Diabrotica undecimpunctata; assembly: GCF_040954645.1. Lineage (NCBI taxonomy): Eukaryota > Metazoa > Arthropoda > Insecta > Coleoptera > Chrysomelidae > Diabrotica > Diabrotica undecimpunctata. The sequence goes on from NC_092810.1 coordinate 35,094,984, forward strand.
CTGAATACTAGACTAACTGTTTTACCAATTGGTTTGAACGTATGCAAAAGTGTATCGACCTTGGTGGGACCTATTTTGAAAAGCAATAAAGTAGGTACTTTAAGCCTATATATTTTTTGTCTTTATGGCAAACCTAAAAAGACAACCCTCATTGCAGAAGCAATGGACAGCAATACTCAATCAAATGATACAATGTCAATACATTCTTACGAAGGAGAAACGACAGAGGAGGAGGTATCTTTGATCAATAGTACAGATCATATAGATAAAGATAAAGAAGTCTAGTTGTGGCCTTAAACCGAGAAGAGTAGGTTAGGTAGAACGTGTTGAAAGCCGAAAAGATTCCCCCGATCAGAAAGAATCGTTCAGTGTAAGTTACCGAAGTGAGTAAAAGAGAAGGGCAACGAAAACATTGTGGGAGTTGTTTTCTTCTTATCTGGAAGTCGACTGTTCTACACCGGACATTCTGCAGTAAATTTGCTTATTGTATAGCTTACCTAAAGCTAAGATTACTACTATTTCCAGACACTACTACACTGATCACTAATCAATATATTATTGCTACTGGGAACAACAGGCGGTTCATTATTACCTTCGATGGTGACGTGATTTGCGTGGAGGTTGGCGTGGGGGTTAGCGTGCATGTTGGCGTGGGGATTGGCGCGAACATTTCTAATGGCATGAGTTTGACTGGAGGGTGGAGCGTACCATATTTTCTTTATGAGAGATCTCCATGTCGAAGATAACCGGATGATCTCACCTTTTATTGAGACAATTTGGCCTCTTTTCAATTTCTATGGCTTCTCGGATAATTCTTGGTTTATAGAAACGGATAGGAGGTATGATTCTGGAGTTTTCAAAATCAATTTTGTGACCTGTATGAGGATGGTCGGTGAGATCGTTTGCCCGCTACACAAAAAGGATGATCAATTGGATGGTAGAAACTATAGGGGAATAACCCTCCTTAATACAGCATACAAAATATTTTCGAGTATTTTATATTATTATACAATTAAAATCAGAAAACTGCAATATCTGGGACATGTCATGAGGGGCGAACGTTATATCTTGTTGCAATTAATAATGCAAGGAAGAATACACGGCAGAAGGAGTCGCGGAAGAAGACGATCTCCTGGTTAAACAATTTGAGAGCTTGGTTTAACTTCACTTCTGCTGACCTCTTTAGAGCAGCGGTATCGAAAGTGCGAATTGCCATGATGATTGCCAACCTTCTTAGAGGAGATAGCACATGAAGAAGAAGGGCTTCTTTTAGGGCATTTTTCTCGGATTAGCTAATGTTCGGAGTAGGACGCTTTGAGTTTCTAAGAACTCTAGCCATGTCTAGTTATTTCAGTATCTTCGGAAGGTAAGCTGGAAATAGCTTCTTCAATTTGACAGATTACTGTCTCAATTGGAATGTAACTTGGGGTAACAGAAAACTTGTGAACCACTGTAGTGGGTTTGTGTCTAAGGCCTATTGAGTTAAATTCTATATATTATTTCAAATAAACAATTTAAAGTTTTCGTTTCAAAATAAAAATTAAATTATGTCGAAATAAAACAGATGGCAATAAATGAACATTTTCTTTAAATTTCTTGTCATATTGATAGATTGAATCAGTTAAAACATATAACAATATATACTTTTAACAAATGTCTACGGCATTTTTACGTCTGCTTCGTTAACATTGCTATCAATTAGTATTTTTGGTATTATATTGCATGTTTACTCACAAAAGACTAGAATTAGCAGCAGATGTCTTATCATTGTTAAAAATATATTGTTATATGTTAGTATGTTAGATAAAATAAGTGTTCAGTTAAATTTATTTCAAAATAAGCTATTTCAAACGGTGCTTTGTGATATGTGGAATGTTTCCTTGAAAATGCATTAAATGAAGAAATAGTTTTTATTAAATTATGTATATTATTATTAAAAAATTGACTTATTTATATTTCTCATATTTATTAACCAAAAGGCTTGCTTTCTACCAATTCTCCTTCGTCTTTAGATTTTTTGACCGATCATAATAAGTTGGAGAATCTTATAAATAATATTAAAGTGGCTTTTCTGTAGCAGGTGTCCGTTATATGCTATTTTTCTCGATTTGACGCTATCAATCAACTTACTAGCCACGTCTGTAATTTTAAGAACAGCTTCGTTTCTTTGCATGTATTTTGAGTATTCTGTCTACGATGAGTTTGTAAGTGGTAGGGTACTTTTTTGTCCTGGTGTTACGAAATCGGCTCCAAAGATATAAGGATGCGGAAAGCCATCGGATGACTACCACATTACATATCCCTAGTAAAACCATCATGAAGAGTAGAACGTTTAAAGAAGATATGTCATGTGCCTAGGAACTGGCGCGATCGAGTTCCCACGTTTGACGATATACAATCACTGACCGGCCACGGAACTCTTTCGATGCCTATCTCAAGCCCAAATACTTTTGGATTAATTTCTTCATTTAATACTTTAATTTCAAAGCGGATTCAAACACTCCAAATAAAAGTAATTACTCTGTAATAGAAGCAAATGGACACCGAATAACTTACCACCATCCACAGTCAATTTAAAATCTAAAATAAAAGAGCAAACCAACAAAATTACCTTGAGATTGATACGATCGATTTGCCTATTTTGATTTTCCAACTCCGAACCCATGTCGATAGCCATGTTACGCAGATTACCGATCATGGTGTTAACTTGGCCGACGTTTTCTTCCATTTCGTCCTCTCGCGCGTCGTTCGTGATCCTGCCGATGTATCCGCCTTGAGGGCCCATTCCGTTACGATCGTCCATCATTCGTTGTGGCTGGTTGTTAACGACTTTGCCGTCGTCGTTGCCCTTCCACGTTCCTTCGTCTTCTTTGAACGATGAGCCCCTATAACATACGAGATTTAATTGTTTTATGATCAAATATGATTTCCAAATAATAAAAATAACACGATCGAATATGATTTCGATGATTAAGTGGCATTTTACACCATATTGGTCACTTGTTGGTTCTAGCCTGTGCCGGAGAGGGTACATGCAACATTGGACACATAAAAATGACAGTGTACCAGTGAACTCCCAAACTAGACAAGCCTCTGTCGTTTTTTGCTCTCTCTCTCTTAGTCATCACGTAAATATACGACTGCTTCAAGACCATTAAGTACCAGCATATCTCGCACGTGTTATCTCGCACCAGCATATTGCCGAAACGAGGATAGTTACACTGAAGGCATGGCAATATAATTTCCATGACCAGAAATATTGAGTTGTGGATCATATATATATATATATATATATATATATATATATATATATATATATATATATATATATATACCCGGTATTTAGGCGACACACGCCCTTCCGGTACGGATCTATGGAGGAGTACCAACGAGCCGCAAGCCCTTATCTCTTGCCGTACTGCACCATCATAGGCCGATCAGTGTTCACGCCTCTATCTAATTCAAGTTTATTTTATGCATTTTTACAATCCGGCAACATAGTGGCGTAGGGAGATATATTGTGCCATATGTGAAGATAAGGCGAGTCCCTTAAGGCACCCCAAAGAAGACAGCACTCAAGTACGAGACGGGATCGGTGATACAGCATTCAGAGCGAGCGGACATAATACTTATTAGCGTTCATATTATATGTATTGTGTAATCCAAAATAAAGTCAGTTTTGTTTTCGCACGGAGTTTGATTATTCACCAGCGGCACAAGCGAAGTGCATATCAAGCAAACCCATGGTCACCCTTAGTTATTTTATCATTTAACGCTAATATAAATTTCGAAAATATTGTGTTTGCATTTAAAACCGCCCCTTTTTCGCTTTAAATTCTCCATAATTTTATAATGAATTAAACAGTAAACAGAAACAGATTATAAATCGCTTGATATTCGACCCTAACGTTCTCAGAATTATCACATGTGCAGAATAAAGGTACAAAGACTGATAAATAAAAGGGAATGTGAAGTGGATATGCTCACCAAAATATTGTATGTTTATTCTAACAGCTCTAGCCTCCTGGCGCCAAGGATGTTCGTCTCAACTCGTATAATAGGTCTTCACAGATTTTAAACCCACAGTTGTCCAATTATGTAACTGTCTTAAGAACAACGTTCGACAGTCTATAACGCGCTCGGGCCACTATGAATGCACTATTTCGCCCGCTAATTTGATGACACAAATATGAGTTCGGAATTCGGTGAATTTACACTGTTTTAACACAAAAATTTGATGATTCGGCTCGAATAGACCATGGATTTGCTTGATCTTTTTGAATCTTTAGTTAACAGAAATGAGTACTTAGACAATATAAGGCGTTTTCATTATTTACGAAGTTCATTACAGGGCGGTGCGGCGCAGGTAATACGAACATTAGAGTTTACCGCCGAAAATTATGCAGTTGCGTGGAAATTAATTAGGGAAAGGTACGATAATAAGAGATTATTAATTTCCAATCATATTAATGCCTTATTTAATATAGAGCCAATATATAAAGAGTCATCTAATAGATTGCGGCAATTAGTTGACATTTTTTCGAAGCATTTATACGCGTTAACGCAGCTAGGGCTACCTACTGATTCGTGGGACATACTCCTTATTCATATTATTTCTTGTAAGTTCGATACATCGACTTTACGCGCATGGGAGAATAGCAAAACACATAATGAAATTCCTAGTTTTGATGATTTTAAAACGTTTTTAAACATGGGTTTGCTTGATATGCACTTCGCTTGTGCCGCTGGTGAATAATCAAACTCCGTGCGAAAACAAAACTGACTTTATTTTGAATTACACAATACATATAATATGAACGCTAATAAGTATTATGTCCGCTCGCTCTGAATGCTGTATCACCGATCCCGTCTCGTACTTGAGTGCTGTCTTCTTTGGGGTGCCTTAAGGGACTCGCCTTATCTTCACATATGGCACAATATATCTCCCTACGCCACTATGTTGCCGGATTGTAAAAACGCATTAAAATAAACTTGAATTAGATAGAGGCGTGAACATGGCCCCCGCCTTGGCAAACACTGCCAACAAAATCGTCTGCTAATGCTAAATGTTCAAATGTTTAAACTACACTTAGTCCGAAACGGGTAGCGGACACACCTTGGAAAAAGAACGAGTTATGATACCATTGTCTGTCTTTATCCTAAAAACTCTGGCTACACCATCACTGCCGCGTAAAAGTTCGATCACGCGACCTAACTTCCACCTTAATGGAGGTAAATTGTCCTCTTTTATGAGCACTAACGTGTTTTCCGCAACTTCACAGTTAGTAGTAGTCCATTTCGTGCGTTTTTGTAGTTCGGAGATGTATTCTTTGTTCCATCGTTCCCATATATGCTGAGAAAGCTGCTGAATATGCTGGAATTTTGAGAGCCGATTAACTGGAACATGACGCAAATCTGGATCTGGATTGGTAATAAGTGGTCTTCCGATGAGAAAATGTGCAGGGGTTAATGGGGAGAGATCATTTGGATCACAGGATAAAGGATGAATCGGTCGGGAATTTATTATAGCTTCAATCTGCACAAGCAACGAATAAAATTCCTCGAACGTTAAGTGCGCGTTTCCCAAAACCCTATGCAAATGATGCTTAACTGTTCTTACTCCGCTTTCCCACAGTCCGCCAAAATGTGGAGAATAGGGAGGTATGAAGGACCACGAAATATTATTCTTTAGCAAGGATTCCCTTATCGCGGGAGTGTGCTGCTCTAAAAATTTGCTTAACAATTTTAACTCCGAACTAGCTGCTATAAAATTGGTTCCATTGTCGGAGACCATCTTTTGAGGCTTGCCTCTTCGCGCAATAAATCTTTTAAAGGCCAACAGAAATGATTCCTTAGACAGTTCTGTAACTAATTCTAAATGTATGGCCTTCGTACAAAAACAAATAAAAAGACACATGTAACTCTTTATTAGTTTACAACCTCGACCCTTTCTATCGCGAATTAAGAAAGGGCCCGCATAATCTACACCTGTTACAATAAACGGTGGGCCACCTGCGAGACGCTGGGCAGGTAGGTCACCCATTATTGGCTGAATGGATTTAGATTTTAATCTAAAACATTTTACACATTTGTGTACGGTACGTCGCGCTAAATTTCTTCCTGATAACGGCCAGAAAGTTTCTCTTATAGTTGCAAGTAAAAGCTGAGGACCAGCATGCATAAGATCCTTGTGAAAATGATTAAATATTAACGACGTAACTATATGATCTGCCGCTAAAATGATGGGATGTTTTTTGTCATACGTAAACTCGGAATGCTTTAAACGCCCGCCTACTCTCATGATGCCCTGATCATCAAGAAATGGAGATAAATTTATAAGTTTGCTGTTTTTATCTAAAGATCCCTTTTGGTTCAAATGCTTTATTTCATTAGAAAATGACTGTGATTGACACAGTTTTAGAATACGATTAAATGCAGAATGTATTTCATCCAAAGAAAGGGGTTCAGAAGTTCTTTCCTTATTTTTACACATGCGGATGAATCTGAACACATATGCAGCGGTTCTTTTTAAACGTAAAATATTAGAGAAGCGCTCAAATGAAAATACTTCCGTATTCTGTGTTTCATCAAGTTTATTCGTAAAAACCTTTATGTTTTTCCTGGTTTCGCTTGTTTCAGTGGGGACAACTTGTAAATTTGGCCATTTATCTGAATCTTGCATGATCCACTCCGGTCCATGCCACCATAAGTTGCACTCCATTATTTTATCTGGTTCCACGCCTCTGGACACTAGATCTGCAGGATTATCCTTGCCTGGCACATGACGCCACTGCGCAAACGAAGTGGTTTCCTGGATCTCTGCTACGCGGTTACTAACAAACGTCTTCAATGCATTGGCTGCTGTTTTCAACCAACTAAGTACTATCGATGAATCTGTCCAGAGGTAACACGTATCAAATTGCACATTTAATGAATTTTTGACCTTATTGGTCAAACGCGATAAAATTACTGCTCCACAGAGCTCTAAACGCGGCAAGGTAACTGGCTTTAAGGGCGCAACCTTGCTTTTTGCACATAATAAGAATGAATACGACCTGCCTAACGAATCGGTAGATTTAATGAATATGCAAGCACCGTATGCCTTTTCTGAGGAGTCGCAAAATCCATGAAGTTCTAGTTTGACCTTACTAGAACATATAACATGCCGAGGTATTTTTAAATTGTTTAAGCTTCCTAATTTATTCCTAAACTGTAAATAATTATTTGCTAAATGCTCCGGTATGGGATCATCCCATGAAAGACGCTCGAGCCATAGTTGTTGTAACATAATTTTCGCTATGATGGTACACGCACTTAATAGACCCAAGGGATCAAAAATTTGAGCTATGTCCGATAATAAAGTTCGCTTTGTGATTATATGGCCTAGAGATGAACTTATGCTATAAAACAGAGTATCTGATTGTGGTGAGTACAATAATCCCAAAGTTTTCGCCTTCTCGTTTTCACCGAATTGAATAACGGAACCCGTAGTTGAATTATCCGGTATATCTCTTAATATTTCAGGATCATTTGAATAGAATTTACGCAATGTAAATCCTCCGCCTTTGAGGACCTCAAAAAGTTGTTTACATGCTTCGCGCGCTTTCTGTTTTGAATCAAAACCTGTCAAAAGGTCGTCCACATAAAAATCGGATTTAATAATGCTAGCAATGTTAGGATTTTTAGCTTCTTGCTCCTCTGCCAATGTCATTAGACATTTAATCGCTAAGTAAGAAGAGCATTTCATACCGTATGTAACTGTTTGTAACTGAAATATTTCAATCGGTTCTTCCGGATTATTTCGCCATAAGATACATTGTAAGGATTTTTGATCATCTGCAACCAATACCTGACGGTACATTTTTTCTATATCCGCACTAACTACATATAAGTGTGTTCTAAAACGCAATAAAATGGAGAGTAAATCATTTTGTAAGGTTGGTCCGGCCATTTGAATACTATTTAATGAAATGCCGTTTGTAGTTGGCGCACTACAATCGAACACAACGCGCAAACGTGTCGTCAAAGAATTTTCCTTTAATACTGGATGATGTGGCATAAAATAAAATGTAGTATTTACCCTAAAGTCTGTTGCCGCTTCCGTAATTCTGCATAAACCTTTCATATGTCCTAACTCTTTATATTCCTGGATGAATTCGCTATAAAGAGTTTTAAGACTGGCATCTTTATTCAACTTACGCTCGAGATTTAAAAATCTATTTTTTGCTTGACGAAATGAATCACCGAGTGAACTTATCGGTTCCTTGAATGGCAATGATACTATGAATTTGCGTATCAGATACCAGCATATTCTGTAGTTCTGGATCATTCTAGCGATATTTTTAATCACCCTATGAGGCTTCTTCTGATCTTTTAATTATAAATACAATTACGTGAAAACTGGCAACTATTGAATCCATTTGCATATTCTGAAGAGAAGAAGATTTGTAGTAATTATGCACAATAAAATGCTACATTTTAAACAATATTACAGAGAATATTGCAAAAATTTTCAAAGTTACACTAGACGACAAAACAATTGTGAAAAAAGATCGACAGTTATATGCAATTTTGTCATCAACGATTGTATTTACTAAAACCGAACACCGTAGGTCATCCAGATCATCCACTAGCCTCATTAACGATTCTGCTCTTTTCATCACGACCATTTCCTTTTCAACAGATTCAGTAAACACTTTTTATTAAACGTCCCTCTTAAGAGCGAAAAGGCAAAGACTCGCAATAGGGATATAAAAGAACCTTTTAAGTTGATTTAGGAAATCCGAAGGCAGACGTCAGTGTACGTTTGAACTTGAACTGAATACTAGCAAGGGTATTGATTTTATGCACGCAAGGGAAAATCTGAATAGAAATGTTTGAGGACTTAAAGACTTTATTTTTAGGTAGTTTTATATTAGTTAAAGAGTTTAACGAATTTTCTGATATTAATAAAATATTCAGTTGGATTTTAGATACAAGTTTTGGGTTTTTTTATATTACTATCATATTTGGTTTTTGAGGTATTTATATTACTTAAACAGGGTCATCGAAAACAGGATTCTCGAGAATTTCTCGAACATTTTTATATAGGAAGTGAATCCATTATTGACTAAATTGTAGTTGGGGCCAAAAAATATGTGCACACTTAATTGCTGAGTCAAAAGACTGAACTAATGACTTAAGGGAAGGCCTATTGACACCCATGATGAAGAAGCCAATGGGAGAACACTTGTCACTTCAGAAAACCTTTAGGAGTAAGTTAAAAAGAAGGTTTGAAATCGTGGTGTAATTCTTGACAACCTTTAAAAAGTTTTTCGCGCGTTTTACAGCACACCTCTGTTATACGCATTTGAAAGATGTATAATGACTTAAAAAATTAACTATAGAATTTAAACTAGCGAAATGAGATTGAATCGCATTAAATACTTGGTTGATAGAGAAAGGAAGTCGCAAGACAAGAACTGAATATATAACTCGTTTCTCGAGAATTTCTCGGACATTTTGAAACCGGGAGTGACTCCTTTAAGGACTAAATTGTAGTTGGGGCCAAAAAAATTATGCACACTTAATTGCTGAGTCAAAAGACTAAACTCATCACTTAGGGTAGGCCTACTAAGCCCGTGACGAAGAATCGAAGGGGAGAACATTTGTCACTTCAGAAAACCTTGGGGAGCAAGCTGATAAAAAGGTTTGAGATCATGGAGTGAATATAATCTCTAAAAAAGTATTCCAAATGCTTCACAAAGTGTTTTAGGTTCGAAATATTTTTACCGTGTTTAAGCATTAAACATGGTTTTATTAGGATAAAGTATAAACAGATTAGGATTAATTAAGTTCCAATTTCTTAAAACTATTTGATTTTAAAATCCACAAGGAAACTAAGTTCCTGTAGCTGGCTGTATACCATGTATCACAAAAAATTTGTTAAAATCCTTTATAAAAGGTATATAAATTAAAAAACCCAATTGGGCTATGTCATAAAGACAAAAAGTTTTCGGAAACCATGTTCCATCATCAGTGTCTAGGTGTACATGTTTTGAGCCACTAAATATTTGGGTAAAAACCCGTTAAAAGTTATAGTTTACAATTTGGTTTACATTATTTAGTCTTATATATTAGGATGTTAAAGTTACCAGTGGATTAGATAATGCCATGCATTAGATGCCATGTTATACCTAGACACTGATGATGAAACATGGTTTCCGAAAACGTTTTGTCTTCATGACATAGCCCAATTGGGTTTTTTAATTTATATACCTTTTATAAAGGATTTTAACAAATTTTTTATTTGCTTTTACTACTTACTTTTGACATGGTAACACACAAAGGCCACAGCATTTTTCCATTCCAGTCAAATTCTTTTCAGCCTCCCGCATATCGGTGTTGATCTGGTCCATTCCATCCTCGATCCGGTCCAATTGTTCTATACAAAACATAAAAGTTAATAAGAAAAATTTACCGAACATATCCGATTAAAAACGATGGTGTATAGGGTCATGTAAATGTAGAGTTAGGCATGCGCATGCTTTTCTATGGTTACGATCTAATGGACAATGAAAAATTAATATTGGTCAAAAGTGTTCATTTTAGTAAGGATACAAAAAGTTTTCGAATACAAAAAGTATGGGTGGGTAAGCTAGTAGTTGGCTCATAAGCAAATCGCAAACAGTTCATGTTTATTTAAACGCTAATATTGTTTGGACACATAATTAAGTTCGAAAATCATCATTTAAAGAACAAATTGATACTGCTGAACCACCATAGTAAGTTAAAAGTGGAAGAACCATTTAAGTTATGCTAAAATTTAACGACCAATGGGTGGTAGAATGACAGATAGAGATCCAGTAAGACTACTTGAGCAATTGAGCATAGAGCAATGAAAGACAGTTTAACAATACCAGAAAGAGGAAACGAACAAACCAAAATGTAGAAGAAAAGCAAAAAGGCTATACTAGCAACCTAGTATAGGAAATAGAGTACCTGCACACTCTAAAACAAAGATAATAAAGTTAAAGAATAAGAAACTCAGAAATACTAAGATGGTTTCAGTTAGAAAGGAAAAAAGAAAACGATTCCAACTTGATTCTTTAGAGAAACTCAGGAATGTTCTTAGTTCACCTCTGGAAACAAGTGTTTCAATGTTACTACAACTTATATTATTTCCTTCTAACCTAGAATAATCTGTTACTGGCTGTGTCTGGCTACTATTGTCTTCTTCTTCGAATGACTTCTCCTATAGAAGATTGACAATAACTTTGGCAAATTCCTCTCTCTTTTGGATCTTTTTCAGCAAATCGCTCGAAGCCAAGCCTGTCCAATCTAGTATTTTTGAATCCAGAAGAACTGTCTTCGTCCTGGTCTATGTTTGACTTTAATATTTCGATTTCAATGAATTCACGTTCTCTGCTTATTCGGTGGAGAACTTTCCAGTTGGTGGTATGAGCAGTCCAAAGTATTCGTAACACTCTTCAAACTAGCAAATTTTAGCATCCACGCTTTAAACTCCATATAACACTTCACAAAATTGCGTCTTAATTACAGATCGAGAGACCTATCCCATAAGAGGCTGCGCATTTTCAAAAAGTTTGTCCTGGCCATTTTAATTCGTGCTCGGATTTCTAAGTCAGGATTCAAATCTTCACTGATAAAGCTGCCCAGGTATCAAAACTTAGAGACTTTGATTATCTTTGTACCGTATGCATTTATGTGCACTGACTGATTCTGATTCCGGTTTACGACTAATGTCTTCATTTTTGCGGTGTTGATTTTTAGGTACAATAGATCTCCTTTAATTGATACCTTGTCAAGCAGGCGCTGTAGGCCTTCAGGACTATCTGCAATTACAACTGTGCCATCGGAATATTTTAAGTTATTCACAATTCACATTTATGATCTTCGGTTCCTTTAAGTGCGTATTGGAATACAATCTCAGAGTACATGTTAAAGAGCCATAGGGCTCAGTCTACAAGAATGTACTACACGATAATAGACTTCTCTTGAGATAGTGGCGCCACCGAGCGGTGAAGCTAAGCACTTATCGGATCGCCTACGTATTGTCTAAAGCTTTGAAATTATTGCATTATTTTCAAAATATATTTTTATTGCGACTAGATTACCAGCTATGTGCATATATTTACAGAGTTCTTTTAACAGATTACAACCATTGTCTTTATCTTCCAATACTACTCGCATCAATCTACATTGGTAGAATCTTAGTATGTCATAAATGACGTCACTGTCTTCCTCATGTGACTAACTATTTACTTCTTTTTCGTTATGTACCATCTATAAAACTATATCCAAAGCAGGTCCTCAATCTTTTGTAAAATCTAAGCTTTCATTCTATAGAATGGTGTATTCAGATATTTTCATTAATTGCTGTTGCCAGCTATTTGTACTTCTATTTATGTTTATACTAATTGTTCTCCGTGTATTATTGACATTCCTGTGCTTTTGTGATCACCATAAATTGTCCTTGTTAAAAAATAACTCGGTTTCTTTGAGGACATCTACTACTCTGTCCACCTTTCTTGTACGTCTTCCCGAAACTCGGCTATTAGGGCAGTATCATATGTAAATCGCATATTGTTAATTAGTGGACCATTTAAACACCGAACACTTTTTCAGCTGGAAAAAGTGTTGTTCATAATACTTAATAATCATAAGCACATGTTTCTGTTGATAATCTTGGTGTTTCCTGTAGTTAGTCCAGATTTTTACTCGTCATTGCGTGTATTTTATTAAAAGGTGGTGATACTTTAATTGTATAATTAGTATTAATATTGAACACACTTGATACACTTGAACAAGCAATGACAAACTATGTAATAATATATAATAATATTAATTATGCCAGCATTATTATTGTCTTATTGTTGTGTAGCTTGTGTAGTAAAAGAATGAATGATTTCATCTTTATATATAGTTTCAATATCTCACATTTTTAACTGGACTTCCCCCTAATTTTAATGTCATATCTGTGATCAGTAAATGCTTTATTCATATTTTGGAAACATGTTAAAACGCACTGGCGAAAGCACAGAATCCTGGCGAACCCTGATATCTTAATTTATCTTTTCTTCTATTTATACTACTGCTTAAGAACTTCGAATGGTATTTTGTCTGGGCTTGGACGGACTTTTTTGTCCGTATGCTCAAGGTAATCTTTATATATGAGATCCTCAACATAATTTTTTCATGATTTTAGTTTAGTTTTTTTTCTATATTTGTTATTTTGTCTGTGTCATATAATGTATTGGATCGACTCAGTCAGTGAATACGGTTTAAAGATTATTTAAAATCAGAAGAACACTGTAACAAACTCAAATTCGGAGAAGGGTACTATAATGGGTCGGTTTTTTGTGTTTTTCTTAGCACAGTCCTCCATTGTCGTGTTTAAAAAGGCTATAGAAAAAACATTGAGCCTAGAAGAAGAATGTCGTGACAAATAAGATCGAGTTAAGATACTCTATATGTCAAGATACTCTATCAACGTTAATTCCATGAGCATCGTTGAGAGACCCGATAACGGGGTTCTAAGATAATTAAGAGAGACATTATTAAACTTTGTAGAGTACAAGGTATTATTCAGAAAACAATAGACAACTAAAGAAGGCATAAAAAATATACAAAAATAATAAAAAAACATACTAGCAAAAGATTCTTAAAAAGTTTAAATTGTTTAAGTTAAGTACTTGTAAATTATTATCATTATAATATTTGACATAGCAACTGTGTAAGTCAATAATATGTTTAATGAGTTCACCTGAAAATTTACTGTTTAGGAAGTTTATCGACCCTTTTGAATCAATTATCTATTATTACACGTGATACCCTTAATCAATGAACAACTTTTGACCTTATAATTTTAAATCAATTTCGAGGCTCTAGCAATTAGTTCAGAAGCGTTAGATTCAATCAGTACATGCTATTAGTACATAATGTTCGAGAATATAGTATTGGCATTAGCGAAAACTAGATAGTGTGTGAGAGAAACGTTTAAGGTTTTTTGAGGTAGTGTTGAGACTTACTTGAACGGTGTTAAATCCTTCAATGTAGGTATTGTTGTAGTCTTTAAATGATCTTGTATATTCCACATAGGTTTTATTAAAAATTTGTGATATTTTTGAGATGGCGAAGTGGATTTAATCCATTTGTACAAAAAATCTATCTTATTTTAATAATTAAATCAGCCGTTTGTCTTAATTTTTAGTCTTAGTTTTAAAAAGGACGACTACTACAAAAATATGCAAAGAAATAAGTTATGCGGAATAGTATTTAGGTAAAAAAACAAAAAACTTTTTCCGCTTTTTACTAGTCACTGGAAGAGCGCTCATAACTGCTAAACAACTAGTACTATTCCTCATAGCACATTTCTGTTAGTAAATAGATCTTTTAGAATAATCTGTCTTTATCTGGGTTTCTGGGATGGGTGAAGCCGCACAACTCTAACTCAAAATTGTTAAGATATTTTTTCCTTGTTCTTGCTTGAAACAATTTTGGTACATTGAGATTTATTGTTGTTCCTATTGATCGTTAATCAGTAGTAATCAGATCTATAATTAGGTATATCACTGAAGAATCTACTAATACAATTTCAAAGGTTGCCTAGTTTTATTTGGACCTTACCTAAGGCCAACAAACTCACCAACCGAAACAAACCGTAAGCGCATACAAACTTTTACTCTAATTCTTGTTTTTCTTGTTAGAATACTACTAACCTGATCTTATGTACGTAGTAACTAAAGGGAGTAAACAATCGGCAACTAGGTATCTTGCCCTATTTTAGCATTCTTATACAGATGAAGAAGTAAGAATAAAATATTTACAAATTATAGATAGGTCTGTAACTTGTTAGTCCGTAACAGTTTGAAACTATCAACGGTGCCTTAAGCAATGGCGAAGCACAACAAACTTTGTCATAGGGGACATGGCAACCAACGAGAGCCAGCAACTGCTAGTTTTGCTAAAAAAGAACCTAGTACTTCCTTTGTCCAACCAGAATCACCTAGACTATAACCGTCCGAGTAGATATCATTTCTGTAAAATCAGAAAGTGTAAATAGCAACATGCAGAGGAAACGACTGAACATATTGTCTGCAAGTACATGGTAATTGCTCGCCAATATCAAAAATACCTGGAATAGGTCTTTTAGAACATAATCAGATTTAAAACGTAGCTCCAAAATGCATTATATGATTTCAGTTCTCTATCAGTTCTTTTTTCGGTTTTGTGCCTGACAAAACTTTTTGGCTTTGGATACAGTATTGCTGTTCAGAAAGAGCTGCGGAATTCAGGTATGGGCGCACTGCCATGCCTAACAAGATTTCGTCCTGACTCGTGCAAATAAAATCTACACTGAGACAAGGATAGATGGCTCAGAAGGACCCGAAAATGAGTAACTTAATGACCCCAGTCAAGAGTCCTGCAGACGAACTTTCAGCACTGTAAGGCAGCTTCCGCAAAATTTACTGTTGCTCTGGGAGTATATCAGGTCCAAATAAAAGATTCATCGGGTTTAGTGGAGAACTTTCATATACCAAGTCTGTCGAAGTCAATAGCAGCTGTATAATATTTCGTGAAAGATATGCAATGAGCCAATTGGCTGTAGTACGAGAAGTGTAGACCTGGCGGCTTCCAGAGGAGAAAACCAATGTTCATGAGTTTGTGTCTCAATAAAAAGACTGTACTTCTTATAAATCAGGCATCACTAGTTAAAATATTCGACTAGTTGCTCATCGAGTATATTTGGCATATTTTAATCAGGTTGCAAATTAACTTGTACCTGATTCAGCCTGAAGGCGCTTGTTTTTAGTTTACTTTTCGTTCTGTTTTGTAATACTCTTTTATTTTGTTGTTCATACGTCTAATTATTTTGATATTAAGAATAAAAATAACAAATGCGACATTTGTTCTATCGGTAGCATTATTTTAAATATTAATAATATAAAAGTATAGCCTCTTAGTCGTTGACAATTCATTCTAATAAGAACATTTCTTGTGACATGTTTGCTAAGTTAGCAATAATCCGATATAAAAGTTTATGACAATAGTCGCCTTATACTCACCATTTGGCTGGTCTTTTGGGTTTCCCGTTTCATAGTCGATAATTATCTTTAATTTGCGAACGTGAACAAATTTTATAAAGAAACTCAATAGTAGCCTCAACTGTATGTCGATAAAATACTACGGCTATCGGGGAAAAATGGTAAATGATTTTTAGTTAAAATATAAAAGATAACAATTTTGAGGTTTTGGTTTAATATGTAATTTAATATTGTATATACAGTTATATTTCTTTTGGGATCTATGTAGTACCTGAATAAGGCAGACAAATAGATTTTTTGTAGTTCAGGATTAAACCACTAAACAATTTGAGTTTAATGTAGTAACCGGTTTTTGTGATGAAGAGTATATTATTGAATTAATTTTTGATGTACACATCAATATTAGCTTAATCAGTTCAGTTTTTAAACTTTTTATTACGAAGAACAATTATTTAGAACAGAATTAGGTCTAACACAATGGTGGACACAATATTTATGCCAACTAATAAAAAGTTCGATAGACTTAATTGAATCCCCGTTTGACTCTTTTGTTGACATTAGCAAAGCGTTTGATATAGTACAAATAGGTGCATAATAAAGATTCTTATAAATACCAATTGTTAATATGTTTTTAGAAAGTTGATTAATATGTTTTTAGAAAGAGATATTTTCGTTAGCTTTCATTTTCATTTTGGTTGATTTTAACTATTTTAAGTAATAAGTTGGTACTGATAAATTATTCACAACAAACATGCTTTTTCCGGCCGGTATTTTAATAGAACAAATCGATAAAACAATCTGATAACAATAACGAATTTCTTCGTTATAAATAACAAAATTTTGCGTTACTATGCCTTTTTCAATTTCTTTGTGTGTTTTTAATCTAAAAAAAAATTAAACTACAATTTAAGTTGGAAATCGAGTTTGGTATGATATAGAAAATAGCAATTTACACGTAGTTAATACAGAATCGATAATATAACGGTTGTATTCGACACGCAACCACCGAAGGTCATAAACATCTCTGTTGATAATCTAAATAAACGACCCTCAAACGATCAAGATAAGGTCTTTTAAACACTTTCAGATTTTTTATAGTTAGGAATAGTTGTACATTTAATTAATACAAATTTTCACACAAAAAAATGCATGGTTATAACAGCAAATTTACTAAGATGTACATTGAAACCGGAAGGTCAGATAATACCACAAGTGATGGAGTTTAAATATCTAGGCATCACATTATCTAGCTACGAAAAGCTCGAAACTGAAGTGGAAGATCAAGTGAATAGAGCAAACAGCTGCAGATTGCCTGCATGAAACAATATGGAAAAATAAAAATATCGGGAAAGAAATAAAAGGCACAATTTACAAAACAGTCATCAGACCAATAATATCATACGCGGAAAAAACACGACCTGACACAGAGAGGACAAAAAGGATGTTAGAAACAGCAGATATGAAAACACATAAAAATTGAGGGTAAAATACTATGGGGCAGAGCTAGAAGTACAGATATACGACGTAGATGCAAGGTGGAGAACATCACGGAGTGGGTAAGAAATAGAAGAGTGGAGTGAAATGATCGTATAAGCCAAATGACAACAAATAGAGTAAAAAAGACTGCAAGGGATGGTTCCCCAATATTAAGACGGTCAGTAGGAAAACAGACAGTCATGTCAACGTAAAAAGAAGAAGAAGAACTTTTTTAAATCTATCTTTATATTTTTAAATTCTTCTCTGTAAATTGGTATGCTCATGATTGATGTCAAGTGCACAGAAACACTTGTCTTTAATTGCTCTTTGGAGACACAAAACTCCTAAAATATCAAATTTGTTGAAAGCTTATCTAAAGTGTGATCTTTTAAAAGAGGAATGCACAGCTTTAGCTTTATAATGGCACGCTTATTTCTTTGAAAGCTATGTCTTCGAAGACCACCCTTAAACGAAAATCCCCAAATACGGGTTTTACCCCTATACATCACCTCATCACACATGTATGATCTAGTGCAGAAGATGAGACTTATATATAAGTGTATATATACTGTATATATAAGTATAAAGATGACATATAAAGTCTATTCAATTATTGCATTTTTTCGTTATTATTCTAATATGAAACCAGCGACCTCAATAAGGTTTACATAAACACCTCGAAAACCTGGTTTTTCTCATAGGCAATGGTTGTATTTTCTTTTTTGAGGCCTGGAATTTTTCTTTTTCATATATTTTTTTAATATGAATTTGAGACGCATTGATTCAGGTTGTATCGATCTCAAAAAATATTATTAACCCTGTAAAACTCGCAAAAACACTTAAAAGCCCCGAAAGACAAGATTTTTTTGCCCAATGGGGGGGAGTGTGTTATAGATGTTTTGCCCAATTTTTGAATGCCCTAAAGGAAATTACTTAAAACTATATATAACCTACGTAAAAATTTATTTGATATATTTTGTCAAAATGGGGAAAATCCCTAAAACTCCTAAAAAACTAATTTCTTTTTTGGTTTTTGAAGGTGGCGTACCTTACGGAAAAATCCGGAAACAATCAGACCTACATACTCTTTGATAAAATACACAAAATAAAAAAAAATAGACCTGCAGCCATCTTCAAAAAAAAAGTTGAGACGTTTAAAAAAAAAGCGTATAACCTATAAAAACTAGACAAGTTTTGTAAAAGCCCCTACTATGTGTGTGAATACTCCAGTCGTCAGAGACGAAAATGCCACTGAACCTCCAAAAATCATACGAACAAGCTGAATTTTCCTGAGAATGTAAATTTTAGGACTGTACGCCATAGAAAAAAATATTTGAAATAAAAAATGTAGCTAAGATAATTTTGAACAAAAATATTTATTAGCATTTTTTTGTGTAAAATGAACCATTCTCTTAGAAATAACGATTGAAGCGATCGACAATTTTTAATATCAGTTACGCATGCGAATGTTCAATAAAATTTGTATCAGCTCGACGGTAAAAATTCGATATCCTTTGATCCGAGTGTCCTATCGACAAAAATCAAAATGCGTTTTAAAGGTAAAGTGTACAGCATTTGTACACAATTTTTGTATTTCGCCGCAAATAAACTGAGTTTTTATAAAGGCGGTAAATAAATAAACGTTGCGCGATTTTTGCTAATTTTTATAATTCTCATGAGATCAATACAATTTATCCCTTTTATTAATCGATCACTGTGGAGTTTAGATAACTAGAGTCTAATCTTTAAAACAGTTTTTGTTTATTTAATAAAACTCCAACAGAAATCTTATGATTATTGCTATCTGATCATTCACTATAATCAATAAACAAGTTACATTCTAAGGTTACATTCAGCAATATACCTGTACTATGTACTAGCTAACGTGTACACTTTAGCCGCACTTTGCCCTGATTTTTCACTTTCACTCACTTATAGCACTAACTCAAACGGCTTCGTTCTCTTAAGTCTTCTTATCTGGTTGGCGTTGTCTAGGAGTTTGATGGCCCCGACATTTACGTGGTTGGAGAGCCTTTGTTCATGACTCTCGGCAAACTTACTTATTGTCTGGATAACCGTATCCATCTGAAGGTCTCGATGAAGATCACAGTTTCTGAAGTACCATGGAGCGTTAACGATGTTCCTTAATAATTTATTCTCATATCGTTGTATAATTTGGATGTTTCTTTTGTACAGCCCCATAGCTGTATCCCATATGCCCATATCGGTTTAAGGACTTGCTTATACAATAACAATTTGTTATAAGCAGACAGAGTGGATTTTTTTGCCATCAACCAGTATATCTTTCTGAACGTAATTTCTAATTCCTCTTTTTTTTTTCTTAATATGTGCTTTCCAACGTACCTTGGAATCTAATGTCATACCCAAATATTTTGCCGTATTTGCATAAGGTATTTGGTTGCTATTTATACTAAGTGGGATATGTTGTTCTCTTTTGTTAGTAAAATTGACATGAACAGATTTTGTTTCATTCAATTTTATACGACATCGCCTGGTCCAGATGTTAATTTGTTCAACAGAGTTCTGTAGCATGGTTGCTGCATCCTCGTGGTTTTGTCCGACTGCTAGAATGCATGCGTCGTCTGCAAATGTCGCAATTGTGTTAGGTTCTAATGATGGAATATCGCTGGTATAGAGCAGGTATAGCACTGGCCCCAGGACACTTCCTTGTGGAACTCCAGCTTTACCTTCTCTTAATTCTGAATATACTTCCTCATATTTAACTCGAAAGTATCTGTCGGATATATATATGATTCTAGTAGTTCAGAATACTGTTTTGGTAAGTAGCATCTGAGCATCTGATAAGGGCACATCATGAGAGATGAAAAATACGAACTACTAAGGAATATAATGCAGGGTAAAATCAAAGGCAGAAGAAGCGTAGGAAGACGTAAAATCTCGTGGCTACGCAATCTCCGTGAATGGTTTGGATGCAGTTCAGTTGAACTATTCAGGCGCGTAACCAACAAAATTATAATTGCCAGAATGATTTCCAATCTCCGATAGGAGCGGAATTTTAAGAAGAAGTAGCATCTCATTTTATGATATAATCCGTCATGCCACACTTTGTCAAAAGCCTGCGCTACATCGAGGAAAATTGCGGAGCAGACTTTTCCTTCTTCTAGAGCTTTTTCTACTATATCTGTTATTCTATGCACCTGTTGAGTGGCTTGCTCTAAACCCAAACTGATGATTAGAAATTTTTAGATTAGATTAGGTTTTAGTCTCTTCAAGAGTAATTTTTCGTATAATTTAGACATGACAGGTAACAGTGAAATAGGCCTATACGAAAAAGCTTCTTGTGGAGGTTTTCCTGGTTTTAGTGTCATTATAATTTCTGCCACCTTCCATATCTTTGGTACGCCCCTCAGCCTAAAGGAAGCGTTTATAAGATGTGTTAATTTTATGAAATATATATAATATGAAATTTTAGTTTTGAGTTTTGGCAACAAATGTGAGGCATTTGAAATATGCCTAAAAAACGCCGAATTTAAACTTTCACATTACTTCTTCTTCTTCTTGTGGTGCCTATCCGTTACGAATGTTGGCTACTAGCATGGCAATTCTAACTTTATTGACCGCAGGTCGAAATAGTCGTGAAGTGGTAAAGGAAAACCATTTTCACATTACAAACGATCTAAAACATCTTAAACTGTCCTTTTTCACTTACACTAGTGGGTTTTTTACAACTATCCATCTTCTGCTACAAATTACACTCAAGACCATCTTCTTTAAAGCATTTCCTGTGACATGCGATTGTTTGTAATGTAAAAGTTTAAATTCTGCGTTTCTTAGTCAAATTTCAAATGTCTCATATTTGTTGCCACAACTCAAAATTCAAATTTCATAATATAGGTTTAGAAGACTTTCTTTCTTTCTTTCTCACCTTCCTTTTACCCTATCAGGGTGTCGGATTTGGGCTAGCTATTTTAATTTCCATTTACCCACCTCTTCCATTCTTTTCTGTTTCCTGCCATTATTTTCAATTCCTCGAGTGATTTTTGTGTAAGTTTTCCCGCCTCTACTACTTGCTGTATCCATTTTTTTCTTGGTGTGCCTCTTTTTCTTTTTCCGATGTTTTTTGCTTCATAAATTTTTCTTGTTATTCTATTGGATTGCATCCTATTTTTTATTTTATTTTATTTGCAACCCCTCTTTGCTATTTTGTTCATTATCGGTTCCAGGTTGGCCATTCTCCTAATAGTCTCATTGCTTAATCTATCCCATTTTGTCTTTCCAACTATCCTTCTTAGATGTCTCATCTCCATTGCGTTTATCCTGCTCTTATGTTTTTCCAGAATTGTCCAGTTTTCACTTGCATAGAGCACAGTCGGTATCACTAATGTGTTATATATTTTTATTCTTGTTTCTCGTGCAAGTTCTCTTTTTCCCATTATTGGGGCTAACGCATAATATAACTTGTTTGATTTCTTTGGTCTATTTGTTATTTCCCAGTCTATTTTTCCGTCATTAGTTATTATACTTCCCAGGTATTCGTAAGTTGTTACTATTTCCAATTCTGAGTTTTTACATTTTATCTTTATTTGATTATCTTCCTTATCTCCTTTGCCGCTGATTATCATTATCTTACTTTTTTCCTCGTTTATCTCAATTTTTAGTTCTTCTATTTGTTCTACCCATATATCCATTAGTTACTGCATTTTATTCTCGGAATCTATAGTAATCTATATATTAGTACTATGTCGTCTGCATACATTAAGGACTCTATCGTTACCGGTTGTAATCTGCGGTAACCTATTATTGTCTGTAGTTGATTGGTTCTGACTCTAGTGTTTCTTATCAATTCGTTCATTACTATTACGAATAGCAAAGGGCTGAGACTATCTCCTTGTTTAATACCTCTCTTCCAATTAAATGCTTCCGATCTTTCCCCTGTTATTTGTACCCTTCCTTTTACCTCTTTGTAAGTACTTTCTATAATTTTTATCAATACATTAGGTACGTTTATTTTCCTCAAGCATTTCCCTATAATATGTCTTTCTATCGTGTCAAATGCTGCTCTTAGGTCTATGAATGCTAATACTAGTTTTTCCCCCGTATCTATGCTTCTTTCTATTAGGTTTCTAATGATATATATGTTGTCATTTGTCTGTCTTCCCGGTCTAAATGCCGTTTGTTCTTCTCCCAAAAGGTTTAGAAGACTGTTCCCTATAAATCGAAATTTCACTATGACTGGGAAATTACAGTGATAAATTTTATTGATCTCAAGAGAATTGTAAAAAAATGGCAAAAATCGCGCAACGTTTATTTATTCAACATATTTATCGAAACTGACTTCATTCGCAGCAAAATACAAAAACTGCACTCTTCACCTTTAAAACGCATTTTGATTTTTATCGATAGGACACTCTGATCAAAAGATATCGAATTTTCAAAATACATTCAAAATTGCCGGTCGCTTCAAGCGTTGTTGCTGCGAGAACGGTTCATTCTATAGAAAAAGTACTAACTAACATTTTTGTTCAAAATCATCTCAGCTATATTTTTTATTTGAAACATTTTTTTGTACGGTGTACAGTTTCTTGGTAAATCGATTTTTTTGAGTTTTTACCCCTCTACGAGGGGAGTTTTAGGGGGAAACCCAGGGGTAAAAGTGGTAAACTTTTTTGCATCTTTTTTAGGGTCCCAAAATTGATATTCTCAACAAAATTCAGCTTGTTCATATGATTTTTACGGGTCAAATCTTTGACGATTGGACCATATCTCAAAAACAAATTTTTTTTGAAACAAGTTTTTGAAATTTTCCAATTTTTTTGCAACTCATCAAAAACATAAAACGGAAAAATGACATTTTTTGTGGTAGGGGGAGAGTAATGACGGGTTAAAATTGCGATGAGCCCTATTTTTTAATCACAAGAACGTAAAAAAATAAAAAATCGAATTCTGGGATGTTGCCCATTTTAATGGTGGGTACCCTTTCTAAAATTTGTTAGAGAAAATAGAATTTACTTATTATTTTACTTTGGAATCCATTGCAATCCGCTGGGGATAAAACTTTGTAGTTATCTGATACACTATAACAATACGAGTTAATGACTTTTAAGTTTGAGGCATCTTTTTCTATTCTAAAAACTCAATGGAGCAATTAAAGCCGAGAGAAGAGTCTGAAAGAAAGCTATTGAGACAAATACTAGGCAATATAAATGAGAACAAATGACGTCCTACACATTGTATCCCTAAAACATCTTATGTAGGTTTTTCACTATATCGCCGTTGCTTTTATATAACGTGTCAACCCTTGTATTTATCATAAAGTATCAACCTCTCTAACTCTGGTCAATAATTTAATTCAATAAATAATTTTTTGTTGCTTATACCTTGCTAATATTGATGGTACGTCCTTGAGAGTATCATGAAGAAAATTTGAGTGTGACTTAAAGAAGCATAATCCTTATTTATTTGTAGAATAGTTTTTGGCTTCTAGAACAAAAATATATAGATGTAGTAATTTTGTATTTTTATCATTGTAGCGTATTATTGCGTATAAATAATAGAGGGGTATTTTTGTCAAAATATTGTTCGATATGAGACACAACAAATGAATAAGTTGAAAAAAATCAATGATGGTGATGGTCATGGTTATAATTAGGTTTGTTTTTAGTATTATAATGGTAGATTTGTCTAAATTAGCTCTTTTGCTTAGTCCATAAGATTTCATATCAAGACGACAAAAAAAAATTTCTGCCACTATAGGAGAAATCTCTGGAGAGTAACTAAGAGAATAAAAAACAACTTATAGAAAGCCAATAAATTTGCTGAACATCTAGAACAAACATTTTAGCCAACTGAGGCTGAAAATATACTTGAGTGAAAAATATCATCCAGGAACACCTTCAGACCGTAATAAACAAGACCCCAAATGATGAATATATAATCATTATGGGCGATTTTAACGCCCGTGTTGGCAATGATATAGTTCCAGGAATAAAACAGCGATATAATGAAAATATCAGAAATGAAAACGGAGACCTTCTGACGGACCTCTGCAGCAAACACGAGATACGTATTAATAATACATTTTTCCCTCACAAAGAACAATACAAATACACTTTTGAAAACAGTACAGGACAAAGATCGATGATAGACCTATATTCTGTCGAATAGAGAGTTATACCCCTCTCAAATCTTGGATGTAAGAGCACTAACATCAGCAGAAATAGGAAGCGATGATAAATTGGTATTGTGCAAAATCCGAATGAAAACACGTATATGTGATAACACAACACCAGAATACACCAAAGTCGAAAGCTTACAGGATGACTCCACAAGATACCTATTAAAAAAAAAAAAAAAAAAAAAAAAAATAAATAACCGAAAACAGCACAAACACATATATCACAAAGTGATTGAGTCGAACAAAGCTGGGTAAAAATTAAGTCTAATATCTTAGCATCGACCAAGGAAGTTCATGGCGAAAGAAATATAAATAAAAATAAATCGTTCCCAAGGCGAAGAACTCCATGGTTTGTACAGAAGTGAAGGAAAAATGTAAAGAAAAGAAAAAAGCTTACCTGAAATATATGCCAACCAAAACACAAGTGGCACACCATAATTACGTCAATTAGAAACGAAACACATGCACATGTAAGAAAAATAAAAAATAATCACTGGGAACGCTTTTCGAAAGAAATGGAACATAAGTTTTACGGTCTGCAAAAGGAAATATGGCGCTTCATAAGAGGTCAAAGAACGGAGGTAAAGGAACTAATAGAACCAAAACACATGGAAAAGGATATGTGGACTGACTACCTAAAAAAGCTCTATGCAGAGGAAGAACAAACGGCGCTAGAACCGAAAACACCAGAAATTACCACAAATGAAGAACTAAATATAAATGTACAGGAACTTCGTAAAATACTTGAAAAGCTGAAGAACAGATACTCAGCAGGTAAAGACGGGATACCAAACAAATTACTGAAATATTGTGGAGCAGTAAGACAAGACAGAACAATTAACAACATTAATTAATAAAATTATAAAACAACATAAAATACCGGAAGAAAGGAGATATTAAAAGCGTTAACAAAGGAAGAGGGTACATAATGGAAAACAAAGAAATAACAATACTCTGTTACGCAGACGACGCAATATTGATAGCCGAAGATGAAGATAATCTGTAAAGACTGGTCCACAGATTTAACATAAAAGCAAAAGAATTTAATATGAAAATCTCATCTCAGAAAACTAAAACAGTAGTAGTCAGCAAAGAACCAACCAAACCAAAGATGGCATCAGTATTGAGCAAGTAATGGAAATAAAATACCTGGGAAATACATTGTCCAGCTATGGAGACCTGGACAAAGAAGTGAGAGATCAAGTACAAAAACTGGCAGGATGCCTTAATAACACTATATGACGAAACATACATATTAACACTGAGATGAAGTCAAGAATTTATAAAGTCGGTGTAAGAACAATAATGACGTATGCTTCAGAAACAAGACCCGACACAGCCACAACGCAAAGGCTACTGGAAACGGCAGAGATGAGAGTACTTAGAAGAATTACAAGAAATACGCTGAGAGATCGACAGAGAAGTGAAGACATTAGAAGAAAATGTAACGTACAGTGTATAAATGAATGGAAACAAAACAGAAAAAAAGAATGGAATAACCACATAAGCAGAATAGAAGAGACCCATGTCGTCAAAAACATGAATCCAAGAAAATCTCATGGGTTTGATTTAATTACAGGAGAAATCCTAAAACAGTATCATCGTACAGACCGATTTCTTTACTTTGTAATTTCAAAACTATATGATAAGCTGCTGTTGAAAAGGTTGAAATCTCTCACAGGACAATGTGTGAGATTAGGGCCTAAATACAAATTACGGAAGATCTTACACAACCAGTAAACAGAAATATTGCAATCAAGAGGTTTTACGGTTACAAATGAAAAAGCTTACTCAGAATTCAAATCAATTAACGCAAGAGTACTTCAAGATCAGACCTATACCTATTATACACCAGCGACATTTCCGAATTAATACATAATACAATAGCCACCTTCGCAGATGATGCCTTGATAGCTGTAGGTGAAGATCATGGAGAAGCAACACGGAAACTTTAATTTTATCGTTTAAACAACAATACTATTTAAATTTTACAACAAATATGTATTAATTAACAGAGTTGACATCATTTAAAGGGTATTTACCCCATATTTAGTGGCTTTCCTCATGTATACCTGGTAACTGCACTGATTATAAACTTATTAGTCCGAAAACTTTTTGTGATGTAAGCCGAAAAGGCAATTTTAGAATAAATATACCTCTTATAAAGGATTTTTTAAATAACAGTTTTTATGATTCATGGTATACAGCCAACTACAGGAATTTCATTTTCCTTATGAATTGCCTAACATCATCATCATAAGTACTTAAAAGTCCTAGACCTTCTTCTTAAGGATTCGCTGACGAATCAAATTAAATAAAAAGAAGTCAATACCCATTAATTTTACAAATAAGAAACGCCAATCCATTCCTGTTAGTAAAAATAATGCTCAAATACCATAGTACTTATATGCCGGAAAGTCCATGTCAATGTATAGAGTGATGGTACAATTAAAAAAACGTAGTGGAGATGCTTTCACAAAGCTGGCGAAGAAGAAACACAAAGTTGGCGAATTTATATTAAGATTATGAAACTTTGTTATTGAAAGGATCATCAGAAAAACATATAAACAGAATAGTCGTAAGAGCTCCAGACAATTATGTAATGAATGTGGGTGGATTGTAAATAGGATTATTGGGGAAAACAAAATGGGAAAGAAACAATATTCCAGAGGGTGAAAAAAGGTAGAAATATCAAAAATAACAAGTACATATTCAAAACAAATGTAATGACCTGTAAAAGAAATAGATAAACCAAGTGCAAAACATAATGTAATAAAGATTTTGAATGATCAGGATCATCATTTAATAGAGAGGGTTAAAAATGCTGGTTCGTCAGTACAGAATTCTGACAGCTGAGACATTACTGGAGTAGATTTCTTCAACCAATCAGTTACGTTCAACTAAAAGCCATTTTCAGTCGATGAACGGACCAACAACCCGGAGATAAGCGCGCATTTAGACAGCTAGATCCACTTTCAACCAGATAGGGGCATTCTTCAAGAGTCACAACCATTCACTTGATATAAAAGTAGAAACGCTGCGATGCTACCTCTTCTTTGTCCTTTTTTGAATCTTTCTTTACTTTCTGAATCTCTTTTGAATGGTGATGAAACGTGGACCTTGAACGAAGATATGTGCAGAAGATTGGAAGCATTTGAGGTGTGGCTATATCGGAGAATACTTACGATTCCGTGGACTGACCGAGACACAAATGAGGAGGTCCTCAGAAGAATGCAAAAGAACCGAGAAGTATTGACCACCATCAAACCTTGAAAGTTACAATACTTCGGACACATCCTGTAAGGAAAAATATTTGGAAAGCGAAGTTCAGGAAAAAGGACATCCTGGTTTAGAGAACCTCCGACCCTGGTTTAACACAACATCTGTGCAGCTTTTCCGCGATACTGCAGACAATATAAAGATTGTCATGACGATCGCTAACATCCGTCACGGATAGACCTATCAAGAAGAAAGGTGAATGTGAAGAAGTGACTTAAATGCTACAATCGGCAAGGAATATTTTGAGAGTGATAAAAAATAAGGAACGCTGATGGAGAACAAGCCAAGAAGTCTATGATCAAAAGATAAGGACCAAACAATCACAAATTTTGTTACGGTCCAAAGAATGATATGGCTAAGGCGCATTGTCCGAATGGCAACAGAGAATTACCAAAATGATTTTATGTAGAAAACCCATTAATATTAGTAAAGAAATTAATATTGAACTTGCTCCCACTCACTCTCAATCTAAAGAATCATATACCGACCATAATAAAGCTCTTCTTTCATATATTAAGAGTGTCAAAAATAATATTTACTATTCATCTAAAACTGTTTCGCTCATCCGATCTCTTACACACAACAACCTTACTAAACAAAGAAATTCAAACTTTGACAATTTCAGAACCATAGCCCCCATTCGTCTTCATAAACCAAGGATTATCCAAGAAGTTATTAAAATCGGAAAACTCGCTGACTGTCTCAATATAATGAAAGAGTCCAGTTACTATTTAGATGGAGCAAATCCACTAATGGACTATCATCCCCCCCAACTAAACACCACGTCAGCAAAAAGTCATTATCACCAGCATAACAGTAGCAGTGTTGTTATTTTATGCTGTTAATATTGCACCGCCGCTTTATTAACGACACTCTGGTTTCTCTTAGGAACGAATAGATCTTTCGCCTTCTACTACAGTAGAATAGTCTAGGAACTACTGAAGGGAAGTCCTGATAAAGGATATATACAGGGTGAGTTTTTAATGCGACATAGGACGATAATTCCATTATGATATAGAATATCTAATAAACTTTTTTAGAAAAAATGTAAGCAATGATAGTCTCCATAATTGGAAAATATGTGGAATTTTTTTTAATTTGTATCCTCCTCATAATTATTGTTCTTACAATATTGGGTTTTGCATTACATACAGAGTATTTAACAAGTTATGACCATTTTTATTTCGAAATCCCTATTAAATCAACACCATGTATTCTTTTTCTTATAGTGCGTCGGCGAATTATCTTAAGGCCAGACGTCTGTCTTTTGCGGCATGCAAAAGATCGCCAGTGTTATTTATGCTTGTCCAGTTCTTTATGTTCCGTAGCCACTACATTTGTTTGCGACCTACTCCTCTCTTTCCATTCAATCTTTCCCTGGATGATTAGTTGAGGGATTGCGTATTTTTTTCTCTCAGAATATGGCCGAGGTATCCAATTTGTCGTACCTTGATCAAATTGAGTAGTTCTATCTCAGTATTTGCCTTTCTTAAGACTTCCTCGTTTCTCACCCTATCTGTCCATGGTATGCGGAACATTCTTCGCAACGTCCACATTTCGAAGGCCTCCAACTTAATAATGGAAGGTACTCTTAACGTCCATGTTTCCATGCCGTATAACAATATGGACCATACACAGCATTTAACCATCCTGTATTTAAATTTGATAAAAGCTTGTCTTGCTTGTTCGGTACGGCATTTTACTTCTTGTTGAGGATCATATTGGTAATTCATCATCATTCCCAAGTATTTAAATGTATTCGCTTGATCGATTGGAGCATTATCTACTTGCAGTTGTATTCTTAAAAGTGCGTTTTTTCTTATTGCCATACGTTTAGTTTTTCCAGCATTTATCTTCAAGCCATATATTTTTCCTACGGTGTTTATTTTATTTAACATCAACTGCATATCATGTTCGTTGTCTGTTATTATCGCGGTGTCGTCATCGTAACGAATGTTATTTATCGTTTACCGTTTACCTTTATTCCACAATCAGAGCCTTCCAGTGCCTCTGCCAAAATATTCTAGACATAGAGATTGAAGAGCATAGGAGACAAAATACACCCCTGTCGCACCCCTCTTAAAATTTCAAATTCTTCTGTGTTGGTTGATTTGTTCAGTCTCACTCGTGTTTTTTGATTCCAATAGAGATTCTGGATAACTCTTATATCTTTCTCGTCAATGTTAGCGTTGTGTAACATTTTTATCATTGCGTCATGTTTTACGGTGTCAAAGGCTTTTTCATAATGGAAGAATGTTATGACTATATTATTTTCCTTATATATACACCATGTATATAAAGAATTAAAGCATAAACAATTATATAAACATGTTTGTATAATTGAATATATGAATATATATAAATGAAATAACATATTTCCTTAATGAAATACAATATTTCTAAAATTCCTACAAGATAATATGTTTTGTATAATATTATAACAAGATTATTTTTATTCAATAAACTCACACAAAACAAAAAGCGAAACAATATACAATTGATGTAACAATTTTTAGATTGTTTTATCAACAGTATTCTAAGCCAGGAATTTTTAATAAAACATTCCTAACTGCCGATTGTGACGCGCAAGTAAAAGGCCATTTGTGTCAGTTACAAAGGTAAAATAATGGGCTTTGAAAAAATGACAGTTTTCATATTATTAAACCGTAAATGGTAGACTTTGAAAATGACAGTTTTCATATTATTACCTTTTTAATCGGTCTCTATGGCTTGTCTTTATTGTTAAAAAATGAATTTTTCTTTAGAAGAGTTAACAGATATGATCTGGGTATTAGAAGAAAAATTTAGAAATTGCTTACTTACATCCAGAATATATCACGAGCGATATCCTGAACGGAGGAAGCCAAACGCAAGAGCTTTTAAAAAAATAATGGATCGTTTTGTTCGCACTGGGTCAGTTGTATAACAAAAAAAAAATGAGAGAACCAAAACTGTTCTAAGTGAAGAAAATGAATATGATGTACTGATATATACCACTGAAGATCCCCACATCAGAACTCGTGAAATTTCACGTCAACATGACATTAGTCAAACTTCAGCGGCAAAAATCCTTCGTAAACATAAACTGCATCCTTACCGCATACAGTTACATCATAGAAAAACCGAACACATGTGTTGGGTTGTTCTCTGGTTACATCAAGAATTGACAGTCGATGATTATCAACGCAGATTATCTTCTTGTCAATAGTCTTGCACTAAGTGCAAAGAGACCATTTTTTTTTCTCGATTATGTACTTTTTGGAGATGCGGCTACATTTCACAAAAATGGAACGGTGAATGGGCATAATTTTCATTACTATGCATCAATCAATCCCTATTTTGTTAACACTCATAGTCAAACTAGGTGGTCTATAAATTTTTGGGGTGGTATTGTTGGCGATTATGTGATTGGTCCACATTTTTTTGACGACCGTGTGCAATAATTTGCCAATACTACTGCAAAATGCACCGCTTAATATTCGACAACGAATATTAAGCGGTATACACGACGGTGCTCCAGTTCACCACACTGCTCCCATTCACAATCATCTAAAGTTCATTCGTTTAGCAAATTCCCATCTGTCAACATAAGCACGTATTGATATTCGCCGTCTCATTCGTCAAGAGGCTATTAAATATAATTTATTGCCTTAAGCCAGACAGATTCTCATGTTACAGATCCACACTTGCCAGCATGTTTAAATTCAAATTGTATCGTGTTGATTTTTAAGTTAATATATTGTGTTATATTTATGTTATAGTTATTGTTAAGTTATTTACTGGTCGTGTTATTTTTTAGAGTTTAGTTTAATTGTGATTTAATGATTAAATTTCAAGAAATTCTTACACTAATAGTTTCAAAAGTAAATATTTTTAAAAATCATATGATACACATCAGTACGACCCTGTTTGGCTTTCACGTGCTTCTATTGACAATTGGGAATTTGTAAAATGAATACGGTATAAATAATAACTTTCCTGATAGGTGGATAGGCAGAGGAGGACAAACTGTTTGGCTTTTAAGAGAAGCTTTTAATAAAATTGATTT
The DNA here is from genome assembly GCF_040954645.1 of Diabrotica undecimpunctata. Classification (NCBI taxonomy): domain Eukaryota; kingdom Metazoa; phylum Arthropoda; class Insecta; order Coleoptera; family Chrysomelidae; genus Diabrotica; species Diabrotica undecimpunctata. The sequence goes on from NC_092810.1 coordinate 35,126,989, forward strand.
ACAAATGTTAAGAAATGTGGCTCGGTCATTCGAATATCGGTTACAAACTTGTATCATAGACGTAGAAGGTGGACATTTTTACTTTAGACTTATTTCCTTAATATCACATTAATTGTTACATTCATTGCATATTGTTATGGTTTATATTTTTTATTAGTTACTTATTGAATAAAAATAATTTTGTTATATTATCACTCAGACTCAATACTTATTTCTACTTACAAAAATTGAATGTATTTCCGAAATTTGAACAAAACTAAAAATACCTCGGAAAGTAATGAGTTTAGGTATAGGGAATGCTATATAAAAATGACAGAGTATCATATATACAATATTTAAAAAAATATATATATAGAGTGACCCATATAAAAAAATTGAGAAACTCGTAATTTTGTTTTGTAGTTCACCCTGTATAAAAATTTTTGTCAATGATTTTGAATAAAACTTAATTTAAAACTACAATATATTGTTTACTTTATTAAATAAAATAAATAACTGTTTATGCATTACTTCTTTATATACATGGTGTTGATTTCATAAGGATTTCGAAATAAAAATCGTCATAGCTTGTTAAATACTCTGTATAGTAATGCAAAACCCAATACTATAAGAACAAGAATTATGAGAAGAATACAAATTCGAGAAAATATATAGGGTGTCCCATTTACAAAATTGTATGTTTGCTATACTACGTAGTTATTAATCACACTGTAGTATTCCACGTATTTTGCAAGTATATATATATATATATATATATATATATATATGTATATAAGATGCAATAATACATTATTTCAACCAATATAAGGTTTTATTATCCTGGAGGAAGATTACGAATGAAATAAAAGCAACATCAAGATATCTAATACTTAGAAATCGCTCGTAAAGTTGGTGACAATAAAAGGCAGACATCTGAATAATATCAGTCGTGTATAAGAGACATAAAGATGTCTGGCGTCGCGAAAAAATGTAAATATACATTCCAAAAAGAACGGAGATCATATATAAGCAGATTCAACTCCCCAAGCTCCAAAGATGTTTATATTTAGACGGAGGAAAAATAAGCTAAATATTTTGAAATGTCATTTTAATGCGACTGACAGTAAACTGACGGCGAACAACATTTTAAGAACCACTTCGTTTATATATTCAGTGTGTTTTTCAGAGGAAGAGCTCGTTTATTTGAAAAGGAAACTTTATTTTGGCATCTCCGTTTATAACAAGGAAAATGTAGACCATTAAAGATTGGACCAATCAGAAGACGATATTAAAACTTTTCTAAAAGAGGAGCAACACAATAGAAATAAACAGACACATACATAACATGTCTATATCGATATTCAAATAATAATAAGATCAATAAAAACACAATATAGCTCATAATGGACGGCCAAAATTAGAATAACAAAATTACTCGAAAAAAAAATACGATCGGGTTGTAGTCGTGAAAAGCTGAGAACAAAATCTCGCCGCAAAGCCCATAGTTCATGATAAAGATTCCCAAAGAGGGGTACTCAAGCAGAGTATAAGACAGTGGTAGAGAACCTGAATAAGTTGGACCTGTTTAATGTGTATGTGTGAGTTATGATTTGACATCAAATAAATTATTTTTATTCCCGAACGTTAAGAACAAATTTGATGGACAATTTGATATTCAAAATCTACAAAAGAAATCCCCGAAATTAGTATTTCCACCACCAGAGAGAAAACCCAGTACCTTCTGCTCGATTACATATACAGGTAAGATATTAACAAAAATAGCCAAACACATTAAAAAAGAAAGGAATAACACCAGCTTTCAAAACAAACAATAACTTAAGGCAAATATATTAAGAACAACAGGAGCTCAAAGAAAAATCACTTACACTGACAAAACTTACATCGGTCAAACTGGTAGAACTTTCAACAAACGGATAGTAGAGCACAAAAGGAGCTTTCAATAATAGAAAAACAGACTCTACGTACGCACTTCACCTTCTAGACAATACTCATTTTTTTAATGAACAATTTCAAATTCTTCACATTAAAAATAAAGGCCTTAAGCTATCTTTATTAGAATCTCTCTGACCAACTTAAGAAAAACAGTTCTCCCCTCCTCAACTTATTCAGTTGAAGACTATAAAGTGTAAACGCATGACAAAAATAGATCATTTGAGACAGGAACTGTGCCGAAACGGCTTTAGTGATAATAAATTATAATAAATTTTGTGGAAGTTTTGAAAACAAAAGTTTTCAGTGTTTTATTGTTATATAAAATGAATTTCCATCAAGTAACGGTCGAATCCATCACAATTTGATATTGTTTAGCGTTAAATACTCCAAACTGTTAGATTGATTCCTGATAGCAATTGACACGCCGGAAAATTCTTTGATGCATATTATAACATATATTTTAACTATTCCATAATAAACTATTGTACTACACGACTACACACATAATTACATACTTACGCTTGTAGTATAGCTTGTTTGAAGTATATAATAAGATGATTTTAAGATATAATGAGAAATATCCATAAAAAATAAGCTGTTGTTGAAGTTTTCTTCACATGGTTTGTTATTCAGCAATGCAATTAAAAGTTTCTGTTAGTAAATATAACCTATTTTAATCCAACAGACTGTAACTTGATTAATTCCTCGTTCTGTTATATTTGTCGCCAGTATTTGTGTCCCATATCTTTACCACATCGATTTCTACCATCTTTTTAAGATACTGATTAATATTCAGTCCAGCGGGGTGTGAAATTTCCTAAACAAGGGTGTAACATAAGGAAAACAAACCCCTTAAGTTATTTAATAATTCTTAATAGAGTGTTACATTTAATTAATTAAAAATTACTAAGTTCTCGGGAAGAACCGCGTTAAGAATTTATAACTGGACATTTCGGCAAATATTTTGGAGCCATGAGGATATGGTTCCGTTCGAGTTCGGGGTCTCAATCTGCCTACTCCCCTCACACGTGACGCATCAGTATCTTGTGCTCCAAAAATACCGTCAAACGGCACTGAGGTCTTAATCTGCCTACTCCTCAGTGTCGAGTGACGATCGGTCTTACGCTGTGTAGCTGCTTTTATATCCTCAGTATGAGCGGAATCGGTTGGCGCGGCGGGTCGCTGAAGCAGCGGTTGCCATGTTGCCGGCAGCTTTTTAGCATCATCGCACTTGTTTAAGCTGATAGGTTGATAGAGCGATGGTTTTTGCTTTTTCGAAATCTATTTTGTGACCTATCTGAATATAATGTTGGGCTAGGGCTGAAGTAGTATCGGAATGTTTTACAGTAATAAAATGTTCGTAAACAGGGTTGTGGATTCGTCGGTTTGTCTGTATTGTGTATGTTTGTGGGAACCGGAACATGGTAGACACCATGGTCTTCATTGGGGATTTGGTCTTTTACGGATCTAACGAGATTGGACAACTTGGAGTGAGTGGTGAAGATGCTTTTGATGTTTAGAGGGTTAAGAGTTCTACTGATGTTGTCAGTGATACTTTTGATAAAGAATTTGGGTTGATCAGGCGGTAAGGTTTCCTTTTTGGATGGAATGGGGTTTAAATGTTTTTTAATGCTCCTATTGATTTGGGTTTTGTGGTAGATGTTTTGTAAGCGTGTTTGGCTTATCATCCGAAATCAATTCAATAAGTTCCTACATCTGAACTTTTGAAACAATTCAGTTAGTTTTTATGGATATTTCTCACATCGGTATGTTGCAGATGATACCTGCAACTCTTGGAGGCAGTAATTGAATGTTAACTTCTGACGTTAACCTGGAATCCATGTAAATAGGATGAAAATCTTGTAAAAGACGATGTGAAAATGATAAAATGTTTTAGCAAAATGAAATAAAACTTAAACAGGCACTCTAAACATGAATTGTGTAATACCCCTCTATTATCTAATTTTAGAATTTTGGTGTACATCAATAACATCAGAAGAAGGGTCAAATATCTTATTGCATATTTACAATTTTTCCAGCTATATACGAGACACGCTATAATAATACGCACACTTTTCTTTCTTATTATTAGGTATTATTGCTTCTTTGGCACTATTATTTTTTACGGTATAAACGCTTGGCGTCTGGTGTGGGTTAAATTCTCTATGAGTGAACTATTTCATACAGTTTAGTGGGTAGTGGGTAACATGATCGAACCAGATCATTACCAGGATTCTATCAGACGCAAAAAATAACTAAAAATCATGAAAAATAGATCTTTCACTCAATAAAAATAACCTTAACACGATTTTAATAATTAACTGCAAAGTTATCATAATTAAAATTACTTTTTAATATTATAAATGCCGATAATGCTGTTATGAACGGACCAAGTCTTCTATAAGTACATTCGAAAACAGTTTTAAACTTTCAGGAAAGCATTTAAGTCTTTCATGTAAGGAATCTACCAGAACCAATATTACGCTTCATCCATCTTAGTATTAATTGTGAGTTTAACAGAGCTTATTACCAGTGAAACTAAAAAAATTGTAATAGTTAATAATATTCCTTAACTCTGCAAAAAAGATAAGTGGTAGATTTAAAATACCAATTAAGATGACTTTTTTTATTAGGCTAAATTATGGAGTATCTAAAAAAAATGTTTATAACGAAACTGATGTTACCATAAATATTTCGAAAATTATTAACTTTAGACCTATAAAAACTTGTACATACAAACTCTTCATATTTTAAAAAAATTTATTCAAAAATTCGTTAATATACAGGGTGTTCCATTTAAAAGAAGACAACTTTGGGTCATTTCGTTGTTCCGATTGACCCTGTATAATCGAAAATAATTTTAAATTATAGACGTCTTTGATATAAACAAGTTTCGTTACAAAATTTTTTATATACTTCATCACTTAGCCGTAATAAAAGACAGCCAGAGGTTTGGCGTACTCTGTATACCTACTACATAAAGATCAGGTGGTCGGCCGTTAATGAAATGGAGAAATTTTATTAACAAAAAAAGATGTCTTAAATGCTTCTGGTCCAGAACACATCATCTACATATCTCCACCATACTGTGGGTTTTTACACTAATCCAAAATCTTCTCATAAAGATCATTGTCTAGTTAGCCCCATTATAGCTGAATACATTCTATCTATTTCTGCTGGTTTTTGCAGAAAATGGTGGGAATCCTTTACAAATGTTGTTGTGTTATGTGCTAATGGCTCCCGCACCAACAAAAATGCGTTTCAGAAAGAAAAAACCTGCTAAGATTTTAATGACAAAAAAATGATTCAACGACATCACTCTTAGATTTTCAACTCAAAAATAAGGCTATTTGCCTACAAGATCGACGCCAAGTACAAAGTTATTTGGTTCTAATATAATATAAATAATATGCATATACTCTTTCATTTCTTTCTTGCTCTTAAATGAAAGATCTATTTTTTTGGAAAAAAAAAATAAAAATAAAATAACAGACCCCTGAAACAATCCTGGAACAATCGGTTTTCACTCGAGTGTTTCAGATTTATCGTCAGTTCCTTTATTTAGTTTCATTCATAATTATCTTTGTTATTTTATTTAAAGGAATTTAATAAATGCAAAAAGCTGGATTCTATTTAGTTTCGCATTGTACAGAACGTCACAAATTAAAAACCAAAATTTAAAAAAATTAAAAATAAATATGTATTAAAAATAGACAACGTTTTAGCAGTTTTTGTGAACATCCTGTATGTTGCATGTATTTTTAGGGATTATTTTTATACAAATTTATTCTTGCCAAGAACTTTTACAACACTTTTAAATAAAGAAAACATCTTACAGTGAATCTTTTCGATTGTAATTGGCGCAGTGATAGGATTCCACTCTACAGTGTATGCTTACATTATCAAAACTTTGATCCTGACTTCAAATATAGTCTACTTGTTGGTTCTGAGGCTATTTGAAGATATTTACTGTCAGGCATGCTATATTTACTTATAAAAAGTCTTAATATTGTTGTTTACGTCATTCATTTCCATAATCTCTTTTTACATCGTTTCCAATAAAAGAGCACAAAGCCATCATATTTTTGCATTTAAAGACATGTGTATTTTTTTAAAAGATCAAATTAGCGAATCAAACTTGGATTTATTTACAAATTTATCTTAAGTGGCGCAGTACTCGGATTACACTACTCTTATTATGCTTAAAAGTGTCTTCAGTTTTAATCTCGATAAATTTCGAGTTCATTTATTATCCTGAGATTAATTGAATGATTTACCTTCGAAGATTTTTTGAGCAGGTCGTTGCTTAAAGAAGTTTCTCAAAGACTATTGCATTATATGATTTAAATAATCCATTTCTAAAATGTCTTCTATAATATTGTGTTTTCCTTTTGTAATAAAATCCTTCTCATGTTATTTTTAGAATAGAAGATAAGATTTGTCAAAATTGCGAGCATCTATGAGTTTAATTTATCAGAAATTATTCTTGGCGAGAATAAAAGGCACATTTAATCTAATGCATTTGATAATTTCACAAAAAGCATGTATGTACAATCTGAATACACCCTTCGGAGTTTACCTAAAGTCTGAGATTAAATTCTCAAAGTTTACGAAAGGGATTGTCGTGGAAGCTCTCATCCCAGCTAATCTTTCAAACATTCGGTTAGTTTACTAATCGGTCCTTTTCTATTAGCATAGCAAGGGTAGCTAAAATGAGCGCGTTCACGCCAATCGATTCCATCGAATTCGAGAATTTCGCCCCAGCAGGTTACAATAAATGAATAGAATGCTTACCGCCCTGTTCATCCAGCATGACCAGGGTCTTCATGCCAACTTCGTGACTCTACAAACGAAAAAATGTTAGCCTGCACCAATGAGCACTCTCTAGTTGTACCAGTTTTATTAGGCGGGAAAAATGTCTTCCAAAACCAGTTTTTAGTTAAGGTTAGTTTACCAATAACCGATTTCTAAAAAGGTTTAAATGATAAACTATACGAAATGTGTTAAAATTTGTTGTAGTCTTTAAATTTTTACTGGAAGGGGCACATATAGACACGTTTTCGACATATTTAGTGGTAGTTTTTGTTTTGTACATTAACACATTAAAAATATCGTTAGAAATAAAATCATTGACAGCACTGTAGTAAACTACGTTCACCTTAGAATCCAGTATCGCCCGATCTACTGTAGAAAATATAGAAGAAAAATAAAAGTACTCGGCAAGTTTTTCGAAACTGTACATCAAAATAGAGAATAGTGGATCCAAACAAATAGTAAACTGGAAAATCCCTTGCTGGGTCATTTAGAACGCACGTAGAACATGCATTTAAGCGCCTTAAGGAAATACTTGAAAGGAGCTTTAAACGACATAGAAATATAGTCATGGTGAGAATAGAATCCATGATCTTCTATAGAAGAGATGATGCAGTATGAAAAAAAGATAGAGAAACAGGAAAAGCACACAGGGATACTTAAGATAGATAGAGGAGATATAAATAACAAATAAATGGGGTACTGATAATCTATTTACTATAAGCAAAGTTCTTTTGTTTAGGCACTACCGGGGAAGTCAATGCTAAAAAGGAATTTTCTTACAGAATATACAATGTAAGTATAGAAATTATAATGAAGCATTTATACTGCAGCCCATCCTGAAAAAAAAACAATCGATTCCATGTAAAAATCTCATACCAATTTTTGATGGCTCTAAAAAGTATACGAGTGATAGCTGATGACAAATCCTTGAAGACATGCAGCTGATTTTGCTTTGTTTTTTTAAACAATCACAAAAAGTGACAAATTCTTTTTTTCCTATAAATTATACATTTTAGAGAAAAATGGTTCAAATAAAAGTTGTAGACCTTAAAAAGTTCTTTACTTTGCAAAAAACCCTTAAAATCGTATTAAAAATTTGTAAGTGTTTGGAGCAAAATAAATGACATTCTTAAAAGGAGTACGTACTATTTTTATTAAAATTACTTTTTTATTCAAAAGGTGGTTTTTATTCAAAAAATTGCGAGAGGGGTTAGGCAAGGATGCGTCTTGTCTCCGACGCTTTTCAACGTGTACTCACAGGTCATATTCATAAAAGCCTTATGGGAAAGAAAAGAGGGAATAAGAATTGGTGGAGAAATCGTAAACACCATGAGATTTGCAGATGACACGGTAATTATGGCTGAGAGTATGGAAGATCTACAAACTTTACTAGATGCAATAAATAGTGAATGCATTCAAATGGGACTTGACATCAACACAGATAAGACCAAATTTATGATAGTATCAAGGAGTCCAATAAATAATGAACAACTAACTCTTGGTGGACAGCAAATAGAGAGAGTGACAAAATATAAATATCTGGGAGCTTACATCAACACAGAATTAGATCCAGACCAAGAGATCCGGGTACGAATAGAAATGGCGAGGGCAGCGTTCTTAAAATTCAAACAATTGTTCTGTGACAAAAATCTGAATATTGCGCTGAGACTGAGGTTTGTTGAATGTTACGTCTGGTCGCAACTATTGTACGGGGTAGAAACGTGGACACTAAAAGCGCAAATAGTTAAAAAGATTGAAGCCTTTGAACTTTGGATATACCGGAGAATGTTGAGAATCCCATGGACTGCCAGGGTCACCAATGAGGAAGTGCTGAGAAGAATGGGTCGAGACAAAAAATTGTTGAGAACGATAGAAGTACGCAAGACTGCATACCTTGGACACATACTAAGAAATAATAAATATAGTCTTCTGCAGGTCATCATGCAGGGTAGAGTCGATGGCAAAAAGGGAATAGGTAGAAAGAGGAAGTCATGGCTGCGAAATATTCGAGACTGGACAAACATGACTGTAGACGAATTATTCCACGTTGCAAAAGACAGAGAAGCTTTTAAAAATGTGGTCGCCAACCTCCGTTAATGGGGACGGTATAGGAAGAAGAAAAGATTCAAAAGGTAATATAAACTTTTTAACTTAATAAAACAACTTAAAATTAATTAAGTAAATTCATTATAGATGTGTCACCCTTGGTTATTTACTACAGCTTGATTATTTATTACGACCAATTGATCAGTTACTAATTTCTTGGTCGAATTGGTTCCAACCTTGGACAAGGAAAGAGAGAGGACAGATCATCTTTTTTGCCATCTTTACTAACAAAGTTATTATAAATGTTTAAAAGCTAAAAAGTCAGCCATTTTCAAACGGTTCTTTTAATAACAATTTTGATAAAATGTTGATATTTTTTAATATACTGGGTGTACCAAAAATGTAGGTCAGAAATTAAATCGCGTACTCTGGGATCAAAAATAGTTCGATTGGACCTAACTTACCTCAGTACAAATAATGTACATAAAAATAGTTACAGCCCTTTGAAGTTACAAAAAGAAAATCGACTTTTTCCAATATATCGAAAACTATTAGAGATTTTATATTGAAACTGGACATGTGGCTTTATTATGGCAGGAATATCTTTAAAAAAATAATAACAGTGAAGTTTGTAGACCACATAAAAATTTTATGGGGTTTTGTACCCTTAAACCCCCTCAAATGTGTGTATACGTTCCAATTAAATTATTATTGTGGTACCATTAGTTAAACACAATGTTTTTAAAACTTTTTTGCCTCTTAAAACTTTCTAGTTAAGCCAGTTTTTATCGAGATGAGGCTACTTTTTTATTATGTTTTAAAAATTCTCCAGTCGGCTGTATAACACTTGTTGTTATGGTTACTATGTATTAAATAGTAGCATCAACAATACAGATTGTCAGTAATAAATATTACAATTATTGTGCATTTAACATTATTAAGAAAAACCAAATTTTCTATTACAATGGTGTACACGTTTTCAGAAATGGTAGATATGCATTTAATTCCTTGGTAAGTTTGAGCAGGCTAAATTAGGGTTTTAGATAATTATTGGTAATTTGGTAATGACAGGTGAATGCCAAGGGAATAGTGCAGCAGCTGCAAGGCGTTACACAGAAAAATATCCTAATTGAAATACACCAGGCAGTCGATTATTTATTTCCACTGATCCTCGTTTACGAGAGACAGGCACATTACGACCGCAACTTGTTGGTAATAATGGTCGACCAAAAGTAGATAAAAACGATGAAGAGATTTTGGAAACAATTGAAGAAATATCTCTGGAAGCAGTACAAGAGTAGTAGCGGCTCAATTAGATGTTTATCACATGAGGATTTGGAGAAGATTCAAGGAACGGCAGTTTCATCCTTATTATTTAACACCCGTTCAAGAATTACTGGATGATGATTATCCTAAAAGAATGGGGCTTTGCAATTGGTTTTTAACGGAAAACACACAAAATGTCAATTTTTAATCATGTTTTGTTTACCGACGAAGCTACGTCATAACACGCACATCTAGGCCGCCCTCACGCAAAAAAGTCTCATTCACCAAAGAAATTTTAAAGTCAATGTTTGGGCAGGAATTGTGGATAATAACCCAATACGGCCAGTATTTCTTCTACACAATTTAAACGGTGAAAATTATTTACACTTTCCACAAAACGTGTTACCCGAGTACTTAGAGGTCAATCTCGCAGACAGAAAAAATATTTGGTTTTTACAGGATGGCGCTTAAGCGGATTACCATAATGAAATAAGAGAACAGCTTTTCGATCAGTATACTGGACGTTGGATTGGAAGGGGCCCTGATGGAGATAGAAGGTGATAGAAAGTTCAAACTGTCTGGTCCAAACAGCTAACGGCAGGTCATCTTCATTCTCAGTCAATCCTTGATCTTTCAGCCATCCTGCGTATTTGATGGAATGTTTTATCGTATTGCTCATCACCTCGTAACAGGATTTACTAATCATTAGGATGGCGTCAAGAACGTTTAGTTTGAAATCGCCATTGTTCTCAACCGATTCCATCAAAAGTCTTCTCCTGTAATGGCTTTTCAAACTCTTGATGACACTTTGGTCCATGGGCTGAAGGACACTCATTGTGTTTGCTGGCAGAAAGCAGGGTTCAATGTTTTGAAGGTCGCACAGTACAGGATGAGCAGGACAATTCTCTACAAGCAGAAGAATTTTTTCCCTTTACGCTCGACATCTCATTTACTTCTTCAAAAATTTTCGAACTAATCCACGCACTCTTGTTTGGTTTGTAGGTAGCGTTTAGATTTTTGATGTCAAAAGCAGCGTGGTTCTTTCGACTTCACTATCACTAACAATTTTCTCTTTACTGAACCTGCCATGTTAGCGGCCACTAAAACCGTAGAGACCTTTTCACCAACACACTTTTCCAATTTAAATTTTTAAGTTCTGTTTGGTGTCAGTTTAAAAAACAATCCAGTCTCATCAAGCCTAAAAAACAAGACTATCTGCTGATCTACCCATAGTTGATCTTGTGCCGCAGCTTCCACTTGCTTAGCTAACCCTCAGGAGCCTTAAAATCCTCAATTCTAAGCTCAGTTGTAAAAGACTCAGCTTTTGTCCTGACCACAGGTCCAGAAAGTGGAATATGATTCATACGCTGCTGATGGAACCACTGAAGCATAGCGCGATCTAAATCTTCGTGCTAAGGTTTCCGCAACTTCATCCTGTTACCGAACTCTGGGACACAACTGAAACTGGAAATGGGAAGACGTGAATTAAGTTGACTATTGAACGTCGAAACGTCATCGCTATAAAGAGAGAACAATATCGGTATAGAGAAAGAATTAATACATTGTCCTTATGACGAACCAAACAACGTTTACTATTTTCATCGTTAAAGGGGAATTATCGTTATATAGAGAATCGTTATAAAGAGAGAGCACTGTATTTGTAAATGGTTAAATAAGATTATAGAGACCAGGTAATATAATGAAAATTTATTTATATTTTGTTAGGTACTAAAAAATTTTGAAACATATTAAAAATGAAGCCGCATCTCGATAAAACTAGCTTATTGAAAAAGTACTAGGAGGTAAAAATGTTTTAAAACATTGTGTTTATCTAATGATACCACAATAATGATTTAATTAGAACGTATACAAACATTTGGGGCGGTTTAAGGATACAAAACCCCCATAAATTTTTATGGGTTGTACAAATTTCACTGTTATTATTTTTTTTTAAAGATATTCCTGTCATAATAAAGCCACATGTCCAGTTTCAATATAAAATATCTAATAGTTTTCGATATATTGGAAAAAATCAATTTTTTTGTGCACATGTGTACTAAGTAAGGTCCAATCGAACTATTTTTGGTCCCAGAATACGAGATTTAGGTAATTTATGACCTACCTTTTTGTTACACCTTGTATATTAAAATTGACAACTCAAAGAATCCTCTAGTCACTAAAATTTATAAATTAGTGCAAAAATAAGGGTTTATTGCCATTATCTCGGTCAAGTGTTTATGTATTTTAATTTAGAAACTTGCAAACTAAAGAACTTTTTAAGATCTACAACTTTTATTTGAACCATTTTTTTATAAAAATATAATAATAAAAAATAAAATATAATAAATTTTTTATAAAAAAAATATTTTTCACTTTTTATGACTGTTTAAAAAAAAACAAAGCCAAATCAGCTGCACGACTTCAAGGGTTTGTCATCAGCTATCCCCCATATACCTTTTAGAATCTTCAAAAACCCGTATAAGATTTTTTCAACTTTTTTCCTTTACTGGCCTATACTTCTTGCTTGGGACAATTTTCTTCGTAATTAAAACCATGGCTTTTTGAAACTTTTTGAAACAAGATATAAAGGAATTTCTGGTAACGATGTTACTGATGGAGCCAGTACATAAAAATTGTTATTATAAGTGACTTTTCTATTCTAGGCAGGTTACCAGCAGTGCAGTTTTTGATTTAATATTTGTAATAATATTTTTAACATTGTACCATTTGAACCTGTGTAATTTTTAAAACGTAAAAAATACTCTTTGACCGGACTATAAATAGATCAATTTAGTCTGGTCAATCAAGTCCATAAATAAAGACCCATCTGGTGATTAAATATAATGTGTTTTATCGTTCTTAATGTTTCACTCAAATGACAATAGATATTTTATAACAAGTCAGTAATCAAGTTCGATTATGATATAGTTTGTCGTTTTTCAACGTAAATATGCAATAAAACAAAAGACTACATCGAATAATAAGACTTATATCAGCAAAACACCAACAACCTTATTATTTTTTAACACATTTTTTAAGCTTACCGCCTTGATGGTGGACCATCTCCAATGTCTTCGCGCCAGCATCGGTACTCTATAACAGCACAGTGCCGTAGCAACTCACAATTTGAAAGAAGGTAAAACTACTCAATATTTACAAGAAATATGGCATCCTTATTTAAACTTGTGCACATAAATTCGATCAAAACAATATTTTTTAGTATTCAGCTCGTTAAATAAGTGCACTCAATGAAAATTTACCGATTTTTACCCAAATACAGGAATTTAAAAGGTTCAGTTTGGTTATCTTTCGACCATGACGTCTAAAATATATTGTACATATATTTAGGTCTTTAATTGTGATACTTTGTGATCCAAGTATTAAGCAGAAAAAATAAACTAAAATGAATTTTTAAAAATAATGTTAAAAATCCTAGATTTTAGGAAAAATTGGTAAATTTTGATCATTTCAACCAATGAAAGAGCTTCATTTTGGTCAAGTGACCTGAAATTTCCCCAGATCTGGGGAAATTTACACAAGTATTCCAGCAAATAAGTTTATGCCATATTTCAAAACTACAGTTCCTACCAGATAGAAAAAGTGCGAAAACAGTGAGATCCAAATAATGTACATCACATGCAAAAATGTGTGACTAATTTTACTATACGTATTAAACTGATTTAGCTAAAAATCTATGAAACAATCACACATTTTCTGTCGTGGTGAATTTTTTTGAAGTACTACATAGGAACAACGTCTAGACTGAGAAAACAAAAGCAAACAGATAAGTACCAAGCCAAGCGTCAATAGAGACAAACGTGTAGATGTGCTAGTGTAAATTTGCTAATGTCAATAAAGTAATATAATGTTGACATTTAAACAGTTTATGTAACTTACTTATATATTAATAAATAGATATTATGGGTATATAGCAAGGGATGAAATATATATGTGAACATTTGTAGAACCACATTATAGACTTTTTAACAATTTATTAACATTAGAACAAAATAATTTTTATACAAATGTATACTTATTAAATATTTTTTTTTTGGTAAAATACGTAAGCAAATATCATCGAGAAGTTATAGTATTATCAAAAGGACCCCGATACTTGAGACTTTTTCGGAACTTTCATTAAATAAATAATTTTTCCTCAGTCCTATCCAGCGTTTATCCAATGCTGTACATAACTTTTTATATAGTTCTCATACTTTTTTTGGGTACTACAGACGTACGACTAATTCATATCTTTCGAAGACCTCCCCATGCTTCGTCTAGTTAGGGTTGGGCTACAGAATATACGTTACTATTATTTCGGAATAAATATTTCATCTACAGTGCTGCTACTAGGTATACTTATGTAGCCACTAAATATATGGGCTATTGGGTTATTTAATTGGTATTAGATTACAAGTTTGCTGATAATTTTATAGATTGTTAAAATTTTAAGTAGATTCATTTCATGCCAAAGTAAACTCCAAACGAGGGTTACTGGTCCGGAAAAGTTATAGGCCAGGGAAATAAGCAAAAAAAGTACCCTGTTTGTGACACTGAACCGGCCAGGCAAACAACAGCTGTTTTGAGTAGTATGGAACTCTGTAACAAAAACCTATTAGTTTCCTGTAGTCGATTTTTTTGAATTAATTAGTTATTAACAAATTAAGGACGAAAAGCGGTAAATTTATAGCGGTATAAGTCATATAAAAACCTTCAACATGGCGTTTTTTTTAATGTATTTATCCTTATTTTTTGCTTAGAAAGTTGCAAAATAAGTCAGAAATTTCGATTTTTTATAAATATTAATACCTTTTTTAAAAATCAACTTGAACCTTCATATTACAAAGAATGTTGGGTCTTGTAGTGTTTAAAATATGATCAAAATTTCAACGAGATCGGTCAAATTGTTTAAAAGCAATGTTCTTAAAGTCGTGGCATATTATCATGCACGTTGCGTTTCCACCACATAACGTTTAGTTTCCGAAAAATATAATTTAAATGGTTTTAAATATGAACAACGCACACTGTCCGGAACTTTGCGTTTCAGACACTTAACGTTTCCGTTCAGTATAATCGAAAACAATATTTTACTGACACCGACGGCTACGTAACGAGTCGTAACCGGTTGGTAAGGATAATGTGAATTAGATGTCCGTCGTTTTCCCCTTGTTTATTTAGGTATTTGTTTGATTTTATGTGTTTTTATTGCTTTGTGACAATTAATCACGGAAGTTATAAACAATTAGGACTTTTGTACGGAAGTGATACCTCTTCTTTTTAAAAATATTTTTTGGTTTGATATGTATGGGTTCGTTAAATGTAGTATTTTGTTTTTTAACTGAAGGTGAAATTAAATTTAAAACATATTTAAACTGAATCCTATTTATTCTAAAATATCCATAATATTTTTCATCGTCATCAATTAATTCTCTGTATAAAGTCCTGTATTCACATTCCTTCTTTCTTTCTCTTAGCATTGGATGTACTTCAAACCTTCTTTTTAACACAGTTTTTCATTCTTCATCGTTAAGTAGAAGAGCAATTGCACATAATTTTTGTCGCGAAAAGCGAGATCATATCTTCACCGAACCAAACTGAAACGTTGTATGTATGAAAATGTGAACGCGCAGCCCAATTGCTGGAGTGGAAACGCTACGTGCCGGAAACTATACGTGCACGATAATATGCCGCGACCTTAATATAAATCAGAAAATGATGAAGTTACGGTAATTCTACGGATAGCTTACGAAACAAGAAAGATCATTCTATCAACTTTATTAAAAAAATAAAATAAAGAACAATAATTTTAATTAGTGCAAAATTATTTTGCAAAAACATTAAGTTTATGCTTATAAACAATTAAAATAACTTTTCAACTTTTGTTAGCAGGAAAATTATTTGTTCATAGTTCATAAGTTTTTGCATTTTGCTACAAATTAAAAAAAAAAAAAAGAGAAAGTTGTCTTAGGACAATTTGGGACGAAGTTAGTCCCTTTTTTTTTAATTTACAGCAGCTTTGTATATAACAATTAAGAGATCTAATTCGTGTCATTTGAAACAACATACTTTAGAGTTTTAATGTGCAAAAAATCGAAAAGATTGCCTTTAACGGAGTCGTCCACAAAGCTTCAAAATGTGGTTCTAAAAATTAGCCGGATTTGAAACTAGTGAGAGCGGTGGATGCGGAAGGAGCTGTTGAAAGTAACTCTGGTTCTAGTTTATGGATTTCGACGGTTCATTTTTTAATTAGTATGTATTCTTTGCGTACATTACGAATATGTATTATTTAAATAAATAAATTGTTAAAGAAACCATCTAACTTGTTTAAACAATTTTTTTTTAGTATTATTTAAGATTATTTTTATTGTAAAACATAAATATTTATGATTAATATTTATTTCTTCAATAAACGTCGTAAATTATTTATTTATAGTAGATTTTATTTTGCCCTAGTCCTTAACGGCTTGTTGTGTGTAAAAATAAATAATAGATTTTATGAAAAAACAAATTATCCTATTCAATTATTTCTAAAAATAGTATTGGTTTATGTATTGCTTTGTAAACTAGGTTGTATTTCTTTCTAAACGTGCTAGCAGGGTGGCTTTTGTCGAAAAAAGTCGATTTCATACCCACATGCTAAAACTTGTTTTAATCGATATATAAATGATGCCAAATTATTGCCTTTTCCACTTCAAAACCAATGTTTTTAATAATATGGGACATTTTAAGACCAAAGTCATTGTTGTGATTTTTATATAAAATGCTTACTTGGAGCGTAAATTGCAAATAAACAACTAAAACGACCGAAAAAAGACAATTTTAACGTCTTTCGAGGCCATTTTGTAATAGGTTGGAAATCAAATTAAAAAAAAAACAAAAAATATGAAATGAAAGCTTAAGTCAAATTCAAAAAAACGCAATTCAGTCTTGATTTTATATTGCAAAAGTCAGTTTAAAATATAAATAAACAAATTGATATACCATTGAGATTCGGAATATATAGACTTGACGAACGTCTCAACAACTTTGTACTATAATGTTCGATTAAAATGAGATTCAGCTTGTGGGTAAGAAACAAACAATGTTTCGAGCGTTAAAGTTTAGACGTTCGTCAAGTATATACCTATATCTGAATTTGTTTCAAAACTATCTTACCGATTTTTCTATCAGATGTCGCTATTGCGTCCATAATGAAGCCATTTTATTGTTGCTTCCTAATAAGACAGAGAAGATTATTTTTCACGTTAAGAACGGCTATGAATAACTGTTCTGATGAGACTTATTAAGTCGAAATACGTATCAACAGATACATAGACGCTTTGAACGTGAAATCAAATCTTTTCTATCTTTTTCATTTTATTCGGATCTACTCTGTATGAGTACAAGAAACAAATTCGTTAAGGATTTCTGCTTAGTTGAGGAGACATGTCGTGGAATGCAAATTTTAGATTCCCTATGTCTCTATTAACATCTTTATCAACGTCTGGCTATGCCTTGCAATTTTTAGAAGGCTCCAGATTAAAGCAGAAATCTGAATTTGTTTCGAAACTATCTTACCGATTTTTCTATCAGATGTCGCTATTGCGTCCACAACGAAGCCATTTTATTGTTGCTTCCTAATAAGACAGAGAAGATTATTTTTCACGTTAAGAACGGCTATGAATAACTGTTCTGATGAGACTTATTAAGTCGAAATACGTATCAACAGATACATAGACGCTTTGAACGTGAAATCAAATCTTTTCTGTCTTTTTCATTTTATTCGGATCTACTCTGTATGAGTACAAGAAACAAATTCGTTAAGGATTTCTGCTTAGTTGAGGAGACATGTCGTGGAGTGCAAATTTTAGATTCCCTATGTCTCTATTAACATCTTTATCAACGTCTGGGTATGCCTTGCAATTTTTAGAAGGCTCCAGATTAAAGCAGAAATCTGAATTTGTTTCGAAACTATCTTACCGATTTTTCTATCAGATGTCGCTATTGCGTCCACAACGAAGCCATTTTATTGTTGCTTCCTAATAAGACAGAGAAGATTATTTTTCACGTTAAGAACGGCTATGAATAACTGTTCTGATGAGACTTATTAAGTCGAAATACGTATCAACAGATACATAGACGCTTTGAACGTGAAATCAAATCTTTTCTGTCTTTTTCATTTTATTCGAATCTACTCTGTATGAGTACAAGAAACAAATTCGTTAAGGATTTCTGCTTAGTTGAGGAGACATGTCGTGGAATGCAAATTTTAGATTCCCCATGTCTCTATTAACATCTTTATCAACGTCTGGCTATGCCTTGCAATTTTTAGAAAGCTCCAGATTAAAGCAGAAATCTGAATTTGTTTCGAAACTATCTTACCGATTTTTCTATCAGATGTCGCTATTGCGTCCATAACGAAACCATTTTATTGATGCTTCCTAATAAGACAGAGAATATTATTTTTCACGTTAAGAACGGCTATGAATAACTGTTCTGATGAGACTTATTAAGTCGAAATACGTATTAACAGATACATAGACGCTTTGAACGTGAAATCAAATATTTTCTGTCTTTTTCATTTCATTATATAATATACCTATATCTCGAAACGCAACGGTATATCAATTTCTTTATGGATATTTTAAATTGGCGTATGCCTTATAAAACTAAAATGGACTTGCGCATTTTAAAACTAATGAACTTAAGATTTCACCTCATATTTTTTGTTTTCTAAATTCGATGTCCAACCCATTGAAAAATAGCCTCGAAAACGTTAAAATTGGCTTTTTTCGGAATTTGTTATTGTTTATTTCCATTCTACGTTTAAAGTAAGTATTTTACGAAAAAAATACAGGAATAACTTACGTCTCACAATAATTAGAAAAGTAATTTCGAAGTAAAAATCATTTTTTACAATTTATTTAAAAATTGTTAAACAAATAAATAAATAGGTTACATTGAAAAATTTTCCATTGAGAAAATTAATATTTAGAAATAATTAAATAGAATAATTTGTTTTTCTCATAAAATCTATTATAAATAAATTATATGCGACGTTTATAGAATGAGTATATATTAGTCATAAAGATTTATGTTTTACGATAAAAATTACCTCAAATAGAACTAAAAAAAATAAAAATTTGAAAAAAAAATTGTGTAAACAAATTAGATGATTTATTTAGCAATTTATGTATTTGAATAATGCATATTCGCAATGTACGCAAAAAGTACATACAAATTAAAAAAGAGAAAACGTCGAAATCCATCAACAAAGACCAGACATACAGTTAACAGCTCCTTTCCCCTCCCCGCGAGTTTCAAAGCCGGTCAATTTTTAGGACCACATTTTGAAGCTTTGTGGACGATTCCATTAAAAGGCAATCTTTTTCGAATTTTGCACATTAAAACTTTAAAGTATGTTGTTTCATATGACTCTAATTAGATTTCTTAATTTTTATGAATAAAGCTGCTATCAATTTAAAAAAAAGGTACTAATTTCGTCCCAAATTGTCTTAAGACAACTTTTTTCATTTTTTAAACATATAGAAAAATGCAAGCTTTCCAAATATGAACAAATAATTTTTCCGCAGGCAACAGTTGAAAAATTATTGTAATTGTTTATGAACAAAAAATTGATTTTTTTGCAAAATAATTTTGCAATATTTAAAATTATTTTTCTTTATTTTTTTTAATAAAGTTAATAGAATGATCCTTCTTCTTTTATAAATTATCCGTAGAATTACGATAACTTCTACAAGAAGACTACAAGACCCAACATTCTATATAATATAAAGGTTCTTGATTTTTAAAAAAGTTATTAATATTTATAAAAAATTTGGAGGTTTATGACATAAGTTTATTATTCTTAAATTTGTTTCATATGCTTCACTTTTTGCCGATAGACGAAAAAAGTGACAATTTACCGTTTTTTGGCCTTAATTTGTTAACAACTAATTAAGTCAAAAAAATTGACTGCAGGAAACATATGGGTTTTTG
Organism: Diabrotica undecimpunctata; assembly: GCF_040954645.1. Lineage (NCBI taxonomy): Eukaryota > Metazoa > Arthropoda > Insecta > Coleoptera > Chrysomelidae > Diabrotica > Diabrotica undecimpunctata. Next base: position 35,147,026 of record NC_092810.1, read on the forward strand.
TTAAAGAGGTCCATACTACTCAAAACAACTGTCGTTTGCCTGGCCGGCTCAGTGTCAGGAAAAAAACCTTATTTCCCTGGTCTATTATCTCTAAACGGACTTTAGGTAGCAACGGCCTCATCGAGTTCGTTTAGAGACTAGTTGACTGGCACAAGTCTCTACTTATTAAATTTGGCTCCCTACTTATTTATTTGTACCACAATTACTTCCACTCAAGGTTCAGTGCTCACAATCAGATCTTCTCTTAGAATCAAAGTCTCATTCCGTAATGTTCTTAGTACATCAACCATCTTGATATCCCTTGGAGGAGGTGGGACTCATTATTAAAGATCTGCATTCATCTAGAACCGAACCAGTTCCCCACAGGTGTGAGCCAGGATCTACTGCCTTTCCTTGTGTTTATTTTCCTTTTACCTTACCTTGTATAATCGTTGGACTAACTAAACTGATAGTCTCAATGGTAGATCTAATTTGTTTAGTTTCATCTTCATTCTCTGTCAACCTTATAGGAATTTCTTAGACGATACCTGGTGTATTCCAACAAAAAATCCTTGACTTTTTCGAAATAGTGTTTTCAAAGATGAGTTATCTTTAAAACTCTCATCCTTGAGCATTTTGCTTTGCTGTCCAAAATGAATAACTGATTATGTTATTTATTTGATCTGATCACCTCAATGGTGATCATCCCTTAGATTTTTTGGTGATTCCATTACCTGCAACTATCGTTCTTCCCATACTTTATCTTTTTCTATTACTGTGTCCAAAGTATTTCAGTATACTATGATTGGTAGCTGTTTCAAGTTTATTGGCAATGTTAAGCTAATAATATTGAGTTAGTGGTGTAGTTTTCCTTCCTAGTCCCGCATTTCCGAAAGCCATTATGAGTTTAGAATTTCAATTTTTAATGGTCCATATCTCCATTACTAGAAATAAGTGGTTATGTTTCGAAACCTTTCTCAGTCTTTTTTGTTTTGAGACGTTCTTCTCAAAAATCGTTTTTTCTTAGAATATCACGTTTAAGACTTGTTCATTTATTTTTCGTGCAGTCCAGGAACTTTTACAATTACTCCATAAAAAACAGACAGACCAAAATTACCTTTTAAATTAAGTTTTAATATCATTCTAATATCAAGAACTCTCTCTAGCTTGAGCAAACCTGGCATTAGCTTTTTGTTCTGGTTTAAGTTTGTAGTTAATGGCGTAACCAATGTATTTATAATGCTTTACCTGGTCTAATGGTCTGATATTTTGCACGTATCGTCTTAGGTCTAGGGCGATTCATTACCTTAAATTTTTATTCCTGTAGATAAGCCTCGAATAAGTCACTAAATGTCACTAAATAATTGCCATTAAACAAACTAATTCATATGAACAAAGAAATAATTCTTTGAACTAAGATGATAAAACTGCCAAATCAAATATTAGGTTAAATATAAATATAGCCGAATTTTAAGCCGTTAAAAAGCGTTGTTGCCATCTTTCTAAAAAACGATTATTTGATGATATTTTATTTTGTGATTATTATTTTTGGATACAAATGATAAATATCCAAATAACTAAGTTGCGATATTTAACAACACAACTAATACTACTGCTAATATCTAATAAAAGACACGACAACTGCGCTTGTTTGTGTTCGTCTACGTATTAGAGGCTATTAAGTCTGATTCAGTTTTGATTTTACGGTATATCGAGTCCAGTGTGGTTCTACAAACTGGGTAAGAGTCGAAATGGCGAAAAAGACACATGATGGGAGGTATTATGATGATCGGAAAGTTGTAAAATAGTTAAAATGACAAGAGTTATAGAGACTCACCTCCCTGGTCATCTAAAGCGACCAAGGTACGGATTCCAGCCTCCTTACTCTACAGCAGCACAAAACAAGTGTTAAAATGTTATGTTAGTTTTTTGGTGAGTGATTCACGCCCGCAATATTTGAGCAGTTGGGTTTTTCGGCAGTAACTTTGTCCAGAGGGGAAGATTTCGAGTCAATAGAGGAAGCAAGGGTTTATATATATTTTTTTTAATTCGTAGATCATTTTACTGATTGTGCAAAAGCATTTATCTGACATTTACATTAGTACACTTATATTTAAATATCAAATACAATAGTAACATTTCAAGTTTTTGCCCGCATTGGGGGTCTTTTTTAATCATTTCAAGATCAGTGTTGACAACAAAACCAGCTTGATGTGTGAAGACATTAGTTACTGCCCCAAATCGACACGAAATGCAGTTTATATAAAGGAAAATTTAGTCTCAATAGCCAGCTGAGCTCTAACTCAGCCAAAGTCAGGATTAACGATAGAGTAACGCCTATATTGAAGAAACTCAATTTGGATTCCGTAATGGCGTAGGTACCCGTGAAGCTCTATTTGCATTCAACGTACTAATCCAGAGATGCTCGGATGTGAACTAAGATATGTACGTCTGTTTCATAGACTACAACAAAGCTTTCGACAAAGTCCGCCACAAAGAGCTAATGGACATCCTCAAAGCAAAACAACTACAACACAATGACCTTCGAATTATAACAAATCTATATTATAAACAGCAGGCACACGTACGCATTAATGAACACACATCAGAAGAGTTCGAAGTTAAAAGAGGAGTGTGACAGGGGTGTGTATTGTCACCACTAATATTCAATGCATACTCTGAAGAAATTATGAAAAGAGCTCTTGAGGGAGAAACAGCAGTAATCAAGGTCAATGGAACACCAATTAACAACATTAGATATGCGGACGATACTATCATAATAACAGACAACCTCCAAGACCTCCAAAAGCTAATGAACAAGATAGTTGAGTATGGAGAAGAATATGGATTATCAATAAACACCAAGAAAACCAAATTTATGAGGATATCACAAACCCAAAATAATGGTGAAAGCCTGACAATTAACGGTAGTGCTTTAGAACAAGTTGAAAACTACCACTATCTTGGCACAATAATTAATCACACAAACGATTACTCCAAAGAAATCAAAGTTCGAATAGAGAAAGCACGTACAAACTTCAATAAAATGAGAAAGGTACTTTGTGCAAGAAAACTAAAATTGAACTTGAGAGTTAGGCTGGCAAGGTGTTATATTTTCTCGACTCTGCTTTATGGGTTAGAAGCATGGACACTTAACGCGTCGACTGCTAATAAGTTGGAAGCATTTGAAATGTGGGTGTATAGAAGAATCCTGAAGATATCATGGACCGAGCATGTAACAAACAACGAAGTCATGACAAGAATCAACAAAAGAATGGAAGTATTGGATGTTATGCGTAATGAGAGATACAACCTACTTCAATTGATTATACAAGGGAAAATCCAGGGCAAGAGAAGTGTAGGAAGAAGAAGAATCTCATGGTTGCGTAACTTGAGGGAATGGTACGGATGCACATCAATTGAACTATTCAGAGCAGCAGCATCTAAGATCAGAATAGCCATGATGATTGCCAACCTCCGTCGCGGAGATGGCACGTGAAGAAGAGAAGAACGCCTATATTACTCATTGTAAATGAGTAACTTATTAAATTGTACAGCTCTTAGAGTAGAAAAAATACCACAATCTTCTTGTTATGAGTATCTTATAATTAGTGCAGTACTTTGAATAGGGAAGGATTCTTATTAGGCAGTCATAAGAAGAAGAATGCAGTGTTTGACTTTTGTAGAAGATACGTAGTCATTATACCTTCTCAGATTTGAAAATAAATACCTATATTCAAACAATGCTAAGGGCTAAGAGGTTTTTGCTAAATAGAAAAGCAAGACTGATGCATATACAGTGCTAGTCAAAGTCTCTTCCCCTCCTATCTTTTAAACGGTTATACTTAGAATAGTGAAATTTGGAGGGAGGAAATAAACGGACGTAGGCTTCTCGACTAGTCATTACAGTTGACGTAATAGTCATAGATGACGTTACAGAGCCACTGTGAGCGATAATTTAAAATGGGACATTATGGCAAGCGATATCTCATTTGAAAGGTATTAACATGCCTATTCAATCATACTCTAAATGTGTTATCATACTCTAATATTACTAATTGTGTTTGGGTTTAAGCTGATTTTGAGAATAAATTAAATAAATACTAAAATTATAGTTTCGCGTTTAATTAATAAAGATTCCAACGTCCGCCTCTGGATATTTGTCAAAAAAGTTGACGTTTTTCAATTCTCTAGTTGTTTTTACTTTGCTAAGTTTTTGAAATAGGCAGAATAGTACGTACTGTAGCCGACAAAGTAGTAGCTGTCTTAATAATTGGTGAACGTAGAAACAATTTCCACGCGATCGCCCTATATCAACGACTAGTGTTCAAGATGCCAAACGATCTGGTAGACCAACAATTAGTGATGAAGAAAAAATTGACAAAATTGCAGAAATGGTAGTGAACCATACTACTTCTACAGCACAAGTTGCGTCTATCTGTGGAATCAGTCAAAGGAAAGTACACTGAGTGTTGCCCAAAAACAAATTTCATCCATACAAATTGTGCACCAACTTTCAGATGATGACTCAGACCGAAGACTAAAATTTCGGGGCCACCATATAAGAAAATAAGAATGTAAGGGCCGCATCATATGCAAGTTGGTAATTGATTTATAATGAATAAAACTGGTGTATGTTTGGATATTCATTTCTATTTATCCAAGAAGCTAAGTTACATTACAATATAGGCGCTACGCCCCTCCGGTAGGGATCTATGGAGAAGTATCACCGAGCCGCAAGCCCTTATCTCTTGCCGTACTGCTCCATCTTAGGCCGATTAGACACCAGCATAATTCTAGTCTACGCCACACATTCGTTTTAGAATTTTAAACTGCTGCGTTAGCCTTTTTTATTTTTCTGTACCCCGAGCCAGGGCTTGAACCCACACCCACTTAACTATTCGACAGTGAAGCGAATGAGAATCGGCCGCCTGACCCGCTTGGCTATCTGACCGACGAGTATCAATATTAATTCAATATTTGTGGTTGACAAACGAAGCAACTGAGAAAGTGATTTATCAGAGAGCGAACATCTGTATTGGGATTTTATAAATTTCCTGTTTGAAAAGATGCTTTCACAAAAGTACGTGCTTCCAAGCATGGAACCCATTCTAGGACCAAATTTTCTTAAATTGGAATAACGTTCCTCCGGTAGTAATTTGGAAAAGTTCAATCCTCTTTCAGGTCTTCAGTAGTCAGAAGGATCTGATTGCAAATCACACAGTTCCAGTTGAAGGTCAGGTCTTACATTTTCAGAGCGGCTGACTAAACTGTGAAATATCTTCTTCAATATTTTTAAAGTCACCAAATCGATTGTCAAACTCTTCTATAAGCGTTTCAATTCAACCCAAATGGGTTAAAAATGAAATTTTATTATTTTCACTCCTTTCGTGAAAAACATACTCAATTTCCAGAAAAAGTAAATGTTTGGGCAGGTATTTTGGGAAACCAGATAGTTGGGCCTGTTTGTTCTAACATTTCCTTTGTTGTTAGATAAATTGGACGTCGAAGTTCGATAGAATGGCCAGCTCGATCACCGGACCTCACATCATTAGATTTTTTTTGTGTGAAGGTACTAGAAATCTAAGGTTTACACTACAGCAATTGACATTTTGAAACAACGAATTGACCCCGACCCATTTGAACGAGTACGACAAGAGGGTAACAATAGGATGCATTACTTTCAGGAAGTAGATGGAGCACATTTTAAATACTTAATATAAGAACTGGTTCTAAAATCTTTATTAATTAAATGCAAAATTACAATTTCAGTACGTATTTATTTATCAAAATCAGCTTAAATCCAACCAAAATTAGTTGATTGAATAGGTATTTTCACGAGATACCACTTGCTTTAAGGTCCCATTTAAAATTATCAATCACAGTAGCTTTGTAACGCCATCTATCACTATTACGTCACGTGTTACTAGTTGAGAAGCCTACTTCCGTTTATTTGCTCCCTAAAAATTTCATTATTATAAGTATAACCGTTCAAAAGATACGAGGGGGAGGGGACTTTTGTCTAGCACTGTATATATTGGTATTAACACATTTAACAGTTCTTCGCACGTATTGTGCGAAAAGAACCTAGATATGCTCTCCTTCAAGCCATCCTGCAAGGAAAAATATTTGGAAGAAGAAGAACATCTTGGTTGAAGAAACTCAGAATCTGGTTCAATACAACATCTGTGCAGTTTTTCCGCGCTGCTGCAGATACGATAAAGATTGCCAGATTGCCATGATGATCGCCAACATTCGTAACGGATAGGCACATCAAGAAGAAGAACACATTCAAAGGACAAAGAAACTAGATGATTTTACAAAAGTTCTTTGATCTGTCCAGAGCGGTTAAATAGATTGGACAAAATGCTAGAATAGTAAATGCACAAAGAGCATGCATTATGAGACATGGTGCTTTTTTAAGTCATTGAATGTTTGTCTTTCCTTTAGCAATCGTTATTGTTGAATATAACAAAATCAAGAACACGCAAAGAAAACACAATACTTTATTCAAATTTATAACTTTTATTGTGGTCAAGAATTCCACATCCCCGATAAACTGATAAGATTGGTTAAGGCTAGAATGCGTAAAGTTGTTTGCAAAGTCGAAATACAGGGCGAACAATCACAGGCATTTGAAACGCATGTTGGGCTGCGACATGGAGATGCGCTGGCGTGTCTCCTTTTCAACATAGCTTTGGAAAAGGCGGTCAGGGATGCCCAAATAGACAGCAGAGGAAACATTTTTAATAAATGATCCCAAATTTTGGCATATGCAGATGATGTTGATCTAGTTGCCCACACAACACGCAAGCTAGAAGAAATGTATACCACCTTGTCAAACGCCTCAAAAAATATGGGCCTGCAAGTAAATGAAAATAAAACTAAGATAATGGCATCAACACCCAACAATAGAGCCAGAAACATCGGCCACCAATTCACGGTTGATAATTCTACCTTTGAAGTGGTGGACAAATTCACATACTTAGGCTCCCTGATCACCAAGGAGAACGTCATGACGGAAGAAATCAAGCGAAGAATAATCCTAGCAAACAAATGCTATTTTGGACTGAGTAGACATATGAGAAGCAGAAACTTAAGCCAAAAAACAAAAATAACCATATACAAAACCCTTATACAACCAGTGTTGACATATGGGTCGGAGACATGGACCATTTCCAAGGCAGATGAAAATCTCTTGCTTATATTTGAACGAAGGATCCTGAGAAGAATATTTGGTGGCATCTGTGAAAATGGTGTTTGGAGAAGGAGGTACAACTACGAGATATATCACAGATATAAACATATATTTGGTGGTAAAGACGTAGTATCCTTTATAAAAATAGGAAGACTAAGATGGGCACGACATCTGGCAAAATCACAGCAGAACAACTCTCCTAGAAGAATCCTTATGTCACAACCTGTGGGAAGTAGAAGTAGGGGTAGACCAAAACTCAGATGGAGGGATGGTGTAGATGAAGATGGTAGACAAATAGGCGCAGCAAACTGGCAACAGTTGGCAATGGATAGAACTGACTGGCGTAATAGACTTGGGAAGGTCGAGGCTCTTTTATAGGGCTGTAGCACCAATGACGATGATGATTGTGGTCAAGAAATAAAAATGAATCAAAAAACAATGTGTAAGGAACGAACCACGCTTTCAACGACAGAGTGTTCAAAACCTAGAAGCTAGAAAACTTGGTTACGGAAATTTGAATGGCGTGAATTAATCCGAGTGTTCAAAGAGGCACCGATCTCAGAGTTCGTTAAACTTCAGAGACTTCGATGGAATGGTCATGCAGTGAGAATGGAGTCCGAAAGATTGCCAAAAAGAGCCCTAGATGGTAAAGTATAGGACGCAAGACCAGAAGGAGGAGTACTGAAAAGGTGGGAGGATGAAGTGGCAGCGGACGCGCAAAATTTGCTAGACGTAAGAACCTAGAGAAGATGGGTTCGGGACCGGCAAGGTTGGGGGCATAGTTTGGAGGGAGCCAAGGCTCGATTTGGGCTGTAGCACCATTGGAGAGAGAGGGAGAGAGAGATTTTCGTAAATATTTATCATGATATTGTGCATTTTGAATTAATTCTTTCCTGAAAAAAAAAAAACCAATAAAAATAGAAAAACTAGGATATTGACAATTTCTTTAGTTTGTTACGTTGTTAAAATCAAATCTGATCACGTTGTTGACCACGTCCAAATCTGATCAAACGTCTACACTTATACCACACCACGCATTCAATCTTCAATAAGATTATCCCCAATAGATCAATTTAAGTCAATACTGCGACATTTCTGGCAAGCAAAAAAACTTAAAAAGAAAATAGAATGTTATAGATTCTTTAAAATGGATAACTTAGCGATTATCTAATACCATATCCATTTTCAAGAATTGATTCTTTGGATTACATCAGTGACCTTGGTTTTCTGTCTGATCTATTCTAGTCTTTTACGATCTCTCATTGTTATGTCTAACATGCATCGCTCCTTTAACCTTTGAGTGACTTTGAATTGCTATTATCTCTTTCTTTAGTGTCCAAATTTCGCAGCCATATGCCATGATTGGTAGTAAACCCTGATCGAATGCTCTTTTCTTCAGATAGAGTGGCATTCTGGATTTGAATATTAAAGCATTTCTGTCTCAAGTAGAGTGTTGTTTATTATTATATCTTGGACATCCACTAGATCGTTGTACATGGTTTTTGTTTTTGTCAAATTCATAAGTCATCAAGTTCATCAAGTTTATAAGTTCTTATAGTTTCCAGGATTATTAGACGACATCAGAACGATGTCGTCTGCAAATATTAGATGGCTGGGGTATTCTCTCGATCAATCGATGGACCATTGTTCTGACAGTTCATTTTGCTGAATATATTTTCTAGAGTTGCAGTGAAGAACTTTGGGGATACTATGGGGACATGCAAGGTGGAGAACATCAAAAACTGGGCAAGAATTAGAAGAGTAGAATGGAACGATCATATAAGTCGAATGACAACAAATAGAGTAGTAAAGACGGCAAGAGACAGTTCCCCAATAGGAAGACGATCAGTAGGAAGACCACGCAAACGATGGAATGACAACTTACTAGAGGCACATTGAAAAACAGACAAAGTCATGTCTATATAAAAAAAAGAAGAAAAATAACTTTGGGGATATTGTGTCTACTTGTCGGGCGCCTCTAATAGTGGTAAATTATTGAGTGATCGATGATCGAAATTAGGCTTGTTCTTCCGCATAGTCGAAATCGAGTTTTGTTTCCAATCTATCTGCCAGTATTCGCGTAAAGAGTTTGGAAGGAGGAATTTATTCGAGTAAAGAGGAATTTAATCCTTTTTATGAAGGAGCATTGTAACCGAATTTTTCCATTTATTTGGGATCTTTGTCGTTATGAAGACATAGGTTGAAAAGAGTTTGGAGTCTTGATATCAGACGTGGATGGAACCTCCCAGTTTTATGGATTCAATTATTAATCCACCCTCTCCCCTAGAGCCTTATTATTTTTCATATTTTCGAGTGCACGTTGAATTTCCTCTTTTGATATATCTGATCCTACATTCTGCACCTTTCATATTGGCTGTTCGATGGGATATGAAATAACTTGGCTTTGATATAATGTTTCATAGTCTATATGCAATATGTTTGGTCTATCTGATATTTTATTGCCGATTTTGCTTTAAAGTTAGAAGATTTCCTTTTTACCATTGCGATTTATCGCCTCAATACATTCATGCTGTTGTTTTCTTCTATAGTTTTTATAATTCTCTCATTCTAATATTTCCTGCATAGAAGTACCCTACGTACTTAATTTTTTTTATTTCTTTGTTGCGTTATATTACAGTCTACACCTTGTCAATTGCACTGTCTTTTCGTGTTACCGCTGCAGTTGCTATGTTAAACTGCTGATTATAACTTACAAATTACTATTTTCCTTTTAGCTTACAATCGATTAATTTCCGGATTAATTAAACAACTTAAAAATTCTTTAGAATACCATAATCAATAAACTGCCAATAGTTTACTAGTGTGATAAATGATAAATGTGTAGTAGTCACTCCCGTTCCCCGATTTTACCCACTTGCTGTCTGTGTACATTTTGGTTCACGATCCGCCTTCTGACAAGTCTGTACGTTTGCAAACCGTGGATTACTGAATAATTTAATCGATATCGCATAGTGGGCAAAGGGTATTTTTTACTTTTATTCAAATTTAAATTTAGGAGTTTTGCTCGCTAGATGTTTCTTAATTATTAGGGATTATGTTACAAAACATCGTAATACAGTCTCGATACTTAAGAATTACTTAATATAAGACCCTAGTCTTCATATCAAGAATTATTCTTCTTTTGTTTGTAACGCTTCTAGTGTGTCTGGCAAAGTAAGTGTCTGGTGTGCAGTTTCGGGACACGGAATCATTGGTCCATACTTTACCGAAGAAAATGGTAGGCAAGTCACAGTTAATCAACAGAGGTACATACAAATTTTAACACGCTTTATTCCTGATCTACGTCAATTTTTTCGTGCACGTAATTTGGCATTTCGAGACCAATTTTTCCAGCAGGATGGGAAACTTGCCATACTGCTGTCGCAGTTCGTCAATTTCTTCGGGGACATTTTCCAAACAAATTCATTTCACGATTTACTGACTTCCCCTATCCTGCACATTATCCAGACTTAACATCTCCAGACGCATACATTTGGGGCATGGACAAAACTGCCGTTTTTAAACGGGCATCACAAACCATCAATGCGTTAAAGGATGCCGTTAGAGCCTTCTTCGCGGACTTGAGACAACCTTTATTCCATAACATTAAGAGAAATCTGGAATATCGGTATGAAGTATGTCTTGAAGAAGGAGGAGCTCATTTAGAATATGTTATAAAGTGTCAATAATATGTATTTTTTAAAACAATAAAATAATTACAAGTTCAGTACTGTTTATTTTGGGCTATACAGTATATTGGCAGAACAGTAAGAAATACTAAGAAGATATGGACAGAACATTTTAAGGGAAAGCTTGAGGGACATAAGAGGAAGGGGAACCCTACTATACCATTAAACTAAGCAGAGAAAAGAGTCCAACAACAAAAGCCGAGATTAGAACAGGAGTAGACAAATTAAAGAACAATACATCCACGGAACTGGATCAAATAGTATCGGAGATACTGAAGAAAGGAGGCGACGAATTACGATAAATGTAGCTAAAACAAGCTGTATTGTCCTTAGTAGATGTCGTTGCATCGTCTGTTTGTAAATATTTTTCAAGTAATTTACTTTTATACGCGAAAAAGGTTTTACTTCGTTAGAGCTTGCCATGAGTTCGTTCTGATGAAGCCAAGAGGCAGAAATATGCTTAGCGAATGGTGGTACGCTGTAACGAAATCAATCCTAAACCGTCTATTTTATTTTTATTAAGATGTAGTAACTTTGAATTATACAAAATAAACCAGGATCCGAATACCGTAATATTGGATGGGACATGTGGAAAGAATGGAAGTAGGCGAAATACCAAACAAAATCTGTAAAAAAGTGCCAGTAGAAAAAAGAACAAGAGAAAGACCGAAGAACAATCTTAATAATAAAAAATTGGAGAAAAAAAAGCGGGGAGCAGATCAGAAAGGAGACGAATTATGGAACAGGCCAAGACCCAACAAGGGCCGTCACAGTGATGATTATGATCCGATTTATTTATTAAAAAAAACTTCAAAAAAGCAGAAATACGATTGAGATTTAATTTCAATGCAGTGCTCCTGCCATCCGCTTCTATTTCGCCGCCATCTATTTCGACCTTATTAGGTCTCCTCACAGCGATTTATGCAGAAGTTCTGGATTGAAAATAAATCTCCTCCGTCACAAAAGAATATTTATAAAAACAATTATATATGGGACGTTGCAACGTTAATTCATCAAGCTGTCTGCTTTATATATTGTAGAAAGCGCAGTACACAAATATCTGAATTTTAGTTTCGTCAAGTAAGAAATCTTCGGATTTTCACTATGAACTTAACAAAACTCCATTCTGGTTATTTGTGGCTCATTCAAGGTCATGTCCGAACGGTATGTAGGAGCGTGACGTATGAGGTATCATTGAAAACTAGACCTCATAGAGAGAAAAAGGGGACGTCGCATTATATGTCAACTCACATATCTAACGTTGCAATTCACGTGAAATATCATGTTCCACGTCGCATTTCAAATTAAATATCACATTTTGGATGCCTTAACCAATATACCACGTTCAGTTTGCGTCGCTTTAGCGTCTGCTATTGCATCACATTTCACGTAACATGTAGACTCGCTTGGTGACTGCGTTGACTGAACGCTGACATGACGCTGATATGTAGGTTAGAATCCCAAAAATGTGGCATTTAAGTTGAAATCCTAATAGACCATGGAACTAACGATTTTCCCAACACTCCTTGATACAGGTATCTAATAACTGCTTTTGATAAATTTGGTGATAACAATATCTAATAAACAAAATATGCAAAAGATTAAACGTCATTTTTCACTTATAAACAATATATAAATATTCGATTTTAAATACTAAAGGTAAAGACCCGTAAATTATATGAAAAAGCGACACAATTTTACTGAAAAAGTATAGAAACCCTTTAAAATGTGGGTTTGTAAAGGTATTTTTGTTAACTCGTTGCCTAATTATAGCAAAAATAGCTTCAAAAGTAGACTTTTTGAAAATAATTAATAACTTTTCTAAAAATCCACAAAAAACTTTAATTTCGCGTGAGAATAAGGACAATATTACAAATATTCAGTTTGTTTATCCCAAAAACCTTTGGTCTACACCGTTATTATGCCTCAACTATTGGGTTTACATGAATTCTAAAAGCACCAAATTGAAGAAAAGGCTTCTTTTATCAACTTAAATTATTTACCGATTAAAAAGTTTATGTTAAATATTGTAAAATAGGTACAAAGTACCTACATTACACGAATTTGTTTATAAACAATAGGAAATTTAAAAATATTAATTATTTAAATATTTCAAAACCATTTGAAATATTAATAGTTGAAGTTTAGACACAAAAGAATTTAAGAACGATGCATTTAAAAATGAGCCGTCCACGATGTGCCAAATACAAATGGTTTGAAAGCAAAGCGATTTTACAATTTCAAAAACTGAATTCATAAATTCAAATTTATAAAAGTCGCAATATCTCCGATTTTAATCAACGAAAATTTACGTTTTTTCTTTAATTTGTTGTACTTCCTGGCATATATCATAAAAATGCACTTAGTTAATTTGTGAATTGTTTATTTAACCGAGTAATTTGTTTAACCAATGTAAAATAGTATTTACTTTATGAGGCGGAGAAGCATGACTTTTCTTGACGCGCCCGATATTACGCGCCGAACGAAGTGAGTAAATAAAGTATACTATTTTTTCTTCAAACGTAGCAATTTTCAACCATAAATAGTACAATTCATATGCTATTTTTACTCGAAATTAACTGTGACAACTATCAAAGTCGTCTAGATGTTAGAAATTAAAATAATTAAGTCGTCAGTGGGATTTGCGTCTCCCTGGTTACAGTTGTTTGACATTTGTTTGCAATTATTAAAGACAGCTTATTGTTGTTGCAACCGCAAGCGCAAATTTAGTGCGAAAATGGAAAACCTAAACGAAATTGAGTCCGCGGCTAATGATGCAGTAGCACGTTGGAATGATTGCTGAAAGTTGTTCTCGACCATCAGTATCATCAACAATTACCAATGCGTATCAAGAGTCGGGAACATTTTTGCACGGTTTCAATTTTGAAAATGCCTCATTAACTAATTGTACTTTTAATATTACTATAAATAAAAATGATATTTAATTGTTGTTAATGACATTTGTATTGTTGCTTTGTGACATGTTTCATATTGTTGACATGACAACATTTTTCCCCCCGCCGTAAAGAAATGGGAAAACAAACTGCTGCCGGCGGAGACATCAAACTTTGACAGGATCAAGTTAGATAAGTAATGTCATCATTATTTGACGTTTGAAGAAAATAAATATTTATTTTGCAAAATTTTACTTTTCTCTTACTTATAATTAGTAGTAGAAAAGTTTACGAAATAGTAAGAAACTTAAATATTTATGTATTATAGTTACAAAAATACAGTGTGTCCGTAAAGTATGGAATAAGTTAAGAAAAGTAAGAAAATACAATAAAAGAAAGGAAAATGCAATATCTCGGACATGTGATGAGAGGCGAAAGATACAACATCTTGAGACTCATAATTCAAGGAAAAGTAGAGGGTAGGAGAAGCTTAGGAAAAAGACGCGTTTCCTGGTTGAAGAACCTGAGAGTGTGGTTTGGTTGTAGCTAAAGGCAATTGTTCAGAGCAGCTGCCTCGAAGGTCAGAACAGCCATGATGATTGCCAACCTTCGTCGCGGAGATGGCACTTAAAGAAGAAGATAGGTAACAAATTACAATTTACATACTTAATTTTACTATTTTTATTTATAATTATACACAGTAAAAAAAGTAATTATAAAAATAATAAGCATAATTCAAGAAAAATTAACACTTAAAGATTTGAATTTCAAATAAAAAATTATTTTGTAAAATATATTTCTAAAAGATATTATTTATCGACGAGTTAGCCCAAAAACTACAAAAAACACATCAATTTTCGTTGATTAGAAGCGGAGATATTACAACTTTTATAGAATTTATGAATTCAGTTTTTGAAATAGTAAAATAGAGAAATAAAATAGGGTTCTAAGGGTCGTAGGAAATTTTATATTTCTTTAAATTCGTATAAAAATGACATTTCGAATAAAAAATGAACTTTCTATATGTTAATGCATCTGAGTTATTTTAATTTTTTATAAGCTTAAAATCACGGTACTTTTTTAATTTAAAACCTATTTTACAATATTTAAAATAAATTTCTTAATTGTTAAATGATTTAATTAGATCAAAAAAGTGTTTCTCTTCAATTTGGTGATTCCAGAATTCATCTGGACCTAATTTGTTTACGCATAATAACGTTGCAGATAACAGTTTTCTGGGATAAACAATTTCAATTTTGCAATAATTGTTAAGTGAAACTTCTTGGAATTTATATAATGTGATATTGTCCCTATTATCACGCGAAATTAAAGTTTTTTGTACATTTTTAGAAAAGTTATTAACAATTTTCAAAAAATCGACTTCTAAAGCTATTCTTAAAATAATTAAGCAAGAAATTAACAAAAATAACTTCCCAAACACTCATTTCAGAGGATTTTCTATGATTTTTCAATAAAATTGTGTCACTTTTCTATATAATTGACCAGTTTCCACTTTTGGTATTTAAAATCAAATAGCAATCTTACATTGTTTATATATTGTTTATAACTGAAAAATGACGTTTATTTTTTTGCATATTTTGTTTATTACGCAGTGTTATCACCAACCTGATCAAAAGCAGTTGATAGATACCTGTATCAAAGAGTGTCTTGGGAAAATCGTGACTTGCCTTGTCTATAAGTAATTTATTAAAAGTCGCGAAGAATTCACACACTTCAATATCGCATCAAAACGATTTTTTCTTCAAAGCTTGATACTACAAATACACATATCTGCACACATTACTACCGGGCATCTAAAGCAATTTGCACAATCAGGAAAATGTTTTACTGTACCTGGAACCAAAATAAAATTCAAATGGAGAAAAGGAGTTTTTCGTCCATCGGTAAAGCTCCATTTCCTCAATTAAAACTATTTTAGGCCAGATTATATTAATGTAATGGATAGTTCTGCAAATCGATAACAATTCTATATGAAAAGGCCGACTTACAGAAGTATAAGAATGGTAAAGGAGACAGATTAGGCTTATTTATCGATTTATGTGAAACAATTGGTAAGATTGTTTTATATTAATAAATTATTGTTACTTTTAATATTTATTATTATTTATATTTAATAAGTATCACAATATCATACAGATTTATTATAACAAACATTCATTCATTCAAAAATAAAGAAGTCAATAAAGACTTTTCAAGAAAGCATAAAAAAACATAAATGAAAAAGACACGTTATTGGTAACAAACAGCAATAAAAGGAAAAAGAAAAATGTATAATTGAGTATGACCTGGATCTTTTAGTTAATAAGGTCAATGAAGCTAAAGTTCAATAATTGTACAATCTTTAATCAATTGCGGCAAAAACTGGCCTGAAAGTAGTATTCAATATAACTGAGTTTATTACAAACATCAAAAATGCACTGTCTTGTATAAAAATATAACAAGAAAAAAGCAAACAGTCAAAAAAGTTTAAATACCTTGGAGAGTTTGTTACACTTGACGGTTCAATCTTAGGACCAATCAAAGAAAATGAGGAATTCCACCGAAGACAGAATCATGAATTATATGAACACTTGGATTGTTACCAACACGAGACAACGGAGAACGATGTTTTATGGTGACCTAGAACGTATGAATCCTCAAATACTTACCACCACATTCACTTTTGAATCTCAAGATCATTATCTTATTCAAAATGAGCAAGATAACTTAAAAAAGATTTGCAACAAGAGAGAATTCAACCTGGTGACCTCCAAGATCGTCAGGGTCATGAGAGTATAGAAGAACTACAAACTTTACTAGATGCAATAAATAGTGAATGCATTCAAATGGGACTTGACATCAACACAGGTAAGACCAAATTTATAATAGTATCAAGGAGTCCAATAAATAATGAACAACTAACTCTTGGTGGACAGCAAATACAGAAGGTGATAAAATATAAATATCTGGGAGCTTACATCAACACAGAATTAGATTGTTCTGTGACAAAAATCTGAATACTGCGCCGAGACTGAGGTTTGTTGAATGTTACAACATGCGCCATGTTGAATGAAACATGGACGTTAAAAGCGCAAATAGTTAAGAAGCTTGAAGCCTTAGAACTTTGGATATATTGGAGAATGTTGAGAATTCCATGGACTGCCAGGGTCACAAATGAGGAAGTGCTCAGAAGGATGGGTCGAGACAAAAAATTGTTGAGAACAATAAAAGTACGCAAGACTGCATACCTTGGACACATACTGAGGAATGATAAATATAGTTTTCTGCAGGTTATCATGCAGGGTAGAGTCGATGGCAAAAAGGGAATAGGTAGAAAGAGGAAGTCATGGCTGCGAAATATTCGAGACTGGA
This sequence comes from Diabrotica undecimpunctata, assembly GCF_040954645.1. Taxonomy (NCBI): domain Eukaryota; kingdom Metazoa; phylum Arthropoda; class Insecta; order Coleoptera; family Chrysomelidae; genus Diabrotica; species Diabrotica undecimpunctata. The sequence continues at coordinate 35,164,158 of NC_092810.1, forward strand.
CAAACATGACTGTAGACGAATTATTCCACGTTGCAAAAGACAGAGAAACTTTTAGAAATGTGGTCGCCAACCTCCGTTAATGGGGACGGCATAGGAAGAAGAGAAGTTAATATCTACATCAGCTTGTCGTGTTTTACTGTATCAAATGCTTTATGGTAATCAATGAAGCATGCATAAATATCGCGATTCACATCTCTACATCGATGAAATAGCACTTGTATGCTAAAGAGAGCCTTTCTCGCACATACTGCGTTCCGAAAACCAAACTGTGTACGGCTGATTTTTTCTTCGCATAGTCGATATATCTTTTGATGTATAATTTTTAGAAATAACTTTAAAATGTGGCTCATTAAGCTGATGGTCCGGAAATCATTGCAGGATACGGATTTGGTTTTCTTTGGTACAGCAATAATCCTTGTCTTCAGCAATGATCTTCGTATTATTCCGTTTAAATATGTCATTGAATATTTTTCTTAGTCGATGAGTACCGTCGGTGTTAAATAGCTTTATGAGTTCAGCATATGCATTGTCAGGTCCAGGAGCTTTGCCAATCTTTTAGTTGTGATATTGCCTTATCCACTTCGTCTGATTGATAAGTGGTCATTACATATGTAGGTCGGAGGTTGTTCGGACCTATTATCATCAACTAGTACTAAGACTAGGATTTGTTATTGCCATGTACGATAAACCAAAAGTGTTATCACAACATGACTTTCAAGTTCATATTAATACAAACAAACACAATAAAAGAAAGTCTCGGACAAAAAGCCAACCGGATCAAATACTCTAAGTATTTACCGCATTTTCCCTAGTTGTTGTGTAGTGTACATTGAAACAACATTGAAATACAATATCTTGTCTCAGGTGCGCCGAAAGTTCCAATACCGATTCGGACCATCCGACAAACATTGGAGACTTGAGGAAAGTTATACATATCGCTGATATTTTAGGAGAATCATCAGTGAGCGACATAAAGTTATGACCAGCGGAGCAAACTATAAAATCAAATTACGGCACTAATTGTTCAATGTGAACTAGATGATAAGTATATAAAATTGACTGACACACTATGACGGATCACGCAATAGTGGCAATATTGGCTTTATTGGTGAAGAGCTACGATACTTATTTTTTTATCGAAAACAATTTCCCATACTACTAAAGGACGGACATCATGTTCAACTCGTACTATATAGTATAATCTTCACAAATAACTGAAACCGCGATCGGCACCAACTTGTGGACTGACTGAAAACGGTTGCTTACGCATACCAATTGGTATTTTAGTTTTACTTTCGCGCGATGTTAAAACATACTAATATTATTATACAATAATTACTACAACGATTTTACAATATTTATTAACAACTTACAATACAAGTAATTCTATCTTTATCATGTGTATAACATTATTGGATTTTAGATGTTAATTCGCGATATAGATTCGCAATAAGTTATTTCACAATATATCTTCCTGTATATTTCCTCTTAATTTTACTGCGCAAATGACCTTCACGGTTTCAGCTATTTGTGTTTCACTATCACATTCATACCAAATTAACTGTGTTAAATAACGCGTTAGTCTCTTATCCAATTGTTTCACTCTTTACCTCATTTCGCACATTAATATATATATAGAAATTGTATGTCATGGTAGTGGCTGTTGGTTTTTGTATAAATTTTCAGTAGGCTGGTGTGTGTGCGCAGAAGTGCATGTGTGTGAGGAATATATAAAATTCTAAATCATGAGAACACAGCACAAACACAGCCACACTGCAGGGCTACCGCTACCACAACATAGATATTTTTGACAGGATGAGTTTTTTTCTTCGGTACAAAACCACCACATACTTTTAAATATTTTTCTGTATACACGAAGTGTTTCCGTCTAGTGAAATTCACGATTGTACAAAAAATCACGATTTTAAAAACATTAAATATCTTTAATACAAATTAATTAAGCAATGTTTTTCTGTTATGCTTCAAAACTAGTATACTACATTGTACGGCTATTGATATTCTAATATACAGAGTGAGTCATGAGGAACTTTACATACTCCTATCTCGTATGAAGGCCCCTATGGGGAATAACAAATGACCATTAACAAGTGTGTGTTCCAGTTGTTTAATAATATACAGACTGAGTTATGAATTTTGACTGAAATTTCTATTTGTCATAACTTTTGAACGGTGAGTTCAGTGTGCCTCATATTTTGGTAAAACGTTACACTACTTACCACCTAATCAACTGATTTATTCAAAGTAGCAAAAATCAGGTCAAGCCTTAAAAACTTAAATCGTTTTGTTCATGGCAAAAATTTCACACTGTTTACGGTTTTTGAAAACTCTAATAAGAATTTTATAAATAAGGCAATTAAAATGACATATCTATTTTTTCCCCATACGATTACTTAATTTTTAATAAAAAAAATCAAATTTGACTATAAACTGAAAATTTAATATTTTGTTGAACCAACATCTCAGGTAATATTTTTGGTCCATACTTTACCAACTTAATTGGGATGTCTCCAGGTCCTGCTGCTTTACCGTTTTGCGATCTTTATTATTATATCTAAATTATCTAAATTATTATTTCTGTGTGAAATGAAGGAACTGATGATGATTATGCCCCCTTATCGGAAGAAGACAACATATGTGTTTTAGTTTTTTTTTATATTAAAGTAATATTATGTTCTCCGTCACTGAGGCGTTCAGTTATTGCTTATAGGGTTTGCACATTTGCATTTTATAATATGAGGTTTTTGAGGTTTGTCGAGATGGTCATATTAATTCCGAGTGAAAATTCAGATGGAACGTACCAATTATTACGTTTTTTCTGCAATGACAACCCTGTATTAGATCTTTGCTATAAAATTTATGATATTAATAATTTTCAAATGTACTATATTCATCTAAAAAAGAGTTTTCAAAAACCGTATACAGGGTGAAATTTTTTCTCTGAACAGAACGAACTAATTTTTTAAAAACGGACCTGATTGTTTCTAGATTGAATCAGGTCCGGTTTGTTTGTTAAATTAAATGATTGTTCAAAAAAATTTAATTTTTGGAAGAAAAGTTTAGTTTTAGAAAAGTCAAATTTAAATTTTTTAATTAAAAGTTAAGTAATCGTGTGAGGAAAAAAAATGACATTTTAATTGTCTATTTAGAGTTTTCGAAAACTGTATACAGGGTGAAATTTTTGCCATGAACAAAACGAACTAATTTTTTAAAGCCGGACCTGAGTTTTTTCTAGTTTGAACAAATCAGTTGATTAGGTGGTTTGAATTTTGACTTTTTTTAATGTTTGGTCAAAATATCAGACACATCGAACTTGCCATTAAAAAGTTATGACGAATAGAAATTTCAGTCAAAGTTCACAACTCACCCTGTATATTATTAAACACTGAGAGCAGATACTTTTTAATGGTCACTAGTTATACCCCATGGGGCCCCTATACGAGGTAAGTGTATGTACAGTTCCTCATGACTTACCCTGTATACTCCTATAATTTTCCTAATTTTATCAAATTATGCTATATTAAAGACACCAGATTCTAAAGCAGTATCAGTAGACAGATGATATCGAATGATTGCTCAAAGACAATACCAAATTAAGGAAAATATCCAAATTAGTAATCAGGTGGATTTATACAGGGTGTTTCTAGATTCGATTAAGACAAGAATCGACATATTGACGGATATGTTATTGATCTACTAAGATACTCGAAAAAATAGCAGAAAGACAACTCTTTTAGATCAACGAATTCTCGAATTCTATATCATTCTGCTTTTAAAAATACCAGGTTTGTTTTTTAGTTTTGTATATAGCCGCTTAGAGGGCGCCACCGATAAAACCTTCCGACTCAAATGTAACCTCAATCTTTTGTTGACGTAAATCGAGAGTTTCATTGCGATACAACAAGTCGTGTAGATGCAATGAATTTTTGAAACTAGCAAGTCGGTGGAAAAATGAATCTTAGCAGAGAACATGTTCGAGCAATAATTTTTTACAATTTTCAGAGAGGATAATCCCAACAGCAACGTCTCGCTGAAATGGTTACTGTGTTTTGGAATGAAGCATCACACGTAGTGTGATGATCACTCAGTCACGAATCCAGGCCAGGTCCATCCAAACAGCAGTCACACAGCAAAACACTCATGCGGTTCGTCAGCTAATTAAGTATGATTGCCGTGTAACATACCGGGAGATAGAGGCATCTTTGGGCATTTCAAAGACCTCGATCCAAAAGATCCTACATGAAGAACCGGGTTTCCGGTTGGATCCCTCATTTGCTCACAGTAGAGTAAAAAGCGGATCGCGTCCATTGGTGTCGAAATACATTGTAACGGTTCAACAGAGGAAGCTCAAAAAACGTTTATAGTATTGTTAGTGGCGATGAATCTTGGATTTACTCCTACGAACCTGAAAATAAACGCCAATCCGGAGTGTGGCTGTTTCACGATGGGGAAAAACCAACAAAAGTGATCCATTCTCGAAGTGTGCCAAGTAAAATGGTCGCCACTTTTGTGTTAAAATCTGGTTATGTGGCAGCAATTGCTTTAGAAGATCTAAGAACGGTTACTTCTTTACAGAAGTTATCTCGAAGCTACGACAAAGCAAAACACAACGGCGAATCATCCTACATCAGGGCAATGCAAGTGCTCACACTGACCAACAAACAATACGAGTTTTTGCAACTTCAAAACATCGAATCGTTAAACCATCCACCGTATAGCCCCGACCTAAGTCACAACGACTTCTTCTTCACGTTCCCAAAGATCAAGAATTAAATGCATGGGCCGCGATTTAAGTCGCCAGAAGAAGCCATCGATGTCAACTGTTGTACCAATTTGTTTGAACGTATGCAAAACTGTATCGATCTTGGTGGGACATATTTTGAAATGCAATAAAGTACTTTAAGTCTTTATATTTTTTGTCTTTATGGCTATATGCAAAACTAAGAAGACAACCCTCGTCTTGGAAAAATAAATATTGAAAGAAATCGAAAATTTATTAGTTATAAGAAAAGTTGTGAACAGTGAAGCAAGTAATAATGAAGACTTCATTGGAAGATTAGTAGTAGTAGTATTAAAGACTATTTCTGAAAATTCATCTCTAAATCCTCAAAAAGTTAGGGTTCAGTTTCAGTACAGTAAAATATAACTGTTTTGAAACTTTTAAAATAACAACTGCAGCATCATTACAAATATGACAGTGTTCAAGTACTAGAACCTAGAGATTTCCCGGTAACTATGGAATTTTCAAAACTCCACCTGCTAAGTGAGATGTGTGGCGTGAATAGCTAAGCAAATAGTGTTGCCGGTTCCAAATCCAAATAAAGGAAGAAAGTTGGGAATAGAAGTAATCATTGTTACTGAGATATCACAGAAAAGAAACTGGACTAATCAAAAGACGACTATTATAAGAGAAAGATGCAAACGATTTCTCTACAGACCAGGCGCTTTACCAAATCTGCTAAACAGACTCGATAGATATAAACCTTTAAGGTAATGCAAGTTCTTGATAGATCACCAACAGGATGAATGGATGACGAAAAACAGCAGGAAATTTGACACAGAAATCACAGGATAAGGAACAGTAGAAGAGAATGGAGAAGACCTATGCCCAACAGTGATTGCGAGAGGTTGACATATTATGATGATGATGATGAAGTGAGATTAGAAACAGAATTAATCGTTTATTGCGAATATCTTAATACAGGGTTCCAAATTCTTTCGACGAAAATAAACATATTATTTCAGCACTGTCGTAATCAGAATATATAACTGAATAACAAACTGAACTTTATTTCAGTTTAATTGGCGATAAATATATCAGTATTTCCTTTAAATATATATTTAGATTAGTCGTAAATACTACATACATGCTGATAAAATAATCCTGTCGAAATTATAGAGACAGACTATTTTAGAGAGAGGCAAGTAATCAAATTTTAAGAAGCAAAATTAAATGTGTAAACAGGTAATTACCGGCATGTTAAAACGAAAAAAAAAGATGAATAATGTTGTATTACAAGAAATAGAAATAAAGACCAAAGATCAAAATATACTGAAGTGCACAAATATATTGAAGGATGTATTTTAATGAATATGCTGGTCGATCCAAGAAAGGCTATAAAGCAATACACGTAAACTAGAAATTATGTTAAAGATAATATGTTGCAATTAACAACAGAATTAAATCAGTGTCACCAATTGATGTCAAAATGATAGAGCATAGGTTAAGACCTGTTCAACGTCCTGAGATGCTAATTACGTACGACTAAAAATTGCTGAGATGTAGAGGAAGATAAAAAACTATAAGAAAACGAGATTAGACAGAATTTGTCTGTAAGAGGATTAATATTGGTACGATTTAACATAGAAAATTATGGAGAAATTGAAATAGGAAAGTTGACGCCACATGTGGATAAGAATAAAGAAAATTGATGATCAAAATATACTGGAGGAAATACAAACTTTACAAGCAACACCGAGAATCAACGCCGAAATAAACAGCATCAGAACAAAAGTTTAAAAATTCGTTTTGCATGGGAGAGGCAAAAGAAACGTTCTTGCTATGTCGTTGGCATAGCAAAAAGCACAACAAAAAGAACGATATCGTACTATGTGGATCGGATGAAACGTAACCGGTACGAATAAATAGGTCTCAAACACTCGAAGGCATTTATACATGAACGTTTGAAGAAGAGATCCAAAAGTTTCCTAGATGTGACAGAAAATAACTCCTAAAGGCATAAAGACTGTTAATAACGATGGGCTGAGCCACAATCGACGTCTTAGGTCGAGTCAAAGAGTGGTTAAGTGCTAACTCTTATTGCGTTCAACCTAACCTCATCTACTGAAAGGAATTTACAGCAAAGACTGGAACAAAGGAGACAAGTTCTTGAAGTACAAGGGTTAAAACAGTAGGACAAATCAATCAACAGTATGTGTTGGTGTAACGGGGTCGGTATTACATGGAGATGCATCCAGTAAAGTTAGAGCGCGTAGGATAAAATGGGAGGAGTGTGATGTGCTATGTGGGAGAAAATGAAATCTTGGGCAAACCCATCTGCTCTGATCTGGAATCTTTAAATCGTGATTGACTATACACTACAGTCGTCAGAGACGAAAATGCCACCGAACCTTTAAATATCATGTGAGCAAGCTGAATTTTGCTGAGAACGTCAATTTTGGGACCCCAAAAAATATGCAAAAAAGTTTACCACTCCTAGCTCCCGGCTTCCCCCTAAAACCCCCCTCATAAAGGGTGGAAACGGAAAAAATCGATTTACCAATCTGTACGGCGTAGAAAAAAATGGTTTAAATAAAAATTGTAGCTGAGATAATTTTAAAATGTTTATTAGAATTTTTTTTTGTACAAGTCGGTCAGATAGCCAAGCGGGGCAGGCGGCTAACTCTCATTAGCTTCACTATCGAATGGTTAAGTGGATGTGCGTTCAAGCCCTGGCTCGGTGTACAGAAAAATAAAAAAGACTAACGCGGCAGTTTAAAATTCTAAAACGAATCTGCGGCTTAGACTAACATATGCTGGTGTCTGATCGGCCTATGGTGGAACAGTACGGCAAGAGATAAGGGCTTGCTGCTCGGTGATAATCCTTCATGGATCACGGTGATATATATATATATATATATATATATATATATATATATATATATATATATATATATTGTACAATAAACCGTTGTCTCAGAAAGAACGTTTAAACCGACCCGCGATTTTGAATGTCAGTTACGCTCGCGAAATCAATTTTAAATAAGATTTGTTGCAACTCGATGGTAAAAATTCGAAATCTTTTGATCCGATTGTCCTATCGACAAAAATCAAAATCCGTTTTAAAGGTGAAGATTGCAGCTTTCGTATGCAATTATTGTATTTTGTCTAAAATGAGGTCTGCGTTTGCCTTTTTATTTAGAACGTTTTTTCCGATTTCCCTTCTCTACGAAGGGGCGTTTTAGGAGGAAGTCTAGGGTAGGAGTGATACTTTTTTGCATCTTTTTGTGGGGTCTCAAAATTGATACTCTCAGTAAAAATCAGCTCGTTCCTATGATTTTTAGATCTCAAATCTCTGACGACTGGACTAATATTATTCCTAATTTATTATATCAATTTTTAAGTCCAATTATGTATCATAAGTACTGTTATCATGTTGGTATTGGTCCTGATGCAATTCCCGAGAATTTAATTATACTATATTTTGTAGAGCTCTTGCAGTTAATTATAGTATTTATTGGTTACAGAAATAAAAAAATCCTACATAATAATGTTAATATCGAAACTAATAATCTACATCAAACGATACGACATATTACTAACTTTTGTATAAATAAAAAAAACTCAACCTGTAAATTGATAAGCACACCTTACGATGCTAATATGTTTATTAACCATTTAGTGGAGTACATTACCGCCACGAAATGGCCATTTCCATTCACAAAAGCAATTTCTCAATGATTTACACTTTATTAGAGCACATATACTTAAAGAAAAGGTCCATTTTATAAAAGCAATTGTCCAAAAAAATGTTAAAAATAAATATTAAAATAAATATATGTGAATAACGATCCAAAAGAACCCCAATAGATACAGCAGAATTGCAGTTATACTTAAAAATTGTCGAAATGACATGAAATAAATTGGTAATCTGTAAGAAAGTAGATATAATACATATAAAGTAAGAAGTATAGATAAAAAAATGGTTACCGAGTATTAGGTTATCATTAAATTAATAATCCTAAAAAATTTTTCCTCAATAAGTCAGTATAAACGAATGATACATTTTTCACAAATTACAAACGAAGTGTTATCCTAAAATTATCAAAAAGTGGTAATAAAACATTATTATTTATGTGATTTTTACGGTTTGGGGAAAAAACGAGTATGATTCACAAAAATCACCAACTTCCTTGATAACTTTATCACTAAATGCCACAGTAAAAATGGTAAAAATGTATTCTGCAATACCAAAAAATAACTGGCACTATTATGCTTGTGCTTAACATTTGAATAGCTGTAACAGGATGGCCTACATTTCTGAAGCGAAATACAGAAGAAAAATAACAATATATAAATGGCCTCCCAATAGGAGCTACCGATCTTTTACAGTTGGTAGCGGACATACTGTTAAAGCGAGATCTATAAAATTGGCTATGATTTATTCAGTCTGTTAGCCAAATCACCATGGATGGAGAAATCATACGATAATAATAGACCAGGAAGGATCTGTTTTGGGGTGGCATTCCGATTTTTTCAAAAAAAGTTGTGCGATAACTTCAGTAATAATAATTAACCCATCCCCCCTCTCAAATAGGTCGGGAATATTAATACAAAAATTAAAATATTTAAAAATTACTAAAAACATTTTTTTCTCACTTTCCTTGCATATAACTTTAAAACGATTCAATTATGAACTGACAATTTGAATTTAATAATCAAATATATACAAATAACAGTGCAGGACTTATAATGGGTAATTCTTTAAGCCCATTGCTATCAGATATTTTTATGGATTATCTAGAAACAAAGATTTCAAAACATCCTGTATTCAAACAGTTTTTATATTGGTGGAGATACGTAGACGATGTACTGGTATGTTTGACAGGAATTAACAGACAACTTGACTAATTTTTATTGTATATTAATTCACTCCATAGTCATATTGAATTTACAATAGAAACAGAACAGAATCAATCCATATTCTAGATTTAAAAATTATTAGACTTAAAAATAAACATGAGTTCTCCGTATTTCATAAACCTACCCATACTGACACGACTATACACAATTCATCATTCCATCCTACACAACATAAATTAGCAGTCTACCTCCAGAGGCAGTCGAACTGACTGACGAGGATTCTTGGGATGAAGACGGTGGTACTATCGATAACTTGACTGGGTCTTAACTTCGTTCAAATGTAGAAGTTGAGCTAGTGAAAACAGAAATACTATCATCAGATGTAGACGAAGTGGACCAAGAAACATATCAAATGCGATTGCCTCAAAATTGATTTGAGAGAAAATATTACTTGGGTAGATGGAGACCTGGTTATTTCGGAGTCGCGAACATTTCCTGAACACTTAAAGAAAATACTTCATCAACATGTTCAAAAAATTTATTGATTCAGATATTGTTGAGCTATTCGTAAATGAGACAAGAAATTATGCCTTGTTCAAAAATCAGCCAGATCCTAAAATAACAGCTGATGATATTAGATGCTTTATTATAGCAATCCATAATAAAGCATAGATTTCAAACAAGCCTACGACTCAATTAATAGGAACAAGTTATATCAAATATTGCAGAGCTTTAATATCCCCCAAAAATAATCCGACTGGTAAAAACGACAATGGATTCGTCACTATTCAACCTGACCTTGGAATATGTGATAAGACAGCTGAATATAGAAAGAGGTAATCTCCTAACAATGATATCGATTATATCAGCATCATGTCTCGCAGAACAGAAGAGGCGGCAGAAATATATTCACAATTAAAAACAAACGCAAAAGAAACCGGACTAGAAATAAATATTCAAAAGACAAAAAAGTTAACACAGGCAAGAGCTAGGGGAAACAGACGCACAGTTGAATTAGAGGACGATATTGAAACGGTAGAAAGTTTCACATATTTAGGAGTTGCATTAAACATGGATGGAACAGAAGAACCAGAAATCCAAAGAAGAATAGTAAAGGGAAACAAAGCTTATTTTTCACTCGATCATGTGTTCCGCTCCAAAAACACACACTGGAGATCGAAAATCAGTCTACAAAACTATTATCAGACCAATAGTATGTTATGCATGCGAGACATGGGTGATGACAGAAGAGACAAAAAGAAAACTGGAAGTCTTCGAAAGAAAAGTCCTAAGAAAGATATTTGGACCTATTAACGATAACGGAATATGGAGATACAGGTAAAACCATGAACTCTACCAGAGAAAGAGACACCGATCTCATAATTCTTTAAACTTCAGAGACTTAACTGGGCTGGTCATGTAGTAAGAATGGAGACAGAAAGATTGCCGAAAAGAGCCCTAGATAGTTAAATGCAGGGCGCAAGACCAAAAGGAAGGCCACGGAAAGTATGGGAGGATGAAGTGGCAGCGGACGCGCAAAATTTGCTAGACGTGAGAACCTGGAGAAGATCGGCGCGGGACCGACAATGTTGGAGGCATAGTTTGGAGGAGGCCAAGGCCAGATTTGGGCTGTAGCGCCATTGGAAAGAGAAGCAATACTGATTGTAAGTGGTTACGACTCAAAACCAGGTGTTTATTGTTGTAGTGGACTGTATTCATTGAAATTAATTAATAGTCTAAAATACTGCATTTATTTATGAATTTGCACAAAAATATGAAACAATAACAAATAGTTCTATGCTTCTCAACGGCTGGTGATGGAATGTCATTCTGTCGCCTGTCGTCTGTACCGACTAGCTGGCTGTCTGGGCTGCAGTGGCGGACCGTTCAAATACAAAATGGGTTGTCGTCGACATACTCCCGGCCTTGAAAGATCCTGAATCTTTCAATTTAATGGAAGGAGAGGACATATTTTGGAGAATGACCTCGTGATGATACCTTCTTGAGTCTTTATTTTTGCAACTCTAGCGGTATTCTGCGATCCGTCATGTATGTGAGTTATTCTGCCTAGTTTCCACTTTGCTGGTGGCAGACAGTCATCTTTGATAAGGACTAAAGTTCCTTCTACTAATTCTCCCTTGGATATTTGCCACTTAGAACGTCTCTGTAGCTCGACGACGTATTCGGAAGACCATCTCTTCCAGAAACTTTGGAAAATTTGTTGGATGCGTTGAAATCTATTGAGTCGTTGTGGAATCTCTTGGAGTAGATCTGGTTCTGGAGCTAGCGTTGGCATTCTACCGATGAGGAAATGAGCGGGACAGAGTGGTGTTAAATCATTAGGATCAGGACTAATAGGACACAAAGGTCTGGAGTTGAGTACTGCTTCTATTTGTGATAGTATTGTTGCAAACTCCTCAAATGTAAGATTTGTATTTTTAAGTGAACGTTTTAAGTGAAATTTACAAGATTTTACTCCGGATTCCCAGAGTCCCCCGAAATGTGGAGAATATGGCGGAATTAAATGCCATTCAATACCCTCATGTGTACATGAATCTTGTATGTGTGCATTGTTAATTTTTAAAAATCTTTTAAGTTCAGACATGGCACCTACGAAGTTTCTACCATTATCTGAGTACAATTTGGCTGGCTTTCCTCTACGAGCGATAAAGCGGCGCAAGGCAAGCATGAATGTTTGAGTGCTCAAATCGGTTACGAGCTCAAGATGAATCGCCTTTGTAGCAAAACATATGAATAATGAAATATAGCATTTATTTAATTTGGCATCTCTGCCCTTATTTTTATACAAAAACGGACCGGCGTAGTCAATACCAGTGATGGCAAAGGGAAATGTGTATAGTAATCGGTCACGTGGTAAATCACCCATGATTGGTTGTATAGGTTTAGGATTAAATCGTAAACAAGTAGTACATTGCTTAACAGTCAACCTAGATAGGTTTCTGCCTGATATAGGCCAATATGTCTCCCGAATAGTAGATAGAAGCAGCTGAGGGCCTGCATGATATAGACGCAGGTGTTCATGACGGAAAAATAATATCGTGAAATGATGTTTTGAATCCAAGACAATGGGATGTTTTTTGTCATATAGAAAATCCGAGTTAGCCAAGCGACCACCAACACGTATTAAACCATCCTGGTCAATAAATGGGTTTAAAGAGAAGAGCTTGCTGTTGGAACTAACGCTTTTTTGTTTTGACAGCTGATCATACTCTTCGCGAAAAGAGTGTAGTTGTATGATCTTCAATAAATAACGACGAGCGTCATTAATATTGGTTAATGTTAGAGAGCCACACTCTCTAAGAATGTTGGGTGTTAATAAATTATTTTTAAATCTAAGGATGTATGCAAATGCGCGCAGTAAACGCGAATATTGTGAAAAGGCCTTGAATGGAAACCATTGTTCTTGCTGAGAATAGGAAACAAAATTGAGAATAGTTTGAGATTTTATTTCGGGTAGAATGTCTACCTTTGGATTTAAAAGGGGCCAAAATTCTTCCCTTAAAGACAACCATGACGGACCGTCCCACCATAGTGAAGAATTTAGTATTTGAGAAGGAGATAATCCCCTTGATAGATGGTCTGCAGGATTATCTTGTGTGGGTACATACTTCCATGTATAGGACTTTGTTAAGACCTGAATTTCGGAGACTCTGTTAGCTACAAAGGTTTGAAGATTGTTAGGAGAAGTATTGATCCAAGCAAGGGTTATTGTGGAATCTGACCATAAATAACATTTATTGAGGTCTATATTAATGGATTCAATTACCTTAGTTAAAAGACGTGAAAGTAATACAGCTGCGCAAAGCTCTAGGCGTGGAATGCTTAGAGTTTTGATAGGGGCAACCTTTGATTTAGCACATAGAATTTTAACCGAGATATTTCCCTTGTCATCAGTACTTCTTAAATAGATACAAGCACCGTAGGCTTGTTGTGATGCGTCCGAAAAACCGTGTATTTCTATATCTTTAGCATTATTGCACACTGCATGACGTGGTATACTTAATTGTTTCAGATTGGCAAGATCATCTTTCAATCTATTCCAAGTATTTAGTGATGAACCGCTTAATTTTTCATCCCAATTCAGTTTTTCAGTCCATAGCCTTTGCATTAGAATCTTCGCAAGTATGATACAAGGACCTACTAAGCCTAGTGGATCGTATATTCTTGCAATTAAAGAAAGAACATCTCTTTTGGTACAAGTTTCCTTGTAATTGTTATATTGTACATTGTATAATAGTGAATCACGTTGGGATGACCAAATAAGTCCTAAAGTTTTTGTGACTCCATCTTTAGAGAGGTTTAGAATTCCAAAGGAATCATCTTGATTATTTACCCTTTCTAAAACTCTTGGGTCATTTGAAATCCATTTTCTGAGTGGAAAACAACCTGTAAGTAAAATACGTGAGACTTCACGGCAAATGTTCGAAGCTTCAGTAATAGTATCCGCACCGGTTAACAAGTCATCTACGTAGAAATCCTGACGTAATATCTTCGCGATTTCTGGTTGCGACAATTGGCATTCGTTAGCTAACTCGAAAAGGCATCGGATAGCAAGAAAACTAGCTGATGCTTGGCCATAAGTAACCGTATTTAAAGCAAAATGTTGTAATGGATCTGAAGGACTTTCCCTCCAGACTATTTTTTGAAGACTGCGTTGGCTGGGATGAATTAACACCTGCCTGTACATTTTGGTTACGTCTGAGCTTATGATGAATTTGTGTTTTCTGAATCGGATGAGATTTGAGAATAGATCTTGTTGTATACTGGGTCCGACGCATTGAATATTGTTTAATGATAACCCGTTGCTTGTTGGTGAAGATGCGTCAAACACGACACGAAGTTTTGTTGTAAGACTGTCCTCCTTTAGGACACCATGATGTGGCATGTAGTAGTCGACAGTAGAGTTTTCAGAGATATCTGCTAACGACATGTGGTTTAGCTCCTGATATTCGCGCATGAATTGTATATATTGTTCGCGAAGAGGATTGTTTTGTGCTAATCTTTTTTCTAGATGATGAAATCTTCTTTCAGCTTGTATCCTTGAATCACCCAACACATGCGGATATTGTTTTAATGGCATCATAACTATGAATCTACCATTTGGATCACGTGTAGTAGTTTTTTGAAAATTGTCCTCGCACAATTGCTCTTCTTCAGATAGATGAGGAATATTTGGCAATTCCTCTACTTCCCAAAATTGCTGAAGAAGTTTAGTTAGTTCCAGATTTGTGCTAAGATTGCAAGATATTGTATTGTGGGGAACCGATCCCAGCGGGCCAGAAATTATCCACCCAAATATTGTTTCTGTTAAAATAGGACCTTGATCTAAAGATATGCGACCTTTACAAATCAAATGCCAAAAAATATCTGCGCCGATAAGAATGTCAATAGATCCAGCATTGCCAAAATTAGGATCTGCTAACCGAATTGTATTAGGAATGTTTATAGCGCTTACATCAATGTTTGTATGAGGAAGAATATTTGTTATTTTTGGCAATACAAAACAGTTGATTATTTTTACAAATTTATTATTAGATGTGCAAATCTCTAACTGACATTGACCTGTAATAGTTGATAGTTTGTTGCCTATGCCCAAAAGATTTAAGCTGACATCTTGTGGTTTGATTCCTAGTTTGTTACACATGTTTGTTGTGATAAATGAAGATTGAGACCCGCAATCCAATAGTGCACGAGCCCTTTGCATTTTACCATTCATATCTTTAACACTTAAGATTGCTGTTGAGAGAAAAACATAGCCTGTATCAGAACAAGAAAGCATGCTGTTACCACAAAATGTATTGTTACTTGTTCCTGGATTTATTGGCTCACTTGTACTTTGTGATGGATTTGTATTAATACTGCTATTGGATATATTCGAATTTCTATTGAACGTGCCCGAATTATTTTGGCTTATAATGATGCTCCTATCATTTGTATTATTGTGTAAAAGTGAGTTGTGACGTGCTTTGCACTTGCGACATGGCCCGAGTTTGCACTGTTTATTGGAGTGACCCGATCGCAAGCAGTTTGTACACAATGATTTTGATCTAATAAAATTCCACCTTTCGTTTATTGGATAATTTAAAAATGTTTCGCAAGTGTAAATGCTATGGTCGCCTTGACAAGAGACGCATGTATAGTTTGTTTTTGTTGCTAAGAATCCCCTAGTCGTCCTGTTCTCCTTACTTTTATTTTTTGTTTCAATGTTCATTTCAATTGCCTCTAGAAAATCTGCTCTTGATTTTAAAAATCCTTTTAGATCGGATAAAGTTGGTAGTTCCGTTTGAGTAGCAATATGCTTTTCCCATTCCCTAATAGTAGTTTCGTCTAGTTTTGATGTTATAATGAATATAAGTAAGGCATCCCATTGTTCACACGGCTGATTTAATTGTTGAAGTGACTTTAAATGTTTTGAAAAATCATCTACTAATTTACGAAATTTTGCAAAAGATTCTTTGTGAATAGATTCCAATGAAAATAAAGCTTTAATATGATTGTGTATTAAGAGTATTTTATTATTGTATCGATCACATACAGAGTCCCATGCCAAATTGTACCCGTTTGCGGAAAATTCGATAGGTTTTATGACTGCGGCGGCATTTCCTTGTAATGATGCCCGAAGATAGTGATACTTCTGAATATTTGTAATACTATCATTTGTATGAATGAGTGACTCAAAAGTGTCTCGAAATTCTAGCCAAAATTCGTATGTGCCGTCGAACTTTGGAATTTGTATTGTTGGCAGTTTTACACCTTGTAAACGATAAGCCCCGTCAGAAATAGAAGTGTTATTGCTTGTATGCTCGCTTGTCACCGACTTTTTATCATCAATATCCGAAATGAATTTATTTAACAATGCTTTGGCATTAGCCGATAGTGAATAAAAATTGTTTTCAAGTTCTTCCCTTATCACAAAGTGTGGTTCGGGATCGTCTGCCAATTCTTCTATTTCTGATTGGATAATTTTAATTTCTAAAAATGTATTTTCTAGTTTATTTATTCTGTCGCTTAGTTCGATTTTTTCAACATCATGTAATTCTAATTTGCATTTAATAGACTCTAGAAATTTGGAGAAAATTGTAAATGAAGCCTTATGACCAGCTCGTTTTCTAATTAATCTTTTTAAGTGTTCGTCCGACATTGTTTATTAATCAAATAGATTCGAATTGAATTTAAATAGATATATAGATTGTAAATAGTTTTATGCAACTTACACAAACAAAAACAGTATAAATAGGTATAGGAATCAGATGGGAACTCACCGGTATTTTTGGCTGTATATTGTTCTATTGTTCGGCAATCCCACGTGTTCTTTCACTTGACCGTTAACTGTGAATCACTTTTAGCACTGATTTTATCACAAATATCGGGTCGAATGGACCAATGTTTATTGTTGTAGTGGACTGTATTCATTGAAATTAATTAATAGTCTAAAATACTGCATTTATTTATGAATTTGCACAAAAATATGAAACAATAACAAATAGTTCTATGCTTCTCAACGGCTGGTGATGGAATGTCATTCTGTCATCTGTCGTCTGTACCGACTAGCTGGCTGTCTGGGCTGCAGTGGCGGACCGTTCAAATACAAAATGGGTTGTCGTCGACACCAGGTACAAAGTATTTCCGGGACTCTGGAGCAGATTTAAGAAATACGGAAGTCTATAATGCCATGAGACGAGATATATTCAAACAAATCGTTCAATTTATCCACTGTGTCGACAACACAAAATTAGACAAACGTGACAAGCTATACAGACTGCGACTTTTTATAAATCTATTAAAGTCAAAATTTGTAAAAAATTTTGTTCCTGTCTCCTGAAAACATGGTTGTAAACAGTTTATTAGAGGCAAGCCTCTCCGATTCGGCTTCAAGATGTGGTCCCTTAATAGTAAAGATGGATATTTGGTAAATTTTGACCTTTACCTAGGGAAAGGACCGTCTTAGAATGAGCAGTATGAACATTTATTTGGTAAAGCCGCTGCTCCACTATTATCCATGATTAAAGATATACCTAATGCTGAATATTCCTATCATTTTTTGTTGACAACCTGTTTACATGTATTACGCTGTTAAATTTTTTACGCGAAAAAGGATATCATATCACGGGTACATTTCGTGAAGATCGTATTCCACATACATGTCCCTTTGTCTTGAAAAATCCATGAAAAACTGGGAACCAGGTTCTTATACTTCATCTATCGATAAAGACCATGGGGTTATTTTTGTAAAATGGAAAGACAACAATGTAGTAGCTGTAGCATCTACAAGTTTTGGTGTCAATCCGCTTGGTCAGGTAAAGAGGTATAGTAAAAAGGCACAAAAATACATCAACATATCCAGACCAGACTTAATTTAGGAGTATAATAATTCCATAGGGGAACAGCTTTAATGGAATAAAACATATGTTATAGAATCGGTATCTGATTCGGAAAATGGTTGTGGTGTATATTTAGCCTTCAATTAGATACACTAAGGTAAATATATTGAAAACAACAAGAGCCAAAAGAAAAAGCACTTACACAGTGGTGTATACAAACTTAAATGTGGTGACTGCCCAAAAACTTACTTCGGTCAAACTGGTAGAGCTTTTAACAAACGTATAGCAGGGCATAAAAAGACTTTCAATAAAAGAAAAACACACTCTATATACGCACTTCACCTTCTAGACCATAATCATTCTTTTAATGACGAATTTCAAATTCTTCACATTCAAAATAAAGGCCTTAAGGCTATCTTTGTTAGATTCTATGGAAATTAACAAATTAAAAAATACATACATAATTCTGAACGACCAATTTGAGACAAACAGTTCTCCCATTCTCGACTTATTCAGATAAAGACTGTGTAAACACATACCAAAAATAGATCACTTAAAGGCACTCTGCCGAAACCGGTGTAGTGATAAGATATTATAAAAAATTTTATGCAAGTTTTGAAAATAAAAGTTTTCAGCGTTTTATTGTTATATTAATCATTATTATTTATTTAATATACAAGTATCTTTTTTTTAGTACGTAAATACGTTAGATAGGTGGAGTGCTTTTTTATGTGTAAAAAAATTGGCAAACTTCCATATGGTCTAATTTTTGTTGTGAAAGATTTTAGAGAATTTCAATTAAAAAAAAAATTAGATTCCAAATTATTATGCGAAATCTACTGAAGCGATTTTAATTAAATTTGGTGGACTGTTTTACTATATTATAAAGATTTTGTAAGCGACTTAGGAAGGTCCTACGTGCAATATAACTGGTTGAAAAACATCGAATAAGAAAAGGCTTATTCCTCCCCCCTTTTTTTATTTATTGCTATTTTGCATAAAGGTTAATAAACTAAAACATTTTTAACCATGTAATTAAAAATTCAATACCCGCTATGTTATTTGGTTACGACTTTTCTCCAAAATGAATCGTTTTAATAGTACAAGCAAGGAAATTAGAAAAAAAAAACGATGTTTTTAGTAATTTTTAATTATTTTAGTCATTTGAGAGGGAGATAAGACAATTATTATTATTGAAGTTATGACACAACTTATTCTGCAAAAATCAGAATGCCACCTCTAACATCCAAATGTAGTCGTTTCTCCACAGATCCGCCCTAATCTACAGTTGCAAATGATACAATTGTTTTATCAAAATTGGTGTTCTGTTCGGACAACTTCATCCATTTTATTGGTTCAGTAAACAATCAACCAACCCCCGTACGTCGTCGAAATGCAAGATCTATCAAAAACATCGCCATTGTCCGTGAAAGTGTGCAGAACAAGCCTACGCTGTCAATTTCACGTCGCTCACAAGAACTCGGCTTTTCAAAAATCAGAACTTGTCGAATATTGCGTCGTGATTTGTGCCTGCACCGGTACAGAATTCAACTGAGCCAGGGGATGAAGGTAAACGACCACAGACAACGACGTATGTTCCCTAAATGGGCTCACTAACCCTTATTTTCATCGAAAAATCATCTTCAGTGATAAAACAGCGATCATCTTTCATTTTTGGACAAATAGGTACATCAAATAACATAATTGTTGAATTTGGACGACAATCCAGACGAGATCCAATAGAGTGCAACGCATCCCGAAAAAGTCACTCTTTGGTAATCATTTTGGGTTGGCGGCGTCGTTGGACCATATTTCTTTGATCATTACGTTGGCCAAGCTATCACCATCAACGACGAGCTCCATAGGTCGATTATTATCAACTTCTTTTGGCCTGAATCGGAATAAATGACACCAACGATATGTAATTTTAACAGGAAGGCGCTACCTGCAACACAGCTCATGCCACATTGGACTTTGCAAGAGCGATTTGATCCAAGCTGTCTATTCGCACTGGATAAGCTCATAAAATCAAAAAATCTTACAAGAAGTTCAAAGATCAAAATCTATAAATCCATCGTCAAACCTGTAATAACATACGGATGCGAAACGTGGACCATGACCAAAGCAAACGAAGAAAAGCTCAGAAAAATTTTCGGACCTCGCCATGACATCACCACAAACCAGTATAAGATCAGAAGCAATATCGAATTAAAAGCACTCTACAATGACGCCGATATTGTCCAAGAAATTAAATCACAGCGACTAAGATGGGCAGGCCACGTGCACGGACTGCATAACGATAGACTTGTAAAACTGGTATGGGAAGAGATTCCCACAGGCAAAAGACCACTCGGACGTCCCAGAATGCGATGGAGAGATAACATCCAAGCAGATCTCCGGAAAATGAACATTCCATTTGATCCTAGGTTGATTCAAGACCGAACAAATTGGAAAAAAGTTGTACAGTCAGCCAAGACCCACCCAGGGTTGTAGCGATACGTGATGATGATGATGATGATGACGAGCGATTTGAGGGCATGGTCAGCTCACGTGGCGGTGATGTGAACTTACCACCGAGATCGACTGATTTGACTCCGTTCAAACCTTTCTTGTAGGTTTTTCGTAGGTCGCAGTCTACGGGAATAAGCCACAAACCATACCTCATGCTACCGGTCAAATTCAACCTAATTTATGTCCTACAGCCACAGAAAATTTGACAACAATTTAAAGATGATTATATGGTTAAAGATAATGAAGGAAGCGGTTAACTAAAAACCCTATACTACTCAGTGGTTACATCAGTTCTTTATCACATCTACAACTGAAATGTTTTACATATTGTTAAATTTTTTTTAAGGTTTTACTTTTATAAAATGGCCTTTTTCATTCCATATTACGGAAGACACTTATTTCAGAAGCTGGAAAGTTATACACCACCCTCATGGACACGCGGTAGACCTGCTCTGCTCAAGTTAATTAAAAGAGGTCATTTCTTGGGACAGGACAAAGAGAAAGTGCAGTACATGCAGCACAGAGATACATTCTTTGACACGTTTGTGCAAGTTTTTACATCAATTTTTAGGTTTTGACCGATAAAATATCATTTATTTCAACACATGAAGCGCTTTATCTCAAATGATGTTAAAATTATTCTTACGAAGCGTAAAATTTTGAATACTGAAGAAAATAACAAAAACCCAAGTATTTTAATATTTTTGTGATACAATTAGTAAACACTGTATTATATTGTCCGAAAATACTTTCTAGCGTACTATAAAAATATCAAAATATTTTGCTTTGCCCAATTTAATACAAATTTTTATTTCCCAACATATTAAAATTTCAACATCCTGCATATATGGGTCATTGGGCATATATAACGTTAGAGCCACCGGCTATATCTTGGAAACTACAACAGATATAGTAAATTTGTCACTGCACACAATCCCAGTGTTACAATTAGCATAACTATCAACGAAAATTCGGAAATTCCAGGAGACAAAAATGCCACTAAACCTTTAAAAATCATACGAACAAGCTGAATTTTGCCTAAGATGTCAATTTTAGGACGATAAAAAGATGCAAAATAGTTCACCACTTTTACCTCCGGGCTTCAATGTTTCAAATAAAAAATGTAGCTAAGATAATTTTGAACAAAAACATTTAGTAGCATTTTTTGTGTAGAATGAACGGTTCTCTCAGTAACAACGATTGAAGCGATAGACGATTTTGATTGTCAGTTACGCGTGTGGAATCAATGCTCAATAAAATTTTGTATCAGTTCGACGGTAAAAATTCAATATCTTTTGATCCAAGTGTTCTATCGACAAAAATCAAGATGCGTTTTTGTATTTTGCTTATAAACTCAGTTTTTATAAAGGTGTTGAATAAATAAACGTAACGCGATTTTTGTCAATTCTTATGAGATTAATACAATGTATCCCTTTCATTGATCGACATAATGGAGTTTCCATAACTATAATTGGTTTCAAATGAGTGTAGAGTAATAAATCATGAAGTGTCATAAAATTTGCCTGAATTTCGGTGTCGTCATGGGCGTAGGCAAATGGACGGATGTCAACTTCGTCGTCAAAAATTGATGTACCTCAAAATATCATATTTTGGATATTTTGTGATAACCAATTTTATTTAATTTTTTGATTAACTTATTCTTCAAACTCGTATTCCATTATATGGTCATTAAAGCTAATTACATCTTTATTTATAAAAACAAATTCACTTCCTTACTGAACGAATAAAAGCATTAGAAGAAACTGATAAGGGTATGACGCACCTCCTAATATTACTAAGAACTAAAATAAATCAACATAAAGACTAATAACGCGTAATGAGGTTTTACTTACACTTTCATTATAATCCCTCTTTTATTTTATTATTATCATTCGACATTCGACATTCGAGTTAGTAATTGTTACTACACCAATTAAACGTACAGTAATATTGTGATATAGAAATAGTGAAAAAGTTATAAAATGGCGACATTTACTCCAAAGAAAAGAGGTGTAAAAAATTCTCCGCTATCTGTTAGTGAAAAAGTTATAATTTTAAATGTATATGATTGCATAAAACACGATCACCCTAGTTTGTCTGTGCAAGAAAGTGTTGAGCGATGTGCCCGAATGACTGGAATTGGACAGTCCACGATTTTTAAATTATTGCGAGAAAGAAAGATATCAGGCCAGTTAAGTCCATGCAAGAGAAAATCAGGAAGACCAATAAAAATCTTAGGTGAAGACACCAAACGTGACATTCGAAGAAAAGTTCATTCGTTTTATTTTAAAAAGGAAATACCCACCCTTGACAAAATACTAATGGAGATAAGCCAAGATAACGATATTCCTTTGATATCCAGAAAACTTTTATGGAAAACTTTAAAAAGTATGAATTTTTCCTGGGAAAAGCACAATCGAAAGGCACTATTACTGGAAAGTGATGAAATCATTTGCTGGAGACGAAAATATTTGAGAACTATAAAACAGTACCGCAGAGAGCACAAGAAAATTTTTTATCTTGATGAGACGTGGATAAACGAAGGTTATATAGTCCAAAAAATGTGGCAAGATAAAAATGTAACAAGTGCTCGCCAAGCTTTCATAGAAGGCCTTTCGACGGGTATTAAAGTGCCTTCGGGAAAAGGGAAGAGGCTTATAATTGCTCACATTGGAAGCGAAGAAGGATTTTTAAAAGAAGGTTTGTTAAGCTTTGAGTCGTATCGGACGGGAGATTATCATGAGGACATGAATTCGGATGTCTTCGAAGACTACTTCGGGGAAATGTTAAAATTTCTTCCAGCTGATTCGGTCGTGGTTATGGATAATGCAAGCTACCATTCAAGGCGCATAGAGAAGGTACCAACTTCAGCTTGGAGAAAGCAAGAAATTATTAACTGGCTGTCAAATAAAGGTATTCAGTTTGAGACGAATTCAATAAAGAAGGAACTACTAGCCGTAGTAAAACAACATAAATCTCGCTTCATAAAATATGCCGTAGAAGATGTAGCAGAAAAGTATAAAGTAACTGTGCTACGCCTACCGCCATATCATTGCGAATTAAATCGCATAGAACTTATATGGGCACAAGTTAAAGGATATGTTGCAAGGCACAATACCACATTTAAAATGAAAGATGTCAAGGTATTGTTTGATCAAGCCATTATGGAAATCACATCAGAAAACTGGCAAAAAGCAATCCAGCATGTTTTAAAAGAGGAAGATAAAATGTGGGAACTGGACAGCTTGGTCGATCAGGTGGTTGACCCTATAATTATAACACCAGGGGATGATGACAGTTCTTCGGATGAAGACTATAGTGATGTAGAATTGTAATAACGTATCCAGTAAAGTTTTTGTAGTTTTTGTGAATAAATTGATTTAAACTCCCCACAAGTGTTTCAATATGTAAAGTTCATTCGTGTGTGTTTGAGAGTATTTCCCGATTTCGGTTCGTATATATTTTATTGTTACATTTTATATTTTTTTAATAACACTGTTCTGCTGTATTACATTTTTATTTCCTTTAATATGATTTTTAAGAATGCATATTCTTTTGTCAATTAACCCACTAGCGCGCCTCTGGCTCAGTGTTTATCTGTCGATAACAATGGACTAATCCCTTAAAACAGGGTGATACCTACCTGCTCTTTATGAAACGACAGAATTTTGCAATGCGGACGGAATTTATTGACGGATTACCCTGTAGCGCTTTTGAATACTTCATGAGATTTTATTACTCTACACTCATTAGAAATAGATTATAGAACCTACTCTTCAAAATCTATATCATGAAATTTTAGTTTTGAGTTTTGGTAACAAATGAGAGGCATTTGAAATATTCTTAAAAAACGCTGAATTTAAACTTTCAGATTACAAACGTTTTAAAACTGATCTTTTTACGACGGCCCAAAACCGTCTTCTTGGAGGCATTTTCCGTGACGTGCGATCATTTGTAATGTAAAAGTTAAAATTCTACGTTTTTAGCCATAATTCAAATGTCTCATATTTGTTATCAAAAATCAAAATCGAATTTTCATGTTATAGGTTTTTAAAACTTGTCTCTAACAATGGAAATTTCACTACGACCGATCAATGAAAGTAATAAATTTTATTGATTTCACGAGAATCGTAAAAAATGACAAAAATCGCGCAAAGTTTATTTATAGAACCATTTGGGGCAAAACACAAACATTGCATACGAAAGCTGCGCTGTTCACCTTTAAAACACATTCTGATTTTTGTCGATAGGACACTCTGAACAAAAGATATCATTTTTTTACCGTCGAGTTAATACAAATTATTTTTAACATTGATTTCGCGCGGAACTTATATTGAAAATCGCCAGTCGCTTCAAGCGTTGTTTCTGAGAGAACGGTTCATTCAACGCAAAAAGTTCTAATAAACATTTTTGCTCAAAATTATCTCAGCTACATTTTTTATTTGAAACATTTTTTCTACCGTCTACAAATTCTTGGTAAATCGAATTTTTTGCGTTTTTACCCCTCTACGAGGGGGGTTTTAGGAGGAAGCATTGAGGTTAAGTGCTCAACTTCTTTGCATCTCTTTTGGGGTCCCAAAATTGATATTTTCGGCAAAATTTAGCTTGTTCCTATGATTTTTAGGGGTCAAATCTCTGACGACTGGACTATATCACAAAAACAATTTTTTTTCTTTCAAAATTTAGAAAAAGTATATACTTTAAGGTAAACATAAGAACAGCTCTTATATCAGATAAAATGAAATGGTATTACATTCACTTGAACGGCCAAATTGCCAATTTTTCCGAAATTTCTGACTTTTTTGACAGTTTTCTGCGATTTCTAATTATTTTCTCA
Organism: Diabrotica undecimpunctata; assembly: GCF_040954645.1. NCBI lineage: Eukaryota > Metazoa > Arthropoda > Insecta > Coleoptera > Chrysomelidae > Diabrotica > Diabrotica undecimpunctata. Next base: position 35,189,449 of record NC_092810.1, read on the forward strand.
ATCCAAATACCATTCTGAATACAGATTTGGATTCCCCATAAAATTTTACATAAAATAGTGTTTTTTAATATTATTTTTCAGCAATTAGTAGGCCTTTTCATCAGAAATTATATCGTCCATTTTTTTCGCATTAATTATTTGTTGTAAACAACCATTTTAGGTTAGGATAGTAATATAAATAACAATAAAGTAAAGAAAGTATGGTTATTGAAAAAAATACGGAAATTATAAACAAACACAATAGTTTGTGTAAAATTTACAATTGAAGGTCTAAAAATGTCAATTTTTCGCATTTTTAATTTTTAAAATACCTTTTGTAAAAATTCTTTTTGTTTGTGCAAAAAGTATAATATTGTAGCTGTTTTAATTGCAAGTTGAATGAAACTTCGCACGATCCGCTCGGCCAATTCCTTTTCGAGATACGTTTAATTGTTTATAAAACTTGTCTAAATCTACTAAACTAAAATCAACTAAATCTAAATTAAAATAAGTTTAAGCTCTTTATGGCTTGCCGTTATGTTTGATTTTTCTTTGTATTTGTATTGTATTAGCTAAATCTTGGCATATATCTCGCACGTCATGATTGGCCCGATAGTAGCAAAGATATGTGCCTAAAGGACCTTTGTTATGCCGCCATGTTTGATTTTTCTTTGTCATTATATTCTATTCGCTAAATACTGTCATATGCCACATGACAAGGTCCTGTATGTTAAGTCTTTTAGGCAATACAAGCTTAAGGTCTTTTTAATAATTCACCCTCTGACCCAACCCTTTATTATTTACTCCATGAGCTACCCTCTTTCCAAAGACCCCCCATACATCACGATCCAACTAGCCGTTCACGAGCTGAACGATGTCAAAGTGTAAGTAGAGGGGATAGCAGAACCACCAAACCTCTACTACAATTTAAACAAAGGAAGCTAACTCCCTTCTATTGATCGTAGAAAACTTTTTTTTGAAATCTTTCTCTTGACTTCAGCTATCTCTCACCTCTTTGAAGCTGAAGGGAAAATTTGATAACACCTGGAGTTGGCTAGTTTCTGCACACTAGCCCTCATGTGGGTGTAAGTTTGGAGTAGGGACATACAACTCCCCGAAGTAAATCTTTAACATCTTTTGTACGTCAAAAACGTTCGTTCTTTACAATTTCAACAATTGTAATCCATTCGATTTTTGATTTAATGTTTCATTAGAAACTTAAAATTGATTCCCATTTTGATCTCAATATAATAAATTAAATTCTAAATCTATAAATATCTTTCAGTAACCCAACGTGTTAAAGCAGTTTAAACGTCCATGTCGTGTCAATCTTTTTTTTTATTATTTTTTACGATCTGAAGTAGAAAAACTTGCACAAACGCCGAAACATTTAGAGCGAAAGAAAGAATTACAAGAGTTAATTACAGATTACAAGAAACTAAGGGTTTTTATTCTCCTCTCTTTTCCCACAGAAATATATCGGCTTCGGGATGATTTTTGAAAGATTAGTCGCCAGCAAACAAAGAAAAGTCTGTCGATATCTCTGAGAAAGTTGACCGGCCAGACATACTGGCAAAAGTAGCGAAGAAAGCGCGATGACTTTTCTTTATTTTAGCAGTCTAGAAAGTTTTACCTATAAAATATGAGCTGAAGGATTAGAAAAACAGTTCTTATAAGTAACACAGACACCAATAGCCAGTAAAAGTGCGATATTTACCTCTTCGCAGAGAGCCAACATACGCCTTGTACTTTCCAGGGACTGAAAAATAAAAAGAAAACAATTAACTACTAGTGCTTATTTGAATATTTAAATATGTTTCCCTCTATAGTACCTAGTCGATGACCATACACATTTTTTACACATATTTTTCAGAGTTGGCTACAGAATACAATCCACTTTGATATTTGGCAATATTCTCAACCTTATGGATGTCTTTATTTTGTGCTTATAACAGATAAACCTTCTATTGTTGCCAAAGTTGTCCGTTATCACTCGTAATTTTATGTTTGCTAAAACTGCCTATTGCTGGCTTATACATTTCTTCTTTTCCAATCATTGCATTGAAATCTCCTATTATTTTTTTTATCCCGTTTTGGTAACGAGTTAAAATATTTTTCTGTTTTAAAGCATACACATTCAGGATCCTTACAAGATGTTCTTTCATTTTTATTCCCAGACTGCACATTCTCTCTAAGATTGACCTACTCCCAACATTGTCATCTCCACTGTTGAAAAAAAAATGTATTCGTTTATATCTATTGTGAAATTTCCCTTTTGTTTAGTTTCTTGGAGCGATAACACATTTAATTTATATCTATTTACCTCTTTTGTCAAATGCTTTAGCGCTCATTCTTCGAAAGTGTCTCTCATGAATGTATCCCAAGTGTGTGATTTAAAAGTCCCAAGTATAAATTTTCCTTTAGTTTCCAATATCTTTTCCCTTTGCGTTGCCACATTGCCTTGTATATTGTATTGTAAACATCTTTTTTTTTGTGGGTCAATTCTTCATTTACAGTTTCATTTAATATTTAACAATTTTTCATTTTATAACTGATTTAGCACCCATATCTTTCATTTATGATCTTATTGATCTTAACACTGCCGTGTATATAATAGCCCAGTCTGGTTAAAAAAAAAAGGTGGAAAAATATTTCGCAGATATCTGAAGATTTTAAGACATAGGTGGGGGATACTAGATGATGAATAGATGAAAAGATACTCCCAGTTTTACCTTGCGTTTTTTTAAGCAATAATTTATGGTCACATTTTGATTTTTTGTCTATAAATTTTTTCTCTTATATTTTAAATAAACAATATTTATGTCATTTTTTTATGTCAAGAATATCTTTATTTTCCCGTTTTTTAAATTAAAATTGATAAATAATTTACAGAGATATTTGCAAAAAAGCAGTTTTTTTGCACTAATTTATAAATTTTATTAATTTTTTTATTAACAAAATAAAATGGTATTAATACATTTAAACATCAAGGAATTACCATATTTTAGATTTGTGCGAAATTTCCCCCCGATCAGTCAAATATTTTATAAGTTATTTAATTTGTTTATCCCTAAGGCTAATTATTTAAACTATTGAGCTTGCCCTATGCATGATGCTAGACACATTTAGCAAATTTCATAGGATTCTTTAAGACTTAAACTATCTCAGAAGTTAAATGCATATTGCGTTTTCATCGAAATTATTTACAAATTAAACGTTTGAAAAAGGGGTATGTTTTTTACTTATAAACAATTGTAATAACTTCTATATTTTTCAAGCTCCAGACTTGTACGTACAACCATTGAATAGCTGGTAAAAAAAGCTCACAATAAAAAATAAAAAACCTTCTATGCCAATAGGAACGAAGTACTATTGGCTGAACTATTGAACTATTTTTAAAAAAATCATATCTCCATTGTTTATAAACATTAAGAAGTAAAATTTGCACAAATTTTGAATGAAAATCTAAACTTTATATTGAAACTTATAGCTATAAAATTTATCTAATTTTTCGAAACGACGGTACTTTCGAAAGATCGACATAGGAAAGTGGAGAGGATATCTGTTTCAGCTCCGTTTTTTTTTCGGCATCGGAACTTCAAATTGCAACACGTAGGAAAAATTTACATTATCTCGGCTTACTTTGCAGCTGCAAGCCCCTTTTTTTATTCTGGGGTAGCTCGTCGAAATATGAATAACTACATAGTTTTCACTGGCCGGAAAATATGGGAAAACTCGGAAAAATTGAGTCCATTTGAAATTCACCCTAAATACTTACTTTTTTTAATTTACTCGAATAGTCTGTCGCAGTATTAATAATGATGACATAATTTTCACCCCCCATAAATCTCGGAAAATCCCGGAAAATCAACATATGTTTTTTCATTTTATATCAATGATGTAATAATACTTATATATTTTATAAATTAAATTTCAGGTAATTTTTTACACATTATATTATTATATTCCTTATATTAATTATAATTGTTTGTATTTTTATAATTAACAATATTGATTTTTATTCTATTTTTCTTACAAATATGATATACAACATTAATCTAATCTGCCTTACTGCTTTGATAAAATAAGTCGATTTTTTCATCACTTGCCTTTTTTTTATTTTCTTTACATACATTGGTTTAAGTTAAAATTTGGTTCATTTATTCGACTTCACTGTCAGGTCTGAACCTTTTTGTTGCAGGTTGTTTGTCTTCACTTATTAAGTCAGTCTTTCCATACATTAACATATTAATGGGCGATCTTAATGCCAAGGTGGGTTAAGGTAAGGTAGGAGAACAAGTAGGAAAATATGGGCTTGGAAACAGAAATGACAGAGGAGATCGATTGATTCAATTTTGCCAAATATTGCATTGTGCATATTGTACGATGCGTTCAATATGCACAAAAAAGTAAAAGAGATAACAGGAAGCATAAAGAAATGCCAAATAGGTAAACTTAAAGACAAAGATGGAAATCTTATTGTAGATCTAGAGAATAAAATAAAAAGATGGACAGAATACCTGAATGAATTATTTGAAGATGATAGAAACAACTTAACTCAGATAATCAATGCAAGTGGGCCAGACATATTGAAAGAAGAAGTAGAATACGCAATAAGAAACGCTAAAAATGGAAAAGCAAATGGACCTAATGAAATTCCTACAGAACTGTTGAAGCTTTTGAATGATAAATCCGTAACCATAATATTGTTACAAACATGCTCTCGGCATGGCCCAGGTAACGGTTGCATTGCATCTCTAATACCCTTCCAGAAGCTTCTCCGTGTATCGAGTGCGAGAGAGAATAACCGGTCACGTAGGCGAACTAGAGGTGGGACAACGCCAGAATATTCTCGAACGTAGTAACTGTAGTATATATATAGGTAACAATGTTAGAAGTAAGTTAGTTGATAAGAGAGTACCGAACTGTAAACTTATAAATAAATATATGTATATAAATTCGAACCGCTCGTTTTATTTAAAAACGCTACAGTTGGTGTCCGGTGTGAGATTTGCAAATAAATTCAGCAGTGATTTTTGGAAAAGACTTTTGAACTTTTGAAAAGTATTGTTCGTCGGGAACATCCGCGTAGTTCGGTAGTGCCCTTTGTACGAAAGAACATTTAAAAAAGTACGTGTGTGCCTAAAGAAAGATGCTGCTAGTACAACTCTCAGTAAAACAGTTGCGAGAGCAACTAGAAGAACGCGATGAAGATTGCAGCGGGTCCAAGAAGATCCTCCAAGAACGACTGAAGAATGTTCTTAACAAGAATGGAGATGATCCAGAGACATTCCATTTTCAGTCAGCAGAAGAAGCAGTTTTAATGAAGATAGAAGAAACTTCTAAAAAAACTGATGATAAATTCGAGACTGTTTCCAAAAGATTCGATGAAACGTCTCAAATGATAGAAGAATCTTCTCGAAAGAATGATGAAAGATTTAATGAAACGTCTCAAATGATTGAAGAATCTTCTCGAAAGAATGATGAAAGATTCAATGAAACGTCTCAAACTATTAAAGAAATAGCTAGACAAAACGACGAGAAATTCGAAAATATGTCTAGAAGATTCGACGAAGTATGTAATCAAAACAATGACAAATTTGAAGAAGTCACAAGAACATTCGATAAAGTAGAAGAGAAGATCAAACAGTTAGAGAGCATGATAACTAATACAAAAGTGCTACCACCAGTTAACACAATAGCCTTAGATCCGGTAGTGAAAGAAGAATCACCTAGAGATGAAACGACACATCATATGAGATTCAAATTGCCACCATTTGATGGAAAGTCCTCTTGGTCCATATACCTTAGACAATTTGAAGCTATTGCGACAGCCAATCATTGGACAGAACAAGAAAAAGCTGTTTCCTTGACTGCTGCTTTACGAGGTGATGCTGCAGATATCCTAAGATCGATTCCTAAGGGCCAAGAAAAATGTTACCAGACCTTGTTCACTCGACTAGACAAACGTTACGGAGATGCCCATCTACAACAAGTCTACAAGGCGCAACTAAGAAGTAGAATTCAACGAGCAAGTGAAAATTTACAAGAGTTTGAAGCAGATGTTGCTCGTATAGTGCGGTTGGCTTATCCGGAAGTACCAGACAACATTTTGGAAGAAATTGCTGTAGATACCTTCGTCAATGGGTTAAAAGAAAGTGAATTACAGAAAGCTTTACGACTAGCAAGACCAAAAGTTCTGGATGAAGCGCTCGCTATTGCCTTGGAACATGAAACAGCTAGTCAAACTTCACGGAGCCATCGAGTAAGAACCATCGAAGAAGGCGACGAACCAAACGATGAACGTCTGGAAGAAATGGTACGAAAAGTAGTTCGTAACACGATGCCGAAGAGACGCGAGCCCAGATGTTGGAATTGCGGTGACGTAGGTCATATTCGCCGTAATTGCAAGAAAATGATACAACAGTCGGAAAACTAGAACGGGTCGACAACAAGGGGCAACTGCCGACCTCGAGAAACACAGCCCCCATAGTAACTGTGAACATTACGTCCTCAGGTGGAATTCATAGCTTGTACATAGAGGGTCGTATCAATAATAAATGTAGATCGTTTTTGGTAGATACAGGTGCAACGAGAACTATTGCACGGCCAGAAGTAGTACGAGGCCATCTTAAATTATTGCCTGCAACAGTAAAGCTTAGAACAGCAACTGGTGAGATAATTAATACATATGGCGAGGCTAATCTGTCAGTATCCATTGGCCAGACCACAGTGAAACATACAGTATTAATTGCAGAGATCTCCGATGAGTTCATATTGGGGATGGATTTACTAAGGAAAGTTGGGGCTGTATTGAATGTCAAAGATGGAGTTCTCGAGATCAGTGGTGAAGAGTTGCCGTTTCATGAAGACCAAGAAGATGTTATCAGCTTAATAACTACTTGTGACGTAACAATACCCGGTAATAGTGAGAAAATTTTGATGACCAGACCTGATGGTTACTGCCGAGAGGGAAGTTTAAGGATGGTCGAAGATGTGAATAATGCCGAGTTCCTAACGGCAAAAGCTTTGGTGAGAATTCGAGATTTCGTTCCTGTAAGAGTTATGAATTTAAAGGGAACTGCTATTAAGTTAAGTAAAAGAACTTTGATTGGACAGTGTGTTCCCGTGGCTTCGATTTGTTCCATGAATACTAATGAGAAACCGTCGAAATCTAAGTATCCAAAGGAGCTTGTCGAGACGATGATTAAAACGTGCCAAGATCTTGATGATGAACGAACTAAAAAAGTGAAGTATATGCTGATAGAATTTCAAGATGTTTTTGCCATGGATAAGAAGGATAATGGCAAAACAAGCATAGTAAAGCATAAAATTAATACCGGAGACGCTCAGCCAATCAGACAACAACCTAGACGACTTCCATTTTCGAAAAGAGATGAAGCCGAAGACATCATCAAAGATATGAACAAACAAGGGGTAATTGAACCATCAAACAGTCCATGGACATCACCAGTAGTCCTAGTAAAGAAGAAAGATGGTTCAACACGTTTTTGTATTGACTACCGACAGCTCAATGCAGTAACTAAAAAAGATAGTTATCCTTTGCCCAGAATAGACGATACTTTGGATACACTTTCTGGTTCTCGTTGGTTCTCCACACTCGATCTGAAAAGTGGATATTGGCAAGTAGACATGGAGCCAGCTGATCGTGAAAAAACCGCATTCTCGATAGGATCAGGGCTTTGGCAGTTCACAGTTATGCCCTTTGGTTTATGTAATGCCCCGGCCACATTTGAAAGATTAATGGATGCAGTTTTAAGAGGTCTAACATGGAAAACATGCCTGGTTTATTTGGATGATGTAATTGTGGTTGGAAGATCCTTCGATGAACATGCCAATAATCTGACAGAAGTCTTTCAACGATTGAGGGCAGCGAATTTAAAGTTAAGTCCAAAGAAATGTCACTTGTTTCGACGAGAAGTGAAGTACTTGGGACATATTGTAGCAAGTAATGGTGTAACAGCTGATCCTGAAAAACTTTCAGCAATTAAGGATTGGCCTGTACCAAGAGATAAACACGAAATTAGAAGTTTTCTTGGCCTATGTACATATTACCGACGTTTTGTTAAAGGATTTGCCAACATCTCCAAGCCATTAACAAAGTTGACAGAAGAAGGCAAAGAATATACATGGAGCGAAGAGTGTCAAAGAGCTTTCGAAAACTTACAAATGGCTCTAACCAGCGCACCGATTTTAAGCTACCCTAGACAGGCAGGAAAATTTGTGTTGGACACCGATGCAAGCAACAGTGCAATAGGAGCTGTTCTCTCACAAATCCAAGATGGACAGGAGAAAGTCATCGCTTACTTTAGCAAAGTCTTGTCAAAACCAGAAAGAAACTATTGCGTTACTAGGAGAGAATTGCTAGGCGTAGTAAAGGCTTGCGAGCATTTCCATAAATACTTGTATGGCAGAAAGTTTCTTCTTCGCACGGATCACGCTGCTCTAAAATGGCTTCTACAATTCCGTAATCCAGAGGGCCAGATGGCAAGATGGTTAGAACGATTGCAAGAATATGATTACGAGATCGAACACAGGGCTGGCAGAGTTCATTCAAATGCTGATGCCCTTTCGAGACGGCCGTGCAGTGCAAACTGTAATCACTGTCTTAAATTAGAAGAACGACTTTGCCCCGTGAGACGAACCACCGTCATTAATGATCAATGGCAGCCTCAACAGCTACAAGATGCTCAAGCAGATGATCCATGTATAAAAAGAGTATTGGATTGGATGCGTCGAAGTGAAAGACCTTCTTGGCAAGACATTAGTGCATGTAGTCCAGAAGTCAAGTGTTACTGGAGCCAATGGAATTGTCTAGTGCTGAAAGATGATCTTCTGTATAGAACCTTTGAGAACGATGATGGTACAGAAACTAAGCTTCAGTTGATTGTACCTAAAAGTAAAGTGTCAGAAGTATTGCGTCAGTTGCATGACGGTGCATCAGGTGGACACTTTGGTATCACGAAGACTCTGCAAAAGGTTCGAGAACGGTTCTATTGGGTGAACTGTAAAGATGATGTAAGAAGATGGTGCCGGAAATGTGAACTGTGTGCAACCAGTAATGGGCCAGCTGGTAAAAAGAGGGCACCCATGAGACAGTACAATGTTGGTAGTCCTATGGAAAGAGTAGCAATCGACATTGCAGGTCCACTTCCAGAGACAAATGATGGAAATAAATATATCCTGGTAGCCATGGATTATTTTACGAAATGGACTGAGGCCTATGCGATACCAAATCAAGAAGCTGCTACCGTTGCAGAGGTACTTGTTAAAGAATTCTTTAGCCGATTTGGTGTTCCTTTGGAGATCCACTCCGACCAAGGGCGAAACTTTGAGTCAACCCTATTCCAAAACGTTTGTAAATTGATTGGTGTCAATAAGACCAGAACGACACCCCTGCATCCTCAATCAGATGGAATGGTCGAGAGAATGAACCGAACAATGGGTAAACACCTGTCCAAAGTTGTATCAGAACATCAAAGAGATTGGGACCAGCACATTCATTTATTCCTAATGGCCTACCGCTCGGCCGTGAATGAAACTACAGGCCAGACTCCAACCTGTCTGATGTTAGGTCGTGAAGTTCGTTTACCCTGCGACCTAGAGTTTGGCTGCAGACCTTCCGAAGAACATGTTGCAAGCGAAGATTATGTCGACCGCCTGAAGTTAAGAATGAACAACATTCATGAACTTGCCCGACAACACATCCAGATAGCCAGTGACAGAATGAAAGATCAATATGATTCTCGATGCAAGAGTGAAAGCTATGAAGTAGGTGATCTTGTTTGGCTTTATAATCCACAACGTCGTCGAGGCTTGTCTCCCAAACTGCAAAGACAATGGGAAGGTCCATATGAAATTAAAAAGAAAATAAATGACGTAATATACCGAATTAAGAAGTTGCCGAAAGGTAAACCAAAAGTAGTTCACATAAATCGTCTTGCACCATATGCTGGCTCAAATGAAACAGAAGAAGCACGAACCCTTCAACATGAGAGCAAAGATGACCGGCGACCAAGCTTTAATGAATTTATGTCAAATTACGCAGAGAGAAAGAGTGCTAGATTCGGCGTGACCACAGAAGTTCAGCAGGATCTTTTTAGTGTTCCGCATAACGTCTCTCTAGCCCACTGTGTTGCCCAAGATCTTGAGATGACTAAAGGAATCTCATCCGTATTTTATAAGAAATTCGGTCGTTTGGACGAGTTAAAAAACCAGCAGCCTAAAGTTGGAAGAGTACTGAGATTAGAAGATGGTTCTCGATCTTTGTTGTATATGGTGACTAGGAGGTCGTATACAGACAGGGCAAGCTACGAGGATATATGGCGTGCTCTAACTAATTTGAAGAAAATTGTGTGCAATTACGACATCAAGAATTTGGCCTTACCCAAGATAGGCCATGCACTAGATAATCTGGATTGGAAGATTGTCAGAAGCATGCTTGAAGTAATCTTCCGAGAAACCGGCGTACGAATTACTGTGTGTTGCATTAACCCGATGAGATCGTATCCTTCAAAGTCAGTAGACTGTTATTTCTTTCTAAAGGGTTCATGCAGAGCTGGAGAGTCCTGTAGATTCCGCCATCCTGTGCCTACATATAGAGTTGCTGATCGGGACGATCAGATTTAAGAGGGGAGCAGTGTTACAAACATGCTCTCGGCATGGCCCAGGTAACGGTTGCATTGCATCTCTAATACCCTTCCAGAAGCTTCTCCGTGTATCGAGTGCGAGAGAGAATAACCGGTCACGTAGGCGAACTAGAGGTGGGACAACGCCAGAATATTCTCGAACGTAGTAACTGTAGTATATATATAGGTAACAATGTTAGAAGTAAGTTAGTTGATAAGAGAGTACCGAACTGTAAACTTATAAATAAATATATGTATATAAATTCGAACCGCTCGTTTTATTTAAAAACGCTACAATATTAAATTTTGCAGCGAGGAGCTAAAACAGATTCCCCTACACTTTCCTATGTCGATCTTTCGAAAGTAACTTCGTTTCGAAAGGTTTTAAGTTTCGAAAAATTGGATGAATTTTATAGCTATAAAATTCAATATAAAGTTTAGATTTTCATTCAAAATTTGTGCAAATTTTACTTCTTAATGTTAATAAACAATGGAGATATAATTAACAAAAAAATTGTCGCTAACTTCGTTCCTATTGTTCATAGAAGGTTTATTTTTTTTTGTTAAATGTGAGTTTTTTACCAGCTATCTAATGGTTGTACGTACAAGTCTGTACCTCGAAAAATATAGAAGTTATTACAATTGTTTATAAGTAAAAAACATACCCCTTTTTCAAACGTTTATTTTGTAAATAACTTCGATGAAAACTCAATATTCATTTAACTTCTGAGATAGTATAAGTCTTAAAGAATCCTATGAAATTTGTTAAATGTGTCTAGCATCATTCATAGGGCAAGTTCAATGGTTTAAATAATTAGTCCCAGGGATAAACAAATTGAATAACTTTTAAACTATTTGACCGATCGGGGGGAAATTTCGCACAAATTTAAAGGACGGTAATTCCTTAATGTTGAAATGTATTAATAACATTTTATTTTGTTAATAAAAAAATTAATTAAATTTATAAATTAGTGCAAAAAAACTGCTTTTTTGCAAATATCTCCGTAAACTATTTATCAATTTTAATTTAAAAAACGGGAAAATAAAGATATTCTTGATATAAAAAAATGGTATAAATATTGTTTATTTAAATTATAAAAGAAAAAACTTATAGATAAAAAACCAAATTCTGACCATAAATTATTGTTTAAAAAAAAACGCTAGGTAAAAATAGGAGTATCTTTTTATCTATTCGTCATCTAGTAACCCCCACCTATGCCTTAAAAGCTTCAGATATCTGCGAAACATTTTGCCGTGAAATCGATGATTTTTGTATAACCAGACTGGGGTATAAGGAAATTGACACGTATTGGCACATTTTTTAATGTAAGAATGTTGTGTAGGACTCTGTTCTCTTAATCCGGTTTGTAGTGCTCAAAATTCTAGTAAATTTTGAGAATGTTTTATAATATTCATAAAAAATAACTCACCTCATCTGTAACTTGCCCAGCTTTGAGCTGGAGCTCTTGCAGTTCCGTCCTGGGCGCCCCATTTTCAGCAGCAGCTGGCGCAGGCATTTTTTCTGAAAAAAAAAAATAATAAAAAAATGTTTAACAGAGTAGTGCAAAATTTGCATTAAACGAAATGTTAAATACTGAATCTTAGCTGCTGACTTAGATGTCTTGAATAATTAATATCGTATTATAAATAGAAAAAATCATGTAGTATAACTAACGAGTCACATACCACAGATTATAGCTGCCGTTTGAGAGAAATTATTACAGATGGGACCCCACAAGAGGATAAAGGCCAGTAAAATGGTGATTTAAATGTAAATATTGTTATATTACTCATCTAGTACAACCCATATTTTTAGTACATTTGAAAATGATTGATAGCACAAATTTTATTGCACGTGAGATAAAACCCAATATAATCATAAAATAGTAACCGAGATTTTCTAAAATAAAATATTCAGCATTTTTCTGAAAATGTTTGGGTTTTATCTAAAAATTTTTTAAACATAAGTACCAATTTATTTCAATTCTTGTCTTAAATTTTGTAGTCATTTTACATTACATTAACATTAAAAGAGATACAGTGGGTGACCAAATTATTAGTGTCAGTAAGATTTCTTAATTTTCTAGTTTAACTGAATTTTTTTAGCAAGTTGTTGACTTTAAGGCTTGCATCTATTTTTTGTATAAAAGAGTGTGGTATTAAGGTTACAAAAACAATGAGTTCTATTAGTAAAACCATTTATTTTTTTCGCAAAAAAAATTGTTACATAAAATTACTAATTTCAATATTTAGTGATGCCACCCTTTGCTGCAATTACAGCTTCTACACGTCGGGCATGCTCTGAATACAAACTTCTGCACTGTGCTTTAATTTTGGGTTATGATGCCTTTATTAATAAGAGCTTAAATCAACAGCCGCTTCGTTGTAATAACATCTTTGGCGATCTCCCGTTTGGTTAACTTCCACATACTCTCTATGGGGTTCATGTCAGGTAAGTTTCCCGGCCGGGGCAGAACTGCAATATTTTCTTTGGACAGAAATGCAGTTACACTTCTAACCTTGTGGTACGGTGCAGAATCATGCATAAAAATGTAATTGTTTTGACCAGGGAACCATTCTTTGAGCTACAGAAGTGGCCGAGTTTTAAGTATTCGCTTATATTGGTCCTGTCTCATTGTCCCTTCCACGATGTATAAGCGTCCCATACCCTTGGCCGAGATTACAGACCACACCATGACACAAACCGGATGTTTAACCCTCTCCACAATGCAATCTCGATGGAACTGCTCCCCAGGACGTCGTCGAACGAACGCACTTTTGTCCACAAAAATCTGGAATGTTGATTCGTCAGAGAAGCATACTTGAAAAAATGAAAATATTCGCTGTTCACGAAATCCACTCGTTAAAAAAAGTTGTACTTACTCGACTCAAGTCTTCAACGGTCATACTTCGGTACTGCTGGGCCCATTGGAGTCTCTTTCTCTTCATGGCTTCGGTGAGCCGTGGTTTTTTCATATGCCGGCGACCTATAAGATTTTCTTCGACCAGTCTTCGTCGGATTGTTCTTCTTTAAACATTAATTCCTTCGGTATTTATCATCGAAGTCAGATACGCCATACTCTTTTTACGATTTTTGAGACAAATGTCCCTGATTTTACGGTCAGTACGAGGAGTAGTGATTTTTTTCTTCCACATTTTCCAACACGGCCCGGTTTCAATGCCTCGTTTGAATCAAGAAGTAGTGATCCTTTTTCTGTCACATTTTCCAACATGGCCCGGTTGCAATGCCTCGTTTGAATCAATTTTTATTTTAATTCGATTTACTTTAGACTTTGAAACACCTGCAGTAGTTGCTATTACTATTTGGGAAAGTGTAGAATGCAGTAACATCGTTTTTATTTCCCTAATTTTCCCTGGGGACAAGCCTGCAATTTTTCCCATACTAAAAAAATAATTTTGATTTTGAACAATGTTTTTAAATAAAGTCGTGTCATTAAAGGCAGCAAAAATGACTAAATAACAAATACTACTTACCTGTTAAATATATCTGACACGAAAACCTAGCAGAAACACTTTAGAGATGCAACATGCAATAGCAATTATTATTTCATACTCATACATAAGCAGTCTAACAGTGTTGTCGCTTATCAAAAATTTTAATAATCATACCAGAAGAACTGCCAAATATAATACAGATATGAACACCAATTGTTTTGGTCAAAAAACCATTTAAAGTAGAAAATACAAAAATATATGTGTACCTAAACATTTGGCCACCCACTGTAAATTATGGAAAACTTTACATGAAATTAGGATTCATTTATGAGAATAACAATAGAAAATTTGCGCTCATAGAGAAAGAAGAAATTATTTGTTGGAGGAGGCAATATTTAAGTTTATTTATATTTATATTTATTTAAATGAAGGGCATTTTGTAAAAAAAGTTTGGCAAGATAAACTGGTAACAAATGCTCGTCAGGCATTTTTATAGAACGTTTGTCTAGGGACTTAAAATTACCAAATGGTAAAGGTCGCTGTTTAATTATCACTCATATTGGAGGAGATAAAGGATTTGTTGAAGGAGGCTTGCTAGATTTTATTTCAAATTCTACGAACAACTACCATCAAGAAATGACTGCTGATGTCTTTGAGGAATATTTCAGTCAAATGATAGATTTATTACAAACCAATTCTGTAATAAGCCAGTTACCATTCAAGATTAAAGTAACGATTACCTAACACTTAATGGAGAAAGCAAGAACCCTTGGATTGGCTAATAATCAAAGAAATAGTAGTCCCAGCAGAAGGTTTACACAAAAAAAGAGTTATTGCAGCTATGTAAACAATATTCACCAAAATTTAAGAAGTATAGTGTAGATGTATAGTGTATGGGTAGCGGGTAGACACTTTTCTACGATCCTGGTAGAAAATAGGTCTACTTCAGGGAAGCGTCCCTGCCCACGCGAGCCATGCTTTGCTCTCAATTCCTTACTGAGAGAAATCATGTCCTATTCCTTTATCCTTCCAAAATCTAGTTACCTACTTCCTATCCCTCCCTGGTGAAGGGCAGCAGCGATCATCAGTACCAGTTCAAGGCGTAGAGGAAATGATCCTGAACCGGCTTGAAACTGGATTACCACAAGCATGACTGGAGCAGTTTAAATGGTTGTGGTACTGCGATGGGGAAGGCAACGGGAAAACCACCCCATTATATTTTCTACAAATCTAAATGGCAGACGAGAAAAAGAAAGTGGCCCTCAGTCCGGGGCACCCCCTAAATGGGAAGAGGGTGCGAAGTAGGGATGGGAAAAACCTACCGGTTTTAACCGAAAACCGGTTTTTTTACTTCGCAATAACCGGTTTTATCGGTTGTTTTTTTTGTTCCGGTCATAACCGGTTTTTTATTTTTAAAGTAAAATCCGGTTATTAGGTTTTTACGGTAATTAGGAATAGGTTAGGTATTGTTTTGGATCCCAATCATAATTATTATTCTTAAGTAATTATTCCAAACAAAACCATAATTCAAATTTTATTTTATTTTATAAATACAGAAGCAAACTGAAAGTGCAAACTTGTAACCTATTGGATTAAAAAAACCGAAAACCGGTTTTTGGAAAAACCGGTTTTTTTGGCCTATTATAACCGCCAGGTTAAACCCTAAGTAAAAAAATCGGTATAACCGAAAACCGGTGTTTTGTCAAAAACCGCCATCCCTAGTGCGAAGAATCCCCCCGTCAACTACCCAAGAAAGTGCACAGAGAATACAAATATACGACCGAATAGTACGCATTCCACCTGGAACGTACGCAGCTTATTTACGTCCGGGAAACTGGCAAACACTGAAGCCGAGATGGTAAGACTGAAAATAGACATCTTGGGGATGAGTGAAGTAACATGGCCTGGATCAGGAATACAAAAAACAAAACATGGATACATATACTATTCAGGTGGAACCGACCCAGAACATCAATATGGAACTGCTATATTAGTGTCGAACAAAATTGCTCAATCAGTCATAGACTTCATCCCTCTAAATGATAGAGTAGCAATGTTGAAATTACAAACAACTCACAGAAAACTAAATATTATTCAGGTCTATGCTCCAACAAGTGACAAGTCAGACGAAGAAATCGAAAAATTTTATAACAACATAGATGAAATAATGAGACTGACAAAAAGAGGTGAGATAACGATGATCATGGATGACTTTAACGCTAAAATTGGTCGTGGTGCTGAAGGAGACCACATAGAAGCATACGGTCTAGGTACCAGAAATAATAGAGGAGATAGACTTGTACAATTCTGCGTAGAAAACAATCTGTTAATAGCCAATACCTTCTTCAAACAACATCCTAGAAGGCTATACACATGGAAATCACCTGCAGACAGAAAAGACAGAATTGTTAGAAATCAAATTGACTTCATTTTGCTCAATAACACCTTTAAGAAGTACATACAATCTACGAAAACATACCCTGGAGCTGATATACATAGCGATCACAATCCAGTTATAATTGATTTTAGATTAAAAACATTTCTCAAAGTCAAAAAGAAAACAGTGACAAGAAAAATAGACATCTCACAACTGAATAACCCTGAACAGAAAACAGAAATAAGTATCAAGCTTGAGGAAGAAATAAAAACGATCGAAAACTTGGTACAGACAGACATTGAAGTAACATGGACTGCTCTAAAAACAAAAATAACAAAGATACAAGAAGAAGACATCGGGTTCATAAAACACAGAAAAAAACAAGAATGGATAACGCAAAAGATCATGGACCTCATGGACGTAAGACGAAAACATAAAACAAGCCCAATAGAATACAAGCGAATCAAAATCATTAGAAAAAAGTGCAGGGAGGCGAAAGAAAACTGGATGTCAACAAAATGCCTAGAAATCGAACAATTTCAGGAAAAATACGACACCTTTAATATTCATAAAAAAGTAAAAGAAATGACAGGTAGACACAAAAAAAGACAAGCAAAAATATTAAAAAATGATAACGAAATAATTATGGGTACAGAAGAGAAACTAGAGAGATGGAAAGAATACATACAAACTCTTTTTGACGACGATAGACCTTGTTCTCCACCATCCACAGATAATCGAATAAATGAAAAAGGCCCAGAAATAACCAAAGAAGTGATTCACGCAGTAAAATCTCAGAAAGATGGAAAAGCCACCGGTCCAGACAATATCGATGTCGAAAACTAATTGCAGATAACGAAAGTAAAAGCCTAGATTTAATAACAGCACTCACTATTCAATAAGATATATGACACAGGTAAAATACCAACAGACTGGCTAAAATCAAGATTCGTAGCATTACCAAAAAAATCGAATTCCTCACAATGCGATGATTATCGAATATTAAGCTCAAATCGAATTCCCCACAAATATCAATAGTCAGTGTAATCCAAGAAAAGCAATCCTATCAAGAATTGAACAAGCAAGGAAAACATTCATGAGCATGAAAACATTTTTTTACAAGATCAGACCTTAGTCTACAGCTTAGAATCCGAATGATCAGATGTTACGTTTTTTCTGTCTTACTGTATGGCTGTGAAAGTTGGACAATGGACTCTGAAATAGAAAAAAGAATAGATGCCTTTGATATGTATATATACAGACGAATGTTGAGGATTCCATGGGTACAAAGAGTTACTAATGTTGAGGTACTTCGTCGCATGTGTAAACAAAAAGAATTACTAAGAATAATCAAAGAGAGGAAAATGCAATACTTGGGTCATGTGTTGAGAGGCGAAAGATATGAATTACTTCAAGTTATACTGGAAGGAAAAGTACAGGGCAAAAGATCAGTAGGAAGACGCCAGAACTCGTGGCTGAAAGACCTGAGGAGATGGTTCGACCGCTCATCCGCAGAGATCTTTCGCGCAGCAGTTTCCAAAACTACAATTGCCATTTGGATCGCCAACCTTCGAAAGGAGACGGCGCAATGAGAAGAAGATAGTGTAGATGAAATAGCAAAAGAACATGGAGGTAAAGTGGTCATATTAAAGTCGAGTGCAAATTCAGATAAGCAGGGTATCGATTATTACGTTTTTATGCATCGACCAACCGTGTATTGCTGTTGCAACTGTTGCTATAAAATTTGTGCTATGACTCGTTTTCATATGTAAAGTCCTACCAGAGATCTAAGAGAGTCATTAATATTTATTATCGATAAGTGTCTACCGCAAGGCAGCGGGGGATCGCCTCTGGACAGGATCGTACTTTTATTTTCGATTTGCATTATTTGTTCGATTGTTAGGTGTGTTTAAAAGCCGGTCTTTATCATTGGCCACTAAAGTTATAATAGTTGCAAAAATATTTAAATACACTACATTCACATATTGACAAAACTTTATTATTTCTAAATAGAACAGAGGGTAGAGGGTACAAAAAGAACAGAGGCAAAAATATTTTAGAAAATTATTTTGAAAATTGAGGTGTATCTAAAAGCTGATTTTATACCGTTATCAACTGAATTTAAAAATATTTACATAAATTACGTATACATAGAAAGTTTACCATTTATAAATACAATTCAAAAAGAACTTACATTTAAAAAAAATTACATGGACATGTCAGTTTCACTATCACTGTCGTTATCTAGATTTATAATAATTGTGTCTTTGAGCAACCTATCTGTATGGTGAATACAGTAAATGAATGGTGGGAAGCTAACAGTAAAGTTGTGGTGTGAGTTTCAGAGGAAGTGCTAGGAAAAGCATCTGGTAAAGGACCCCCTAGAGACAAATAAACTTAATAGTGGAACGATGAAGTGCAACAGAAGGTTAGAAAGAAGAGAAAGGCTAGAAAGAGGTATGAATGGTCTAAAATAAATGAAGATAAGGATATATACAAGGTAGCAAAGAGGAAAACAAAGCGCGCTGTAGCTACTGCTATATAAAGATTGTCTGCACAGTAGTATGCTAAAGCAAGGGACATGTCATCAAAGGACTTGACCCATGTGCAACAGAATAATAGTGAGGATAGAAGAGTGTTAAAAACTGATGTTCAAATAAAGCAAAGATGGTATGAGCAATTTATAAAGTCGCTAAATCAAGAACACCAGAGGAGAGACAGATGATGTGGGATCCCAAACGAGAATGCAATACCGGGGATAGTGAGAGATGAAGTTAAGTAGGATCAGGCGTTAAGGGTCTAGGCGCTAAGTAGGATCAAGAATGGTAAGGCAGTAGGACCTGATGAAATACCTGTGGAGGGTTGGAAGGCTTTCGGAGAGGAAGAAGTTGATATTTTGTGGCAAATAATGAGTAGGATATATGCGGAAGAAAGGATGCCCAATGCATGGAGAGAGTGTGATGGTATCATTATATAAAGATAAAATGACATTCAGGATTGTAAGAACTATAGAGGGATAAAGTGAATGTCGCATACAATGAAAATTTGGGAGAGATCTGTTGAGTGAAGGTTAAAGAGAGAGACATCGATAGGAGAAGGACAGTTTGGGTTTATGCCAGAAAGGAGGACAACATATTATGCCTTATTTGTTTTGAGACAGTTAATAGAGAAATATAGCGAGAAGAAAAGAGAGCTCACATTTGATATTTATAGATCTTGAGAAGGCTTACAACACATTTCCTAGACAAGAGCTATTGAGATATATGAGAGAGAAATGGGTTCCTGAAAAGTACTGGAAAATAAGATAAATAGACTTCCTCCTTACTATTGCATGTTCAATCCGATTGAACACATATGGCATGAGCTAAAAGCATTGGTAAGGAGAAGTAATGTTTCGCCCACCCTAAATTCATCTGTGGTTCGTCTAAATGAATTAGAAATGGAGAAAATAGCCAACAACACCTAGAAAAATAGTGTTGTCCATGTTCTAAAGATGGAAAGATCTTATATAAATACAGATAGGTTGCTCAAATAAACAATTATTATAGATCTAGATAACAACAGTGATAGTGTGAAACTGACTTGTCCATGAAATTTTTTTTAAATGTTTTTAAAGTACTTTTTGAATTGTATTTATAAATGGTTAACTTTCTATGTAATTGTAATTTATGTAAATATTTTTAACAGGTTGACTGCCACATAAAAATGTTTAAAAAAGTCCATGGTGCCAAGTTGAAAAAAGTGCATCTGGCAACCAAATGAAATACTTCCATTACTAATATTTCACCAATTTCATTTATTAGTCCCAATTTTTGAAAAAATAGGTCAGCGGTCGAATACGACCGCCGGGGCGTAGGCGGCATACTTATTCCCCTGGTGCCAAGCGGTCGGTAGGGCGGTCGTTCTGTTCATAATGAGACTTGTCGAGTATTATTTTGTTGAGTGGTTGTTTTGGCCAATATTTTATCAGTAGAGGTTTGATTGTTAGTAAGACAAGTAAGTTAATTGTGCTCGTGTTATTTTTAGAGTTAGATAATAGTAAAAACAATTATTATTTCGTGAAATAAAATGGGAAGTCGCGGTAAAATGATGGTTGGTATGGTTTTGGAAAGCAATGAACGTTCAAGTAAGATATAATTTTCATATTTTCATATCATATATTCCTATTATATTTTCAGATGTAAATCATTGCACAGGATTACTGTTTGAAGTACGTACCTACACAATAAGCAAGATAATATTCTGAAAAATACACGTTTATTTATTAATAGAATAGCATAGAAATTGTCATTGAAAGCTATATAGACAATATAGATATCGAAATATTTATAGCAAAAGTTTACAAAGAGTCAGAAAATAACAATAGCTAACACCATTTACTAAAATCATACAAATCATTAATATAAATAAAAAATAATGAAGTAAAACAAAACCAATTTATTGCAAAATTTAAATAAGTTGCAAATAATTTACGTTTTTTTTGACAGTTTCACGGTTAAAAATTTTGTTTTTTTTTCAGATGACGAACCTAATGATTTTTCCTTTGATTCTGACCTAGACTCTCTGTTCTTACCGTCCAGCGATGAAGAAATTCTATATAGCTCCGATGGGTCAGAAGCGGAAGAAGAAATAAATTTGAAAAATAAACGTAGAAAGCTAAACACTCTTGTTAAAAAAAGAAAAATTGGTAATGAGCCATGCTGTTCTAAATCACTTTCCAGCCTGGATAACATTCACAAAGAAATACACTCTTTGGATGAAAATTCAAAAAATATTGTCGAACGGCAGCCTTTGGAATTGAACAGCGCTATTTCCTCGGAAGAATTATATGACTTTTTTCAAGTTACAATCGATCAAAACAAGCAACAAAACATCATTTGAGCAAAATGAAGATCACCAAAACCAGGAAAATTCTGCTGATGGTTAATCAGACTAACTTGTATGCTACCCAGATTTTGTGCGATACTGATGATATCAGTAACGAATCTAGACTACATCGATGAGTTCCAACCACCGGAAAAGAATTGATACAATTTATTGGCCTTGTAGGTTATATGGTACTTGTGAGGCTGCGTTCTATTGACAAATACTGGAGCACTGACAAAAATTGTATGGTTCCGAAAATTATGTCTAGAAACCGATTTCAGCTCCTTCTAAGAATGTGACACTTATCCGATAATACCTCGTGTTCAGATGGTGACCGCCTGCACAAAGTCAAACCATTGCTAGATAAACTTATTAAAAACTTTCAAGCAGTTTATACACCAGGGCGTATATTCTGTATTGATGAGTCTGTTATTCCTTTCCAAGGTCGGCTAGTAATGAAACAGTACATACCACAAAAGACTCATAAGTATGAAGTTAGGCTTTTTAAGCTTTGTAGTGACAATGGCTACACGTGGAATATAAGGATTTATGCAGGTAAGGAGAATAATGAAGGTAACGCTTCTGTACCAACAAATGTAGTGATTAACCTATCAGAAAACCTTTTGAATTCGGGACGTACGATAGTAGCCGATAACTACTATACAAGCCTAGAGTTAGCTAACATTTTACTTGACAAGGAAACTCACTATATTGGGACGCTAAGAGCAAATCGTCGTGGAAACCCAAAACAAGTAATAAATAAAAAATTGAAAAAAAGGGGAAACGTTTGGGTTGGAAAACGAGAGAGGCATCTGCGTTTTGAAGTGAAAGGATAAAAGAGATGTCTTATTACTATCTACTAAACACACTACCGAAACTCGAGCAATTCAGCGACGAAGTGGTGTTGTTCATAAACCTCAGGCTGTAATGGAATACAATGAGGCAAAGTCCTCAATTGACCAGTCAGACCAGATGGCAAGTTATAATTCACCTCTACGAAAGTCACTAAAGTAAATGGTACAGGAAGTTCGCTGTAGAATTTCGTCTTGGTACATCCCTCGTAAATTCTCACATTATTTTCAACCAACTAGCCGATAAAAAGATGAAAATAACTGAATTTAGAGAGCATGTAATAAAGTCGCTCTTAAGTTATGAAGACAACATTGAGGCACAGAATGATTCCGAAAGGGAACAACAACAAATACGAACTACAAGGAGATCGATGCAAACTCATACTTTGGTGAAAAAAAAAAGGACCATATGATAAAATGAAGAAATACTGTAAAGGTTGTTATAAAGAGAAGATTCGGGGAAACATAACAAAAAATCAGGTCAAAAAGTAGTAACTTACTGTGACACTTGTGAAGGTGAACCACACCTTTGTTTAGATTGTTTCAACAAACACTCCAAATAACCGATAATTTTTAATTTCTTTTGTGTTCTTATTTAACTTTTGTATGTATTTCAGTTTGTAATGGATATTTTTTATAGTTTTATATTTTTTACTCGAAATAAAGATATGTCAAAATTTCGATATCATTTTAGTCTCCCCTATTCAGCCAAAATTAAAACTGATATGTATATACGACGATTGTATGCCACAATGGTCGAATAGTGCAATAATTTCGCTTCTCTACACGATCTCTAGCAAAACAGGAACTATATTACAGACCGTATCAAATCTATCGTATACGACCGCCGTGGCATGCAGCACTTATTGAACTGTCGGTCGTATACGACCGCCTGGCAGTCAACCTGTTAAATTCAGTTGATAATGGTATAAAACCAGCTTTTAAACCTCAATTTGGAAAATAATTTTCTAAAATATTTTTGCCTCTGTTCTTTTTGTACTCTATTTAGAAATGATAAAGTTTTGTAAATATGTGAATGTAGTGTATGTAAATATTTTTGCAACTATTATAACTTTAGTAGACAATGACAAGACTGGTTTTTAAACACACCTAAGAATCGAATGAGTAATGCGAATCGAAAATAAAAATATGATCCTGTCCAGAGGCGATCCCCTGCTGCCTTGCGGTAGACTCTTATAGATAATAAATATTAATGACTCCCTTAGATCTCTGGTAGGACTATACCATAATATTTTTAAAGTAATACACATTGTTGATGTGTTATATTCAGTTATAGAAAATGTTTATATGCTTTATGTATATTACTGTGAATTATAAACTTTTAAAAATAACTGAACCTTATGTGTGTTTTAGCTAAGATCTTTAACTGACAAATTAAAACTTTCCTGAATGTGTCATTCATGTGAGAGATCAGGCATCCTCAAGGAATCCTAAGTCTTAGTATAAATTCATTGCTGTTGAGTTAAATGGTTCATTGTGGTGCAACCAAATCATTCTTCCAAATTTCATATCCAAGGCATTTTTCTGCAACGATTTCTCCTGCCTTTAATATAAATCTCCCAATTTTTAAGTTTTCATTATTTGTTTCCTCTCTTTAAGTTGTCATCATAATATGTGGAATACTACTACTTAAGTAATTTCATCATATATGATATGCCACACTTGTTTTGCATATGTACTTTATGAATGCTAAATACTACACTTTTATCACAATAAATATTTACAATGTGATATCATAGTTTAGAAATACTTGCTAGAAATATATTTTATTTGTTTGGGATTTTTGGTCTAAATTTCATTTTAATTTTGTGGCTTTCAAAATATGATTCATTATCATTATTTTTATGTTTTGAAACAATACTTTTTTGTAACATACTTTATGAGGAATTAAAACTTACAGCTTCTAAAATATTTACTTACATGATAATAAGGTGAGTTTCGACAGCCTATAAAATAACTGAAATGGCTAATAAATGAAAAACTCCTACAGAAAACTATGCAACTTGGAAATGTTCTATAGCGGACTGCTCGACAGAGCAATTCTTAGATAATTACTGAGTAAGGAAGGGATCGAAATTCCAAAACAACAGTACCTACTTTTACATTCATTATATCATATATTATATCATATACTTATTAATAGAAAATTATCTCAGAAACAGAATCTGCCTTGAATTATTTTGTTAATAAATACTCTTTAACTTTTTTAAAATAACTACTTTATAATTTCTTAACGCTTTTTGTTTTAACCAGAAGGATGATTTGAAGTAGTGAGCTTGGTAATGACATGAGTAGCAATAGACAGCTGTGTGGTATTACAAGATGTATCTGTTCAGTCATGTAGTTCCAGCCCTAGGTACATAATACAGCCTCAACTGTTTACAATTTTATATTCATCTCCAAAACCAACCAATTTGTCCCAAAACCAAATAAATCTCTAACAGTTGACAGGATAAGATGATGATTAAACAAAGCCTCTTTTACAGTTCTCAGTATTCAATCTCTAGTAGCTATGAATTTTATGTTTAATTAAGACAAAAATGTCAAACAATATTAAAAAAGCACACTGTGTTATGAAATCAATATGAATGCAGTAGCTGAGTAAGAAAATAATGTGAATAAAAAAAGAACAAAAGCTAAAAAACTTAATTCAGGCATATCTATGCATATTTTATAAGAATATAATATATCCTCTAACGTCAATCAAATCCGACTTTTATAAAAAATGATGTTAATTTATACTTATAAGTTTTTAAGTTATCACATTAAAAATTAATTTAAAACAAATGCTGATCTGATTATGTCTGTTATCTTTCTAATTTGTGAAGCAAATATATTGTAACAATAGATTTGCAACTAATTTGGAGTTTGGGAAACATTTTAGTAGAGAACAATACTCAGGATATCCCTAGCATGGGATGGGAAGTCTACAACTAGACAGACAGAAGTGGGTAGGTGCATTGTTCAACAAAAATCAATAGTGTGTGCGGGCCTGTGCTCGTACCAAAAACTACGGGAAAAGGGAGAATCCCGAACATCAAATCTCTTGTCTGACTGATCTCATTAATATTAACTATGACCTCATCCCGAGTTTAAAAAATAATCGCGGTTGTTGATGTATCATAGATGAGGAATTCCCTTTTGACACCTCCAATCTCCATTGATAAAATCTGAGGGTACTTACCGGACTAAAGAGGGTGGAGCACAGAGAAGAAATAGAACAGATTCACTAGTAACTTGGAGTTATCACATAACACACTTAACAATCCGAATGTCAGGGATTAATTTACAAATTTCCCTTCTAACGTCAATAACCACTTAATCAAATAACAAACCAGCCGGACCTTCGCAACTACTGTAACATTACTGCTGATGTATAATTGGTTGCCTTTTTACAATTGCTACAGACCAATCTTTGCGCATGGATCGTGCTGGATATTTTATTTCGCGCTAAATTTAAATACGCCTGTAATTTTCAATACAATATATTATATTACATAATGATAGGTATGAACAAATAGGAGATTTACTGAAAGAAATATTGATTTGATTTATAGATATATTTACAAAACGTAAATATATGAATAGAGAAACAATCATAAATTGAAGTAAATACAAAAACAGATATTTAACACGGCTCACAGTTATTAAGGCTGAATAATTCATACAAACGCATCAAATTATAACAAATAAATATTTAGTGCCACATCCAATATAAAAAGAATGAAAATTATTGTTGGTGTCATTTGTAAAGGAAGTAGTTTGTCGTATTTTATGTTTAAAAGGGATTTTTCTCAATTTTACTTAAAAACTATTACATGATAGCTCTTAGAATCGCATTTTCATTAAACCAATTGCTTGTATTAAATTTTATCTAAATCTGATTGCACTCATTTGTCTACTAGATATGCAATTCTAAATACGGATTTATTTGTCATTTGAAAAACTCAATACATAACATAACCTATAATTTATCATCTGTCAAAGATTTATTTACCGATATTGGTTTTTTAACATGAAAAAGTAAAAAAATGCAGAAAAAAGATACGAATAAAGCTGATCTTTCGAAAGCAGTTCACTCAAAAAATATAGACGAAGTATTGGAAAAAGTGACAGAGATCGATTATCGCTGTTCCTTTGATAAATGCAAGAATCGTACACATAATTTTGCGATAGACTGTAAGTTTTGTAAAGGCCGTTTTTGTACTAGCCACGGCTTGCCAGAAATTCATGGATGTGGCGAAGCAGTGAAGAGAGATGAAAGAAAAAAGATGTTGCATCCAGAAGTAAAATTGTCCAAGGAGAAACATTCACAAGCTCAAACAAAGTTGAATATGAAGTTGAAGCAAATGCAGTTGGAAAGAAAATCTAAGGGACCAAAGAAAAAGTAAATTATTGTTTGGTCTACTGTATTTTACAGTTTGAAAAATAAAATTACTTTTGTAAATTTCTAGTTTTTAAGTTTAATATAATTTTGTAAAATGTATATAGCTACTTATTAAATACAGTGTGGTTCCAAATGATCAATTACTTTCTAAGAACAAGGTAGGTAATAATAACATTTTTTATTTATGTCACAACATAAAAAATGATTGTATGCTATGAATGAGATGAGACTATGTTAATGACTATGACTAAGATTCTATTAAAACAGACTTCAGTTGTGTTATCATTCATTGATCATTGAATATCATTTCATTGATATTCAATATTGTACCCTGAGTTATTTTATTTATTTATTGCTTTTATAATCTACTCTAAACACAAATACAGTGATTATTATTTAGTAAAATGTTTGCAACAATTATATATATATATATATATATATATATATATATATATATATATATATATATTCAGGGGTTCTACAGTATTCACTGCCTTCCCTCGCTCAACTGTTTCCATCTCTCTCTGTTGTCCTATTCTCCATCGTTTAGGCCTCTCTTACTCATGGCGTCATCTACTTCGTTCCTCCAGGATTTTTGGGGTCGTCCACTTTTCCTCCTTCCTATGGGGCTCCATTCAGTTATTCTCTTTATCCATCTGCTGTTGCTAGTTCTTCTTACATGTCCCTACTTACGTGTCTGGAGTTTATGTTTGAAATATACCAGGGTATATTAGTTTCCCCAAGTATTTTAGAATAAAAATATGTGAACAATCTTTATGTTTGATAGTTTATGGCACCTCGATAACTCTATCCATTAGGTCAACACTGGTATTGAGTATTACCTTGTAAATAATTCTCTTTATCAAGGGATAACTGAGACACATTAGTAATAATATCTAAATTTTTCACCGTTTAAGCATCTGGAAAATATCCATAAGGATAAAAATTTCTATTAGCAATGAAGAAATAATATGTCAATGAAATTATGTGGTTTTGAATATCTCATCACTCATACTGCTCGACTCTCGGCATCTCCTTCTCTTAGTTCTTCTTAGAGCCTAAGATTTTAAACTACTGCTGTTAATAGGTACATACCATAACCAGACTTTTAATGTGTTATAACAAATATTTGTATTTTAAATCGTTTCCTGTCGAACGATATCGGCTGCATAGGCATGTGTATAGACAGTGTTTATTTGCAACGGTAAAGTTACAAACACTTATTAGTTCCACAGATAAGTCTGTAACGGAAAGTGTGATTTGTTGAGTGTTGAACTATTATAACGCACGTTAACACAAACAGTTTTTTGCCGCTTCTCGTCTGAAGTTAAAATATCCAAAGTAAGTATGCAATTTTGATTAGTATTAAGCTTCAGGTAGGCAATACATTTTAGCTTCTGCCATTCTGGTGCTAGAAGATAACGCTCTGCTTTAAATCTGATGCGTACTTGCCTATGACGGCATAGCAGATGTGTTCCAATGATGGCACAGTATGCCATCATGTGCACATGTTATATGCCATCAAAATGAATAATAATTGAAAAATTTTAAAAACTAAACTTTTTACTTATATTAAGGTAAAAGTAGATAAACAATACCATTTTGTAGGGTTTTTTAACTGAATTTGGAGCTTTCAAATCACACAAAATCTTCAATAGTAAATTTAAGTGTATATCTGAAATATCCTTAAAGGTTTAGTACAATCCTTAAAAATTGGATTGTCGTTATCTAGTTATACCTTAAACACTCGAATACCTTCTGATATTAGATATAAAGGCTTTGTTTTGTTGCAGGGCCTTTGTTAATATGGCGTCTACCAAGAAACCTAGGCAGAAGTGGTCGGAAGAGAACATGAATATGGCAATTCAACACATCCAAGAAAAGAAGATAGGATGGCTGTTGGCTTCCAAAACTTTTAATGTTCCAGCTACGACACTTCGTAGACGTTTTGCAAACAACTCCGATGGAAGAAAAGAAGATTTGGGTGGCCGAAGAATTACACTACCTCCTCATCTTGAGCAAGAGCTAGCTACTCATGTGATTGATATGGAAACAAGATTTTTTGGTCTCACAACGCTAAATTTGAGACGATTAGTTTTCGAACTTGCTGAGAGAAATAACATCAAACACAAATTCAACAAAACGACTAGTCTTGCTGGATGGAAGTGGGTGAGGGGTTTTTTTAAAAAGAAATAGTACCGTTTTACTCAGAACACCAGAAAATACATCTCTCGCGCGAGCACAAGCATTTAATAAGAACAATATTAAAGCATAGTTTATCTCTTTAGAAACAGTTTTAGATACATACAATTTTCAATCCGAAAATATATTCAACGTTGATTAATCAGGTCTTAGTACTGTTCAAACAAGGCCTCCAAAAAGTGTTTGCAACCAAGGGACGGAAACAAGTTGGAGCACTGAGCAGTGCGGAACGAGGTCAGCATTTAACAGTTGTATGTTCAATGAATGCAATTAATTGGTACTTTTGTACCACCTGCATTTATTTTTCCCAGAAAAAGGTTCAAAAATTAATTAATGGACGCTGCCCCACCGGGAAGTGTTGCTTTTTGCCAGGAGAAAGGGTGGATGTCTTCAGACATTTTTGTTCAATGGCTTAAACATTTTATTCACTATACCAAAGCTTTGAATGAGAACAAAATATTATTATTGTTAGATGGCCATAATAGTCATAACGGACTGGAAGTCTTACAAGTTGCAAAAGAGAATGGTATTGTACTTTTCTGCTTTCCACCACACTGTTCCCACCGGGTGCAGCCACTCGACGTGGGCTTTTTTAGTCCTCTACAAACCTATTATAACCAAGAGATTCAAAATTGGTTAAAACAAAATCCTGGAAGACTCGTTACGCACTTCCAAGTTGCTGGGTTGTTTAAAACAGCTTACCTTAAAAGTGCTACTCCTGCTAATGCCATAAATGCCTTTGCCAAAACAGGGATTCAACCTTTTAATCCTGATATTTTTGAGGAATGGATGTTCGCTCCATCATTGGTCACAGATAAACCTATAGAGAGCAATCAAGATCGAACTCGAAGGAAAAGCTACGTACAACAGTGGATTAGAACGGAAATCTGTGGATGACACTTTTCCTGAAAAACGAACATTATACCGAATGGCAAAAGAAGGGATATAGAGAAATGATGAGAAGGAACAAGAATCCGCGAGCGATAACGAAAATTTTGAAGATGATGATTCCGACGTCGCTTTCTTTTTATTTGTTGTATTATTGTTCTCTTTGAATAAAATGCGAAAATTCCACTAAAAAATATTTTTTTCTATTATACTGTGCAGCCATGCCATCATAGACAAGGAATGTGCCTATGATGGCACACTTAACATTTCTGATATTTCAATTTTTTAATATAAAAATCCACATTTCCTTTGACCTTTATATATCCAGCTTAATTGGTGCATTCAACTGAACTAGAAAAAAAAAATTGTAACAAATATGATCATGTATTTTAATAAAAAAAAACGAGAGGTAAAGTTAGGTATGCCATCATAGGCATACTTCCCCTACTTCTAAGATAAGACTTTGTCACACCTGAGAGACTGGGCTAAACGAGGCCTTACAATTGGCTCCCAAAGAAAGTTATGAGTTTTATTGTTCTATATTGGCTCCCAACTGTCGGAGGTTGTTATATTGTTACCCATTGGCACCCATAGTTTCTAGTGGGTCGTTCAATGGTTACACACCTTTGCAGATATTTGAATTTCTTTTAACGAAGATTTACTTACGCATATAGTATGCTATGCTTCTCAGACAGCATCTCAACTAGGATTTAGTGTTCATGAGGTGTTCACGAGCCAAATGCCTTCATAGGAATATTGTAAGTCAGCGGATATAATGCAAATTCAAGGAGAGGAATGTATTGGGAAGAAGCAGCTGATGTCCAAAATATAATGGTATCCAAAAGCTTGCGCACTAATAGATTCGAAACCATTATAAGATTTCTTCACTTCAATGATAATTTAGCTACTGATCTAACATATTGAACCTACAAGATATTTCCATATCTTCAAATGTTGAAAAAAATCTTTTGCCGAATTCAGTGTTTAAGAAACAGAATGAAGCATAGTCGAACCAGTACATAAAAACCACTTCGCTTTGGATACAAGCCTTGGTGTTGGAATCTAAAATCTGGTTGTTTGATTGACTTTCAGGTCCAAACAACAACAAAATGATTATAAAAAAGAATTTGATTTAGGAAGTGGTATAATCCTGCAATTTTCGGAGAATTTGCCAACATTTGAATGTGGAAAAGTAATGCCTTATGTTATTTAACCGCCTTTGATACACCTCAAGTTGGTGGATCAGCAGTGGGTTATTAGACTATTATATGATAGGCACAAACTCATTACTTACTCATAGCGTTATAAAATATCATGTAACTTCATAACTAATGTTAAGATGTGAGGTTTGAAACGTCTTCCATTTTTAAAAATAGTTCTTAATAAATTTTATTACAACGTATACTCTGAGTTTTCTGACAATAACTAATCATTACTAATAAACACAGAAAAACAATAAAACACCATTAATTTATTTAAAGATACAATATGAAGGTACATAAATGAATAAAGTTTTTTAAATCTAATATCTAAAGAACTTAGTTTAGCTGGGATATAAGCCGGAATCAGAAGGATCTATACATTCTCCATTAGAGAAGCAAATTGGATCTGACAGCAGAGAATCTGTTTTGAATTGTGTTAAAAATATGTCGTAAAGTTTTTCTGCATCCTTGTCATCCAGATTGTAATCCTGAAAAATAAATATAATTGTAAGCATATAAAAAACATTATAGTAATATAATTGTGAAAGTTGAAGAGCAATTTTCATAAAAATGTTAAACACAAAATTACAAGATCTCCAACAAAGACAATAATGATATCATCATCATCATTATCAACTTGTATCCGTACACTGCTTGACATAGGTCTCCCTCAGCTCTTTCCATCTGTCTCTGTCTTGTGCGGCTTACGTCTGCTCCGTAGTGCTTCTTGTTTTGGTCTCCACTCAACAATACGTTTTGTCCATCGGTTGTCTAATAATCTGGCGACGTGTCCTTCCATTTTAGCGTCGCGATTTTTTCGATAGCGTCTGCTGTTTTTGTTCTACGATGTATTTCTTCGTTTGGGATTCGGTCTCTCAGAGAGACACCCAACATTTGGCGCTTCATAGCCCTCTGAGTCACGCGAATCTCATTCACTACCTTTTTTGTGAGTGTTAATGTTTCCGCTCCATAAGTGAGTATAGGTAACACACATTGGTCAAAGATTTTCCTTTTGGGGCATATGTTTAGTTTAATTTACCAAACGCCGCCCAGGCTAATCCTATGCAACGTGGGAGCTCACACGAGGGTTTGTCCAAAGCTTGGATAATTTTATTTTCACCTACTTTAATTGCCTCGATCACTGCTTCGGCCTCGCCAGGGGATTTATTATTTTTCTTTTATAAAAGTGCCGTTTTGAGTTCGTATGGAGTTATTTCTGGCAACAATTCTGATCCCTGGTTTGTGATTTTGGGCAGGGGCTGATCTTGTCTTTCGTCTGTACTCTCATACATTTCGCACTAAAAGAATTCGACAACCTCAAGGATTTTGATTCTATCCTTAGTAGTGTTTCCATCTTTGTTTTTTTTTGTACATATTTTTGTGGCCTATGTTGTTCGTATTTCGCCTCAAAACTTTTAAACTTTTATTTTCTTGAATTATTTTAGTCATTTTTCTTGTATTGTTTTTTAAGTCTTTTCGCATTGACCGGTGGATATCTTTATGTAATTTCTTCATTGTTGTGTTGTTGGAGCCGTATTTTTCCATCAGCTGTCTTCTTTTACCTATTAACTCTTTTGTATTTTGGCTCAGTTTTTTTTTATGGGTCAGACCGGTCGAGCAGCACTCCATTTCCATTTCTTTTAGTGCCTTTTAGTTTAATAATGATAACGAGACTATAAATCGGAAATCTAATTCTGGATTCAGCCCAAATCTGTGTTTTCTAAGCTTTGTAAAACAAACAGACGACAAATGCACTGAAATGCACTGGCATGGGAGTTTATAATTTGTATCCACGTCATACCAATTCGTCTAGGCAGAAATCTCTTCGTGAAAACGATTTCCTAATACTTTATACTAGAGTAAAATGTAAAATAAAAATGAAATAGACGCGGACGGGGAAGTCCCGGAAGTATCTAAATATAGGTGCATGAATATGAGCAAAAATATTGCCAAATAAGGATTAGCAAAACTGTCGATGTAATAAATATTTTTTGACAGGCTTTTATAGACTATGTTTTGAAGAATAGAATAATAAAAATTATGTCAAATGCAAAATGATAAGAATATTATATAAAAAGCACCAAATGAGCACAATAATTTAAAAAGGCATACAAATAAAAAAACCTTAAAAAAGTGGTGGAAAATATTCCTGCTTTTACTATTTACCATAAGAATTATGCTTAGACATCAGGACTTTACTAATAAGAATAATAATATGAAACATAACGAGGTATTAACTGCCCATAAAAGAATTTATTTCTTTTGTAAACAATCAGTTTGATTGATTGTTTTGCACTTTTTTGTCATAAAACAAAGCGGCAATAAATTTATTGTCTTGGTAGAATATAGTCAATCAAAATAAATACCAAGTATCTAGCTAAACGGCGAGTACACATTTTTGTTATGCCTTCATATTGGACTAGCTTAGTATTATAAAAGTATGATAGATACTTAGATAAATAGTAATGATGAGTTTTTCTGATAGATGTATTGTTGCTCCTATTGTTGTCCAACAGGTAATAAAAAGAGAGACGAATGTAGGAAAAAACTAGTAAATTTGGTGGTTCAGTTTGTTAAAACCGGAATACTTTTTCTTTCTTTAGGTATATAAAGGCATAATACCAAACGAATTTTCAAAATTTTTAGTTTTTATCTCTAGACTTTTTTGAAAACGAGAAAGGATATGACAGACTGCACAAACGCAGTAATTAAACAATAGTAATTGACGAGAACAAGTGATTTATTCCAATTACCTAGGGTGCGCCACAAGTTTCAGGCATAAAAATGCATAAACCCTGAAATAAAGTAAAAAAATAAGTATTATTATCAATATTTGGGAATTGAATAAGTATTCAATTTTCCGGATGACAGAATGACTTCTTTTGAATGAATGACATGACTATTACGCAACGTTTACAAAACTTATTTGGGACTGGCGCCTGATGAGGTTGTATGGTATATTTTTTTATATATTCTCCCCCCCTCCGCGCCAAAAAGTTACATATATTGAGTATACTTACAGATGGATTTAGCTGTGGATTTTTCTTCAAGTATCCCAAAAACAGATGGTGGTAAAGGACACGTTTTCTATCTGAAACAAAAAACATTAATTCATAACAAATACTAAACTGATATTCTGTAAACTTGTCAGTTTTGGTATGTTGTTACTGGTAACATCTTCTTTTATTATTGGTAATGATGTTTTCTTCGATTTTCCGTGTGAGTGCTTTGGACCTTTTTAATTGTTTGTTTTTTCCGTTCTTCGATCTTGTGGAATTCCCTTTTTATAAATGGCAATAGATAATAATTTTTCATTAAAATCAATGTAAGCATTTTTTTTTCAGTTCCATACAGAGTCACTAATTCCGCAGTGGCGTCTTCCCCAACCCACTGTGAATTCATCTTTTTGAGGGCCAAATATTATTCTGAGAACCTTTCTTTCAAATACTAGAATCTTATTGATTTGCTGGTTGAGCGTCCATCTTTCACTGTTATATGTAGTAATTGGGCGAATTATCGACTTGTACAGTGTTAATTTAGATTTTCTCTGCAGCTTCGATCTTAATACTGTTAAAAGGGAGTATAATGCTCTATTTCCCGCAACTATCCTTGCTGAGACCTCTTTTTCTATGTGGTTGTCCGCTGTGATTATCGCCCCCAGGTATTGAAACTCCTTTACTACTTTAAAGTTGTAATCATTAATACTGCTGTTCTGCCTAACTCTTGGTCTTGGATTTTTGGTTACTACTATGTATTTCGTCTTCTCTTCATTTATTCGGAGATCCAGACTACCTGTTTCCTCCTCGAGCTATGAAAACACCTCCCTCACGTCTCTTGTAGAATGCGTGACTGCATCTATATCATCAGCAAAGGCCAGCAACAGTTTTGATCCTTGATCAGCAAATCCTCCTGTGAGCTCAAACGATATTTTACTTATTGCATATCCTAAAGCAAAATTGAACAGCAACGGTGACAAAGGGTCCCCCTGCCTAAGTCCTGAATTTATACCAAATGGCATCGATGTTCTGCTTCCTATCTTTACTTGAGCATATTAGTCTGTCACGCACTTTTGCGTTAATTCAACTAATTTTCTTGGTATTTCCATTTCTAATATTGCTATCCACAATTTGCTTCTTTTTATGGAATCATATGCTTGCTGGAAATCTATGAAAATTTGGTGAACATCGCGGTTGAATTCCCAGTTTTTCTCTATTTGTCGTATGGTAAATATCAAACGGAGAAAGATTGAACAACATAAGATACGCTGATGATACTGTCATTTTTGCAGACAGTCTTAAAGGTCTGCAGACACTTGTCTCCAGGGTGGCAGAAGTAAGTAGCAGGTTTGGGCTTGATTTTAACATAAAAAAAACCAAATACATGGTTATAAGCAAAAATAGGATACCACCTGGTCAATTACTAGTTAACCAACAACCTATAACACAAATTACCAACTTTTGTTATCTGGGTGCAAACTTAAATGAACAGTGGGACCAATCGACGGAAATTAAGATAAGGATCGAGAAGGCAAGATCAGCTTTCGTCAAAATGAAACAAATCTTTAACAGCCACGATATAAAATTGGAAATAAAAGTTGGTTTACTAAAATGCTACGTATTCTTCATTCTTCTATATGGCGTGGAGTCATGGACTTTAACTGAAGCATCACTGAAGAGACTCGAAGCATTTGAGATGTGGTGCTATAGACGCATGTTGAGGATTTTTTGGATAGACAGAGTTACCAACGAAGAAGTACTACATAGAATGGGTAAAGAGCGCGAACTAGTCATAACCATAAAACATCGCAAACTAGAATACCTGGGCCATATAATGCGTAATGAACAACGATACAACCTACTTCGGGCCATACTTCAAGGTAAAGTGCATGGGAAAATAGGTCCAGGGCGAAGTAGAATATCCTGGCTGCGTAATCTGCGCAAATGGTTTAACTTAACCACTACCGGACTTTTCAGGGCAGCAGTCAACAAAGTCAGAATAGCCATGTTAGTGTCCAACATCCGTAACGGATAGGCACCATAAGAAGAAGAAATATCTGATCTATAGTTGACCTTCCAGCACGAAAGCCGCATTGGTAGTCGCCTAGAATATCTTGCGAATATGGTGTGTCTCTTTAGCAAGATAATTGATAACACTTTATATGATGTGCTAAAAAGCGATATGCCTCTATAGTTTCGGAATTGTTTTTCTAAGTTTCATGTTTGACTAAGTTCGGCCAGTAATGCATTTCCAACGCTTACCGACATTGGCGCCAGTGACGTCAGAATTAGACTTTAGGCAAATTGTCGCATACTCTACTACTTTTATACTATTATAATAATCGGCAACATCATAAGGAACAGCTAAAGATATGGAGGGCAACTAATTTTATTGGGA
The DNA here is from genome assembly GCF_040954645.1 of Diabrotica undecimpunctata. Classification (NCBI taxonomy): domain Eukaryota; kingdom Metazoa; phylum Arthropoda; class Insecta; order Coleoptera; family Chrysomelidae; genus Diabrotica; species Diabrotica undecimpunctata. The sequence continues at coordinate 35,225,721 of NC_092810.1, forward strand.
AAAGTAGATGGAAAACGAGGCCTAGGAAGGCTAAAGAATCTACGTACGCGATTCAACACAACAACCGCAAATCGTTTTAAGCAGCATGGTGTAAAGTAAAGATTGTCATAATGGTCGCTAACATCCGAAACGGATAGACACTACAAAAAAAAGATAGTAAGTAATAATACTGGATATACCCTCCACGCGATTTCGCGTAAAATAAAACACAGAGGATTTATCTGGATTAATCAAGTCATTGATTAAAACAAAATTTTCTCACAAAACCCATAATCCATTTTATTGACTCGTCATGGTTTAAATTTTTTACAATTTATTAAATAGTTTCATAATCTCTAATGTATAATTCCAAGACAGATTAAGTCGTAAAATATGATATAATTAGATTAGATAAATATGAATCAATAAAAGACGCATAATTATAAGGTACTTATCATACCTATAGGATTACCAAAACTTCTGACACACCTACGAAAGCACTAGGAATTTTACACCAAATTTAATTATGATGGTAGATTGGAATTCATCGTAGTGTATTTTATCTTTTATAAATTTTTCATAAAGATTCAGTTTTAGTTATACACTAGGTTTCAGCTCTTGGCGGAAGAAAGATAAGTCAAAGCTATACTGCTCTGTATATGTTTCTTTCTTAACAAACATAATCCAGCCCTATACTGTATTTACCTTACCACAAAGTCGAATTTTCGTTAAACGTCTTTTTAACGTTTTTTATTACCTCATAAATCTCTCAAATTTTTATTACTATAGAAACTTTCATCTCTGGCACCAACCCGGCGTGATATTAAGACTAATATTGGTACAAAACCTTTTGAATTTACAAACTAGGAAGCCATAAACAAGATAATTTTTACAGATGCTCTGACGAAGAGTAATTAATCAGAGTTTTTTATAATCAACCACTTAAAGTTTGGTTCTCATCTTATCTTGAGGAAAGAAACATCCACAATACATAGTACGAAACACGAAATGATTGTGTACACAAGTGAAGAAGTGTACCAAAAAGAAAATAGCTTGTGTCAAGAAGATGAAATTGTAATAATCATTGCGAATGTTTTTCAAAAGAAATAGGAAATTATTTTTATGGTATACAAAAAGAATTATGATGTTTTATAAGAGGTCAAAGAACGGAGGTAAAAGAAAGTAAATAATACAAAGGCTATATCTGGAGGAACATCAAATGATGTTAAACCCAGAAATACAGGAAATAATTAGAAACTAAGAAACAAGCAAAATGGCTTGGAAATGGCAGGAAACTAAATATTGAAAACAATATCCAGTCAATCAATTCATGTCCTGGAACTTTATGCAAATTCAACTTTAGTATTCAGGACTTGTGTGGACAAAAACCTCTTGTCAGAAATTACAGACCACTTTGAGTGTCAACGTCAACTTACAATTACACTGTCGGTATTATTCCTCGAGTGTAGAGTGAATACTCTACAACAACGTTCTCTGCAAACTGATCCGCTTTTTCAGAGCTTGAACGCACGCAGCTTTTGTTAAACTTTCTGAGTAGTGGTAGATCCTCCTCCTCCTCAGTCCTAATCCCTTTTGGGATGTGGTGACTCCATCAGGCCTTTACAGTTTTTGTACGATTTCTCTCCATCCTCTCCATTCTCTGTCCTGGGCTAGTTGTTCGGCTTCATGTAACCCTTGGTTAATCAGTATTTTTGTTTGATCTACCCAACGGCTTGGAGATCTTCCCCTAGGTCTCTTTTCTTCAACTCTACCCTCGACTATCAGTTTTTCCATCGTGTCTGTTCTTCTAGCAATGTGTCCAAAATACTGCAAATATCTCTGTTGTATTTGTTTAAGCAATCTATCCTTTACTTTAAGTTGTTCTAATATCGATACGTTAGTGCGATGATCACTCCAGGATATTCTCAACATGCGGCGGTATACCCACATTTCAAAAGCGTCCAGTTTATTTTTATCCGCTTTCTTTAAGGTCCACGTTTCGGATGCATATGTCGCTATGGGAAAAATGAGCGCCCTTACCAGCCTTAGTTTTGTGTGTATTGTTATGATAGAATTTTTCCAAATTGCTACCAGTTTCATCATAGCTGTTCTAGCAGTAGTCAACCTTCTACGTATCTCTCTGTCACACCCTCCGTCATTTGTTATTAGGGACCCCAGGTATATGAAACTATTTACTACTTCAAAGCCCCCAATTTCTTTAATGTGTTGAAGATTATTCCGAGCTCTGTCTACTATCATGATCTTTGTCTTACTCCTACTTAGCTGTAGTCCATATATTTTGCTTTTTTCCTCCAGACGTCTCATTATGTCTTCCATTTCTTCTTGATTTGCCGCGATTAATAAAGTGTCATCTGCATATCTGAAGTTATTAATTTTTTGACCTCCTACTGATATTCCGCCCTTCCATCCGTCTAGTACCTTTCGCATAATGTGTTCGCTGTAGATATTAAACAGAGTTGGCGAGATTATGCATCCCTGCCTGACACCTGCCTCTGTTTTGAAATGATCGGAATGGGTGCTGTTTATTGTTACTGTGCACTTATTATTTTCATATAGACTTCTGATTAGTTGAATTAAGTGGTGGGATATTCCCATTTCCGCTAGTATGAACCATAACTGCTGCCATTTGACTTTATCGAAGGTCTTTGTGTAATCCACAAAGCACATAAGCATAGTAGTATTGAATTCACAAGTTTTCTTCGATTAGCTGTCTGACATTAAGGATGTGTTCTCTTATGCCTTTTCCTGGGACAAATCCCGCTTGTTCCAGTGGTAGATAGTCCATTGAAAACTTACATTGAGATTACAGTTTTAAAAGGACGCAATTTTATTTTTTTTTATGTGTGGGAGTGGTACATATAAGCTTGTGTTCAAGTTTGTGGGGTTGCTACCCTTGTCCCCCTGGCCGCCATCTTGGAAAAAGGGGGACAAATGATTTTCGCGCTGTATCTCGTGAATTGGCATTATCTACAGAAAATTCTATAAAACATTATTTGTAGCACATTAAATTGTCTATAACTTTATTTCTATTATTTTTTACCATAAAATTGAAAATAAAAAGGTTATAAACAAAAATAACTAAAAAAATTTGGGCCTTAAAATTTTTTTTCTAGTAATTTTACAAGAAAAAGACATATCAGAACGATATCATAGAAAAGTTGACCAGGTTCTTGAATATTCTTAAGAAATAGATAAAAACGAACCAGTAGGCTGAGTTTTTTATTATATATTTTTTTATTCATACAATTTATTATTTTGTTAACATTTCTATGGTATTATTAGTTTATTATCGTCCTTTTTCTCCACCACCTATGAGGCAGAGTATGGAGGCGCATTTTTTAAGTGGTCTTTATTTACCATTAGGCCTAAATTTCCGGGCGGATTAATATTAAGCATAATTATATATTTAAAAAGTTGTTATCCAGCTATTGTTATTTCAGTTTCTTTGATGGTACAGGTTACGGCAATTTTTCGACTAATTTTAATATTTCCATGACGTCATTGCAGGTTTGACCAGAACAACTGAAGCACACTGCAGAGTATTTGAGGCCTACTTGTCGGAACCACACATACTTGCACGGTTTTTGTTGCATTCGCAATAAATTAATTTTAGAAGTTCGGGGGTTGCTGGAGTTTTGAAAGTTTTGATTGGTATCCAAATTTTTCCATGCTTTTTCTAGCCCTAATCTTCAGCAGTGTTTCCTGGTGATAAACTCTAACTGTGGAAACGAGCTGCAACGTGTGTTGGCGGAAACGATGATAAGTTAAATATAATTTTGGTCACTGTCTTGTCGAACCGTTTGTGCCTCATGCTGTTAGAGAATAATTTTTATTTCCACCATATAAAGAGACGAAAAAACGTTCACCAACGACAGTGTGCAAAGATTGCTCGGCTTTCCCAATGTGAAATAATGCTGTTCCGCTAGCTAACTCTGGATGTTTCTGTAAAATTTTGATGAATTTAAGTTTATCGATCTTGTAAAGACATAAAAACTGTCAACACTTCAACGGAATAAGTGCCAATTTTGGATGCTAAAGTAATTGGGAAAAGTACCAAATAGTTTTTAGTACCTAGGATCGGTCTTACAATGCAATGGGAAAATATATGGGAATGCAATCAATAAAGAGATAGATAAAATGGAAGGAGAAGAGTAGTGCGTTTTGTATCAATAAAACTAAAAGAAAAATGCTATAAAACTGATATAACATCAACTATGATGTACGGAACTGAATGTTAGGCACTTAAAAAGAACGTGGAACAACGAATTCATGTAAAGGAAATGAGAATGCCTTGTTGAATGAGTAGAGTGACAAAAAAACAGGATGAAGACAATAAAATGATATAGTTCATTACTACTAAAATCATGTGTTGTTTAATTTGTTTATTGTTTTCGTTTTCTTGATAATTTATTTGCTCAAAATAATATTTGCTTCTTTTAATCCAGTTAAAGATCCTTAATCTCACATCTGTTTATCTTATTGGTCATTATTTATTTATTAGCTGTTTTCTATTTGTGGATTGTTTACTGATTGATTGGTGACATATTTCTAAGAGTTTGATAATTATTTATCACTTAAGAGTTAATGTACCTATACCAACAATACGTTTGCATAAATGATTTAAAAATAATCTTTCTGCAAATATATTTTGCAATATGTTTACAGACTTGATATACCTACTCTTAAAGTAATCTTCAATTGGGATCAATAAGTATGAAACAAAAGTAGAGACTAACAAGGGAATAAACTATGATAAGTTTGAAAAATTAGGGAAACATCGAGGAAATAAGGGCAACTGAAGTACTGACCATAATTTGTCAGTAAAGGATAAAATAGATCCTCGGTGGACGAAGGAACTCGTTCAAAGAAAACGTCCTAAAAAGAATAACTCAGCACAAAAGATAGCGATGACAGACAAACTTGTAACAAGGTAGAAATATATGGTGACAAAACAGGTTTGAAATTAAAAAACCCGACAGATGTTTATTTAAAATTAATTATAAAAGGTATATAATTTAAAATTCCTTTCGGGTTACATCAGAGAACGTTTTCAGACTAAAAAGCTCATCATCAGTGTTTGCTTACCTGGAATAAGTATTTCCACTTAATTTAAGGTAAACATAAAGGTAAAATTTGCTGTAAAATTACATGCATAAACCTGATCATGCAACAAGACCTGTAGTTTCTTTTTATACAGCTCCGTTATATAAACTTTTAAAATGTTAGAGATTATTTTAGAACACACTAAATTTTCACCTAAATTTACCGTAAAAATACAATAGAACTAGTTAATCAAATACAACATTTTCAATTACAACTTCAGATTAATTTAATTTAGTGGCTTCTTAGTATTCCTCCTACAAAAACTTTTCAACAAATATTTCAAAAGATCCCGTATTCAAATAGTTTTTATATTGGTAAAGATACGTAGACGATGTACAGGTATGTTTTACAGGAATTAACATTCAACTTGACCAATTTTTATCGTATATTAATTCACGATATCAAACGAAATCCCTGTGAAATACCCATTAGTAACACATCGTCCAAAAAGAAGACTAAAATCGACAGAAAGTGTATGAAGATAGGCACGTGGAATGTTAAGTCAATATACGAAGCAAGTAAAGTCCATAATGTCATTCAGGAAATGGAAAGACTTGGCATAAAAATATTACGACTAAGTGAGACAAGATGGCCCAATTCAGGTGACTTATTAGTAGGCCAAACAAAGATATACTACTCTGGTAATGACAATGACCCAAATCATTGGAACGGAGTAGCGATATTAGTTAACAAAACCACCCAGAAATTTGTAACTGGCTTCTTACCCACCTCGGATAGAGTTATGATGGTAACACTAAAAACAGCTCAATCTAGAGTCAATATAATTCAAGTATATGCTCCCACAGCAGAAAAGTCAGATGAAGAGCTCGAACAGTTTTATAATGAATTACAGCAAGCTTTAGAAGTAACCAAGTCTAGAGACGTTACAATATTCATGGGAGATCTAAATGCAAAAATCGGTAGAGGAAGTCAAGGTGATTTTATTGGAAACTTTGGACTGGGACCCATAACGAGAGAGGAGACAAATTGGCTCAATTCTGCCAAGAGACCGCTTTTATTATCGCGAATACTTATATCGCGAATAATCTGCCGCCAGGAGACTCTATACATGAAAATCTCAGCAGACAACCAACATAACGTCATCAGAAACCAAATTGACTACCTTCTCATCTGCAAACGATATCGAAATTCCATAAAATCAGTAAATTCATACCCCGGAGCTGATGTGAGATCAGATCACAACCCAGTTGTAGGAAGGTTTAGAAGAAATAAGGAGAAAGATCAGAGATGCAAAGGAAATATGATATAGTCACAGATGCGAAGAGATTGAGCAGTTGGTAGAAAAACATGATAACTTAAACCTTCATAAAAGAATTAGGTAAATAACATGCACTAATATTAAGAAAAAATCAAACATACTGCTGGATAAAAACGGCAAAATAATTATAGACGTCGGTGAAAGGCTTAAAAGATGGCAGGAATATATTCAAGAGCTATTTAAAGACAAACGGACTGAGATAGTACTAGAGCAGGAAAAGTTCGACAACGGCCCAGACATAACAGAATATTAGGTATTAGAGGCGATAAAGCGAACAACGAACAACAAGGCAATAGGTCCTGAGGAAATACCTGTAGACATAATACGGTTAATAGAAGAACAGCAAATTGGAATATTGGTCGACTTAATCAATACAATATACAGTATTCTCAGAGATTGGCCGATGTCAACATTCATAACACTAGCAAAAAAACCAAATGCAAAAGAATGCCAAGACCACCGGATAATAAGTTTAATGAGTCATACGCTCAAAATATTTTTAAAACTTATACACCGGAGAATACACAATAAACTTGAGCAGAACATAAGTGACACACAATTTGGATTTAGAAATGCACTGGGAACGAGGGAATCTACTTGTGCAAAGGTGCATGGATGTTAATCAGCCAGTATATATGTGTTTCTTGGATTACAACAAAGCCTTCGATAAGGTCAGACATAACCGTCTTATCGAATTACTTGAAAAAAAAAACTTAGATATGAGAGACATCAGGATCATTAGCGCTATCTATTATAATCAGATCGCAGTGGTAAAAGTTAACAACGTCTTTTCAAACGAAATACAGATTTAGAGGGGCGTCAGGCAGGGCTGTGTCCAGTCTCCTACTTTGTTCAATTTGTATTCAAAGGAAATAATCCAGGAAGCACTAGAAGAACTAACTATGGGAATAAAAGTAAATGGCTGACCAATCAATAATATACGGTTTGCCGACGACACTATTTTATTAGCGGAATGTCTTGAGGATTTACAACAAATGGTTGACAGAGTGGTAGAAGTCAGTGAAGAAAACGGACTGTCCCTAAACACAAAAAAGACACAATTTATGGTAATTACAAAAACCCAACAGCGCCAAGAAAACATGGAGAAAACATGGAAATACATGGAGAACAAATTAAAAAAGTTAAAAAATATGAATATCTGGGTACAATAATCAACGAAAATAATGAGTACACAGAAGAGATTAAGGCAAGAATACGACAGGCAACAAATTCTTTCAACGAACTGAAAAAAGTGCTCTGCAGCAAGGACATTTCAATTTCTTTAAAGATAAGACTTCTGAGATACTACGTGTTCTCCATTTTATGGGTTGAAGGCTTGGACATTAAAGAAAGATGTTTCGGACAGATTAGAAACCTTCGAGTTATGGGCCTACAGAAGGATATTAAGAATAAGTTGGGTGGATAGAGTCACGAATGTCGAGGTGTTGAGAAGAATGGGAAGAGATAAAGAGGTTTTAAATACAATTAAAGTCAGAATACTGCAATATCTGGGACATGCCATGAGGGGCGAGTGTTATAACTTGTTGCAATAAATAATGCAAGGAAGAATACAGGGTAAAAGGAGTCGCGGAAGAAGACGCATCTCCTGGTTAAACAATTTGAGAGCTTGGTTTAACTGCACTTCTGCTGACCTCTTTAAAGCAACGTTATCGAAAGTGCGATTTGCCATGATGGTTGCAAACCTTCTTAGAGGAGATGGCACATGAAGAAGAAGAAGATACTCATATTGAATTTACATAGAAACAGAACACAATCAATCCATAATATTTTTAGATTTAAAAATTATCAAACTTAAAAATAAACATGAGTTCTCCGTATTTCATAAACCTACCCATACTGACACGACTATACACAATTCATCATCCCATCCTACACAACATGGCAGTCTACTATACCATATTACATATATTAATAGAAATTCCAAAGTCAAAATACAACTTTGAGATAGAATTAAATATCATTAAGCAAATAGCAGTAAACAATGGGTACAAGCCCTGAAATGAGTATTTCCACCACCAGAGAAAAAATCCAGTACCTTCTGCTCGATTACATATACAGGCAAGATATCAACAAAAATAGCCAAACACATAAAAAAGAAAGGAATAACACCAGCTTTTAGAACAAAACAATAACTTAAGCAAATATATTAAAACAACAAGAGCCAAAGTAAAAAGCACTTACACAGTGGTGTCTACAAATCTAAATGTAGCGACTGTCCAAAAACTTACATCGGTCAAACTGGTAGAAATTTTAACAAACGTAGAGCAGAACAATAAAGGGATTTCAATAATAGAAAAACAGACTCTATGTACGCACTTCACCCTCTAGATCATATCCATTCTTTTAATGACGAATTTCAAATTCTTCACATCCAAAATAAAGGCCTTACGCTATCTTTATTAGAATATATGGAAATAAACAAATTAAAAAATACAGACGTAATCCTGCCCAAACAGCTGTAGTGATAAGATATAATAAATTTTGTGGAGGTTTTGAAAACAAAGTTTTTAGTGTTAATCAAGTAACTGTCGAACCCACCACTTCACCATTCACGAACACCATCCATCAAAAGGTTGTTGGCATTTAAAAAGAGCAAACCCTTCGTTGTGAAAGTTTAATAAAACAACTGGATCTAAGCAAAAGTCTCACGACCACGTGCCACAGACACGCGGTATCTTTCCTGAGCTAAGAAGAAGAAATGTAAAGATACTGTTGATGTGAGAGTCAAAAGTACGAAATTTTCAATTGCATGTATGTTTCTGTTTACGATATCAAAATCGCACATTACATGAAATAATAATCTAGTATTATCTTATTAATAGAATAAATATTCCAAATATATCGGTACTTACCTGTGTTGGGTATATTTTTAAAGAGATCGTTCAAATATTGTTGGTCTGACGAATTCAGCGTTTCAACACTTAAACCGATACAGATTCCCAAACAAATTATAAACAATAGCGATTGTAGACCCATTTTTTATCTAAAAAATTTGCTAGTATTAATTTAAAGGAATAATTTAGTACAAAATGTATGTTTGTTGCTTTCGTGTGTGGTACTATAAAAATGATAGTGGTTTGACTATAATTTGTGACCTACTGGGGAAAGTTACTCAAGTATGTAAAATTGTAAAAAATATTATGTAGATGGCAAAGACTTATTAAACCTTATCCAAAATGCCTACTGTATTCAAATAACAACATCAAAATGAAAAAGAGATATACACACAGTTACAATCATAGACATATAATACAAATATAGTGACTGTTGCAATACAGGCCCATTCCCCCAGTGCGGCATAGAAAACTGACGCAAAGCAGTCCCTGCATATCTTTCTAATTTACCAGGTTAATTGACCACGTGACCTAAATGACCAATGAGAAGGTCACGTGGTTGATAAACCCGGTCCATTAGAATGAGATGCAGGGACTGTTTGCGTCAGTTTTCTATGCCGCACTGGGGGAAAAGGCCTGTATTGCAACAGTCACTCTATTTGTATTATATGTCTATGGTTTCAACCTAAAAGTATACGAACGGATAATTTTGTCAAGCAAGTATATGATTTTTACCAAACACACAATTATCAATTATTAAATAACAGCTCGAGAAACAGAGAAAGAAACTTAACGCAACTAGTACAAATGGTCTGAAGTCTCATCTAATAGTGATTGAAACGTGGGGAATCTTTGACAAGCGAAACAATTTAAGTAGGTATCTAGGGGCAACCTAAACGTATTGGGTCTACCGAATCACAAACGTGAACGTTTAATAAAGAACGAGAACATAATCGTACGTAATTTACCGTACCAATTAACTGTTATAATCGCATATTGAATCAAGATATAAAAATAACGTTATATGGTGTGGAAATCTTGATTTTATACAAAAAATAATTGCTGATGCTATTTGGATGTATATTTGCCTAGTTTTAATAACTTATGTTTGGATTTATCGCCTTTATAAGTAAAGGAATTTGACAGTTTTGAAAAAGTAGAGAGATTACTGTTAACTGACTATTAATTAACTGATCTCGAGAATGAATGCAGCAAAATTAAAATTAATATAGGGCGTATATCAAAAATAATAAAATATGGTGTATAGTGCATAAGGATGGCAGACCTATAATATATGTGAAAAAAGGAGATCTGGAATAGTTAATAAAAGAATAGTTTTAAAGAAATGAAATAAACGCAAATTTAACATACGACATTAAATATCCAATTACAATGAGTGACTGACGTAGGAACAGCAATAAAAACCATCATCATTATCACCACTCTGGCTTTACAGTCCTGTATGGGTCCTAAGCTCCTTAAAAATTCCTCTCCAGTCGTCCCTATCCATTACCTTCGTCTGCCAAGTACGTATTCCCATGTTTGTCATGTCTTCATCGATGTTATCAAGAAACTCTGTTCTGGATCTTGCTCTTCTTCTCTGACAAATAGGTCTATCAAGGAGCATTTTTCTATCTAGGTTAGTTTGTTCTATTCGCATTATATGCCCGATGCCACCTGAGACGACATCTTGAGGACTTAAAAAGGCTATTAATTGAGAATTTAAGAGGGTGATTGAGTCCAAAATAGCTCTTGTTGGCCGTGCAAATTCTGCGGTTTACCTTTGCGGTGGTGCAACTTGCAGTGTTGACAAGTGCTCCTCTTCTTCTTCTTTCAGTACCCTGTCCGATTATCGAACGTTAGCGATCATATTGGCAATGATAACTTTGTTTACGGCGGCTCTAAATAAATTAGCGATGGTCTTTTGATACCATTCTCGGAGATTTCGGACCCAGGATATTCTTTTTTGGCCTGGGCCTCTCCTTCCGGTGATCTTACCCTGTATTATGTGATGTAGAAGGTTAAACCTCTGTAGATGTCTCATTACATGACCGAAATATTGTAACTTTTGAATTTTTATCGTTTTTGTTATTTCTGTGCTCTTTTTCATTCGGTGTAAAACTATTTAATTTCTTATTCGATCAACCCAACTTATCCGCAATACCCGTCGATAAATCCACATCTCAAAGGCCTTCAATTTTTTCATTAATGTCTCTGTAAGGGTCCAGCTCTCCATACCATACAGCAATGTGGAGAATATGTAGCAGCGTATTAATCTGATTTTAAGGTTTAACGTTATATCTCTGTTAATTAGAATTTTCTTTAATTTATAGAAGGCGGCTCTGGCTTTTTCAATGCGTATTCTTATTTCTTTATTTATATTCCAGTTATCGTTAACATTTGGACCCAAATAGGTAATATTGTGGACTCTTTCTAACTCTATTCCATACGCTCTGGAATAGAGTTACCCAACTTACGTTGGTTGTAACTGCGTTTTGCTGAAAACCATAAGTTTTGTCTCAGAAGTATTAAGTTTTAGCCCATATTCATCACATGCTTCGATTACCCTGTTTACAAGTCGTTGAAGGTCTTCTTGATTGGAGAAGTATCGTGTCGTCTGCATATCTGAGATTGTTGACATATATTCCGTTGATTTTAGTGCCTGTATCTCCACAAGTGCTCCAGAATACACCACAAAGATAAAAGTCGAAAGCTCACAATATGGCTCCACAATATATCTATTCCAAAAAAAAAAAACTAACCGAAAAAAGCAGAAATACATATATTACAGAAAGTGATGGAGTCGAAGAAAGCTGGGCAAAAATTAAGTCTAATATCTTAGCCTCGGCCATGGAAGTTCTAGGTGGAAGAAATATAAATAAAAATAAATCATTCTCAAGGCGAAGAACTTCACGGTTTTGTACGGAAGTGAAGGAAAAATGTAAAGAAAAGAAAAAAGCTTACCTGAAGTACATCTGTCATACTGTCAACCAAAACACAAGAGGCATATCATAATTACAAGACAATTAGAAACGAAAGATATGCCCTTGTAAGAAAAATAAAAAATGATCACTGGGAACGCTTTTCGAAAGAAACGGAACATGATTTTTACAGTCTGCAAAAGGAAATATGGTCAAGGAAAGGAGGTAAAGGAACTAATAGAACCAAAGCTCATAGAAAAGGATACGTGGATTGACTACCTAAAAAAGCTCCATGCGGAGGAGGAACAAACGACGCTAGAACCGGAAACACCAGAAAGTACCACAAATGAAGAACTTAATATAAATGTACAGGAAGTTCGGAAAATACTTGAAAACCTAAAGAACAGCAAAGCAGCAGGTAAAGACGGAATACCAAACGAATTACTCAAATATTGCGGAGCAGCAATGACAGAACAATTAACAACATTAATTAATAAAATTATAAAGTACAATAAAATACCGGAAGAAGGGAGAACGAGCGAACTAATTTTACTATTCAAAAAAGAAGAGAAAAAACAGCCAGAAAACTACAGAGGTATAAACTGGTTAAGTACTACTCTAAAACTTACAACTAAAATTTAAGTGGTAATAAATTAGAGGATAAGTTTAGCAGATGAACAACAGGGTTTTCGTAGTGGAAGATCGTGTACAGATGCAATAATCGTTATAAAGCAAACTGAGAAATCACTAGAGTATAATAGACCAGCATTTTTGTGTCTGATTGACCTAAAGAAGGCGTTTGACAGAGTAAGACTTAAAGATAAAATCCATCTTTTGTATAATAGAGAAGTTCCCCTAAATATTAGAAAAACTGTCGAAAGCATCTGCCAAAACAACAAAATGGAAGTCAAAATATATGGAAAACTTACAGAACCTATAGCAATAGGCAGCGGAATAAGACAAGGGGATTCAATGAGCCCCATGCTTTCTTTTTCTTTTTGACTAATTGATGTCTTCCGTTTTCCCTTTCTATGAGGGAGGTTTTAGAAGGTAGCCCGAGGGTAGGAATGACAAACTTTTTTTGCCACTTTGGGACAAATCTAAGAGGTAGAAATAACGAAGAAAATCAGCAAGGAAAACTATAGAGGTTAGGAAATGAGAAATAAAAAAACGAGGAACTACAGGGAATAAGTTAAATTAATTACAAAAAATATAAAACGTTGTTTAGATTTTTACAAAATAGGAAAAACAACACATTCTTAACGCGGTCCATAAAAATGCATACAAAAATATTAAAAAAGAGAAAATTCCTATCGCAATCATTTTCATAGCATAATGTGTTGCCTTTAGTAAGAATCAGTTGATATAAATTTAAATATATATCAATTACTTAAAACTTCTCCTATTTTGTTTAAATGCCATAGTACGTGAATATTAATCGACTTTAATAATTGCTTACCTAGTAGTCAATATTTTTGTATAAACACGAAGAATTACTATGTCGTAGAAAACTATCTTGAGAATGACTGAAACGTACTAAAGATTAAACAAATATTGTTTGTTTCATATGAGGTTAAGTTAATACTACTTCTAGAGATATATTTCGGTATCTCTTTTAGAATTAAGATTAAAAGCAAATAAATTGACAGGTTAATCCTTTTCGTAGATTATATCTGCAAAGTTGTTTACTGGAATTAGTTGCATGTACATAAGATACTGAATTTTACGAATATGAATTCTCAAAATTGTTGATTAGATTCGGTTTCATTGAAATTAGTATTTAGACACTTGAATTATTGGTCAAATTTGGACATTTTCGGTCACGTAAAAGATCCATTGATATTTGGGGATAAATTCTTACACGTCGTTAATCTGTATAAAAACCAAAACATTTTCAAACAAGCCATATATAAAAATTTTTTAAAACTTTTCATTATTAGCGATAATACTCACTAATAATCACTTTCCTGACAAATTTCATTTTTTTTTATTTTACAAGCATAGTCTCATAATTTACTTATAAATATTAAATTTTGTTTATTATACTAATGTCTTTAAGAAATTTTACCAAATGTTCGATTTGACAACTTTCTCTTAAGATTTCACTTGTTGATCCGATTATGTGGTTGGTCTGTGTCTGCAACTAGTATTTTGGACAGTCTAAAAGGACCAATATGGCTATAATGAGGCCATGACATGTCTTCTTTCGTCATACCTAGCCGACAGGAGGTTCAGAGTTTGAATGGAACCAACCCTATCCGAAGCTGGAGCCATGGAGGTTGGTGTACCACAGGGTGCGGTGTTGTCTCCGTATCTATACACCATATACACAGCAGAAACCAAAACCCAACTCAGATCGTTGCTATACGCAGACGATACAGCAATATCTGTTATCAGTACCAACCCAGATCTAGCAACGAGGCACCTACAAAGGGCACTTAACGAACTACAAGATTGGTGTGTACAGTGGAAGATAGTTGTTAAAACCTAACAAAACACAGGCCGTCATGTACCAAAAATAAGAGGCGGACCAAATGTGATTCTATCTCTTTTCGATACGAAAATCGAACAGTCAAATCAAGCCAAATATCTATTCGTAACGTTAGACAAAAAGCTGACTTTCACAGCACACGTGAAACAAACGGTCCAGAAAGCTAAAATAATTAGAAGTCAACTCTTATTAGGATATCAAACTGTATAATTTTACCAACACTAACATATGCCTCGGCCGCATGAGGACACACTTGCAAATCGAACAGAAACAAAATACAAATAATTCAGAACCATATGATCAGAGAGACTCTGAATATACCTAAGTACGTTCCATTAAGGTACGTATTTAGGGACTCAAAACAAAAGTAAACCCTGAGAGCAATGGACGAAAAAGCACAAGTGATTTTTAACGATCTATCTAAGTAAACTATCCTAGTAGACTATTGAGTTAGGTTAGGTTAGGTTAGATTAGGTTAGGTTAGGTTAGGTTAGGTTAGGTTAGGTTAGGTTAGGTTAGGTTAGGTTAGAAGAGTTGAGAGACTATAACAAAAACCAAAGGACAGTACATAGGCGGCCAAGACAGCAGCTAGCTAGATATAGAGAAGACCCTGAAGAACAATGAAAAAATGCCCTATCTTCATATTTTATTTCTTTTATTTTGTTATTTTTCTTTTTAATACTTAGAACCTTCTGTTACAGCAGCCATGTAGCGCCAATACAATACAAAAAAGTAGAGTGAATATTCATCAGCAGCACAGGCAAAACAGCCGTTCAGGTAAAAACCCCTTCGGGTAGGTCAAAAGGACCTACCCGAAGGATCAAAAGTTCGCGAAACTTCAGCATCGAGGTCACGTACAGACAAACGTGGGCTCGATGACCAGACCCTTCGGGCGCTCAGCCGACGAGAACAAAAATTATTTTGCCAATTGCGCGGCTGAGTGATCAGACACACACAATCCGGGCAGGGAATACCGTCGTGAACGGTGACTCGCTTTCCGAAACACACATTGTGGGACACAAGTCAAAAGTCATGTAAAAATTAACTTCAGTCATTCATAGGGAGAAAAACTCTTCTAGCTACCCCTAAAATCAGGTGGCTTAACCACATAAAGTAAAATAGAGGATGTCCGATTACCCAGGGCATTTGAAGTAACTTTCAGTACAAAGCCTTCTCATTCGTTATGTCTGGCGTGGAGAGGGGTGGTTGGTTATAGCTTGGGGGTCAAATAGGTACCACTCCAATACGGGGTGTGACCGGTTTGATCTTCGGACATGTAGGTACCATTGTTTCATTGGAACACACATGTCACTCGGAGCTGGAGTTCTACACAAATTGTTGTGTGTGAAAAGCTTTTGAAAGCTTTTGAAAGTTCCATAAGCTTGTTTTGCTGTATCGATAAAATTATACATTTTCAGTTATTTCGATTTGACGTAAGATATAGAGATTTAATTAATAATGTTTTTTAATTATTTTTTAAATGATTGTTATGATGTCTTAAAAGCAGATATACAAAATAAAGTACTTATCGTCTCAATATCATCAATCACTTTGATATTTAATAATGACAGGCTCTGAAGATTAAAGTTTAAGTAGTTCTAGTAAAAAAACCTTCTTGACCGATTATCTGATACCTGATACCAGGGTGTACTACTTCGAATGTATAATATACAAATCATGAATGTGTTGCTTGTGTGAGTTCATTTCAAAAGGTAAAAGAAATAATAAATTTGACTTACTCACAATCAATTTAATTTAACTATCCAGATGACCGGTTTCGCTTTCTACAATATGCAAAGCATCTTCAGGTCTCGATACAAAGTTAAATAAATGGTGAAATAATAAACCCATATTAGGGTGTTGTCTAATAAGGATAAACAAAGAGAGATGATATAAATTACAGTAATTATGCCAATATTACATGTCTGTGGTTTTTCAAAATAAATAAAATGTTTAAGCAGACAAGGTAAGACCCACAAATTGGTAAAATAGTCTATTAAACTGTAATGAATTAATAAATGAACAAATAAATAAAACATTACTTACATGCCGGTACTCTATTAATTGATGGTGAAAAGAACATGGTTCAAACTATCCTGTATTGTTGATTGGAGAACTTAAGACTGATATTGTAATTGTTTGACAGTAAACGGGGAAGTTCTTGAGGAGACAGATTTTATCAAATGAAGTAGAGATAGGTGTAATGTAATTGTTTGTTTGATGAAAGTAATGTTCTATACCATTGAGTTATTTAAAAGTTATTTATATTTATTCTAGAGATATATTTATGAAATGTGTGTTATTTATTGAGATTTTATATATAATATACATTATAATGTATATATATATATATATATATATATATTTATATATATATATATATATATATATATATATATATATATATATATTGTTATGATGTGTTGTTTTGTTTGAATGATGAGCAATGAGTATTTTTAATAATATAATATATAGGGTTTTTATCGCGGTTCTCAAAGAATTAGCTTGTAAGTACTTTTTTAAATTATCTTTATTATAACTATTATGAAACACACATATATATCTAACCTAGCCAATGTAAATTTAAAATAAACTATCTTTAAATTGATATTCTTATAAAACTAATTAAATTCTATAGACAATGTAAAATTTAAACAAACTATCTTCAAAATTGAAATTGTTATGACACTAACTAAATTATATTAACAAAATTTTGTACCTTTCTTTCACTGAATGCCTAAATGAACTGTTTTCCACTATATAGATTCTAATCACCACTGAATGTCTTCGTACTTCAGTTATCCTTGTTTTTGTGAAATTACTTTTTCCAATTATCAGCTTCTACCAATTTAAGATATAGTTTTCTTCACCAGCATTTATACACCACCAACCAAACTAGCAAACACCATTTATATTTATTCTTATTTTCAATATACCAATATCCAATTATTATAAGTTAACATAATATAATTTTAATTCCTTCCAATGTCCATCCAATATTCTTCTAATATACTTTTATAATCTTCAATAATTATTTGTGTATAATTATAAATGTGCATTAAATATATGCATAATTTTTAATCTTCATTTAACTCACTATATTAAACAATTGGACTATTTGTACTTGATTCACTGACTCCAACTAACTTTCATATTTCTTACTAAACTTTTCTGACTGACTTCTTGAAAATTCTGAACAATTTACTTCACTAAATGTGTCTACTAACTTTCATAATGAACTGGCCTGACTTCTGACTAAAAACTCCATCTTGAATCCAAATCACGGGTATTTATATCTTTTTGGATATTCTAGAATCATCTGGTAAGAGATCATGTTCCAATTTCGTTCTATTTCTTCGATATGGATGTTCTCGAAAAAAATATCTGTTCCATCCACCGACATAATCATTATTCCAGAATGTTCGATCGTAAACAATGGTCACACTCTGCACTCTGGAGAATTCGTTAATGTTACATTGATAATTTTGTTGACATTTAGACTTTTCAGATCAGAATAAACATTCAAATTAGTAACTAACACTCTAATTTAATAAAATACACATTTCAAACAATATATTATTATAACCCCACTTTATATTCCCAATTATTTCCTAAAATGTCACTTAAGAGTAAGTATATCTGTCACTCACATATGTATAGTTGGTTGCCTATGCACATGGCTCACTTAAATATATTTACAACATTAAAATACAACTTTTTACAATTATTATATGCTAATTTCTTAAAATGCCCTCACATAAATATATTTTTATAAAATTCTCTAGTATATAACTTATTTAAAATAATCAAATACTTTTTTATATCTAATATTATGTAGTATATAACTTATAAATTATTTTCTATAAACCCCAATCGTCACAATATATATATATATATATATATATATATATATATATATATATATATATATATATATATATATATATATATATATATATATAGTGTATAATATACATTATACATAACCAAACTTATATGGAATCATCTGGTATTTTCTATTATTTCAAGCGAATTAAAAAAAAACAACATACGAAGTTGAAAACAATTTATTTTAAAGCAATTAAATTACTAAATAAATATTATCACTAATACATAACAATTAAAAAAAAAACAATAAATTATTGAACTAATTTAAAACAATTTGTTTTAAAGTCAATAGCAAAAAAAATTTCGATGGAAAATGAATAATGTTTAAATTGTTTTCATTTGTTTGTTTTTTAATAGTCAGTTATTATAATTATTCAATAATTTGCTAACTGAGGAAGCTGATGAATTCCCATCATAATCCGGACGCCAATGAGGAGCTTGAATTTTATCTACAAATTAAAGTATGTAACTATGGTCCAAATTCAATTTATCAGGTCAGGGTATTGCTTTAATGATATCCCCTTTATATGCAGCCATTGCTGCTGCTACTCGCGTTGCTCACTGTTTTATCCGAAATAATTCCACGGCAAATGACTATTTACATACAGCTACCATAGTGTTGCATCAGTGTACCATCAGCAATGGAGGGCATAAACTACATTCGTTTTACATATTCCCATCCGTCAACAAACGCACGTGAAAGCCAAACAGGGCCGTACTGAGGTATATTATATGATTTTTAAAAATATTTACTTTTGAAACTATTAGTGTAAGAATTTCTTGAAATTTAATCACTGTGAGCAAAATTTAATGTTCCATTGAAGGAAAATGTGTTAAAATAAAATATTTATTTACTGAGAGATACATAACAAAGTAAACATTTTGAATAAAAAACCAACACGCTACAATTTGAATTTAAACAGACTGGCAAGTTTGGATCAATAACATGAGAATCCGTCTGGCTTAAGGCAATAAATTATATTTAATAGCCTCTTGACGAATGGGAGGGCGAATATCAATACGTGCTCATGTTTACAGATATAAATTTGCTAAATGAATAAACTTTAGAAATTACTGCGGCGACAGCTCTGTGTGTTTTAAGTTTACAAAATTATCTTAACGTTTTAAAAACAAATGAGGTAGAAAAAAACGTCGATGTCGAAAAAATCTTTTATTTGGATTGTAATCTGAAAATGGCTTAAAACATTTTTTTACAGAGGAAATGTGACAAACTTTTTCAATGAACTGACTTGTGAGGAATTCGGAGAATTTTTTTAACTTCTGCAGAATGTCACGCATAGATTTTGAATTTTTGCTTCAGAAAATTGAACCCATGATAAAAAAAAAACAGACTAAAGTAAGAATTCCAATACCACCAAAAATACTTTTGGCAATAACATTACGATATTTGGCCACTGGGGACCGTTACCAAAATTTGCATTTTTTATTTAAGCAATTAATATCGTTTTAAAGGACCAAATTTAAATTTAAAGGACGAACTGCATCGGGTACATTGTGCTTTTTTTGAGATCTTTATGTGAAGAATCTCACAATCTCTCATTAGCATTCTTCTTTTTAGGGTGTCTGTCCGTTCTGAACGTTGGCGATCATTCTGGCTATGATGACTTTGTTGGTTGCTATACGGAATAGCTGTGTATTTCTATACTATGCTCTCAGGTTAGCAAGTCAGGATATTCTTCTTCGTCTTGAGGACCTTTTTCCTTCCATTTTACCTTGCAAAATGCATTGGAGTAGCTCGTATCTGCCTTGATTTCTCATTATATGTCGCAAGTACTGCAGCTGACGGCCCTTCACGATGTTGACCAAATCCGTGGTTGTGTTTATCCTCCGCAGTACTTCTTCATTGGTGACCTTGTCTGTCCATGGTATCTTCAGGATCCTTCTGTATAACCATAGCTCAAAAGCCTGAAGTTTTGATGGAGTTTTCGCCTTTAATGTCCACGTTTCTACTCCGTACAGAAGCACTGAGTATACGTAACATTTAAGGAGCCTTATTTTTGTTTCTAGGGTGAGTTCATGGCTCTTGAACACAGAGCTCAAACTCAAGAATGCACTTTTTGCCGATGCGACGACGTTTTCCTTGCTGATGATAATTAGATTGGTTTTGTTGGTGTTTATATCCAGTCCAATGCCATACTTTTTTCCGTTATTTTGTTTATTAAGTTTTGCAGCCCTTCTATGGTATTGGAAAACACTAATGTATCATCTGCATACCGCAGGTTATTGAGCTTGACTCCATTTATTGAGATACCTTCACCAATATCTTTTAAAGCTTTTTCAAAAATGTGCGCCGAGTACAGATTGAATATTAGTGGTGAAATTATGTACCCCTGTCTCACTCCCCTTAAGATTTTGACCTGATCTGTATATTCTACATCTATTCGGAGCACTGCTGATTGATTCCAATACAGGTTAGCTATTATTTTTAATCCCTGACCTCTTCTGTACTTCCATCAATTGTTCATGCCTGACTCTATCAAAAGCCTTATTATAGTCAAATAGGCATACAAAAACATTACAGCTGACATCTCTACATTTGTGAAACAATACCTGCACGCTAAATAAAGTTTCCCCCGTACCAACGGCGTTCACAAATCCAAACTGATTGGGCGCAATTTGTTCCTCGCATTTCCGGTAAATTCTTTTGTGGATGACTTAAAAACAGCTTTAGCAGATGGCTCATTAGGCTTATGATCCTATAGTCTTCACAAACTTTTGCTCCTGGTTTTTTGGGCAATAGTACGAACTCCAAATTGAGCCACTCTAATGGTGTTTTTCCTGTCTTGTATATTTCAATAAATAGTCCAGTTATTATTTTTATTTGTTCTGCATCTAATAGCTTCAGCAGTTCTGCAGAAATTTCATCAAGTCCCGGTGCCTTTCCATCCTTCATTTGTCTGACGGCTGTCGTTAATTCTTCTGGTAGGATTTCGGGACCTAAATTTTCTTCAATGGTGGGCTCTTGTATTGTTCCAAGGTCATGGGAAAGTTTTTCCAAATATTTTTCCCATACTTTCTTTTTATTTTCTTTGGTTATGGCAAGATTGCCTTCATCATCTGATATTTTTCTGCTGTTGCGTTCTCGGAACTTTGCAGCTATTTCCTTCATCTTTCGATGAGCATTGAAGTTATCATATCGACTCTGATACTCCTCTACTGCTTGACATTGTTTTGTTTTTTGTTTCTCTTGGCTTCTCTTATTTTTCTTCTGACGATGGTATGTATTCTCTTATATTTTTGGAGATTTTCTTTGGTTTTTTTTCTATGATCCATAAGTTCAAGTTTCTCTGTATATTTCTTCAGGTGATGTTCTTTAATTTCTCTCACTGTTTCTTGTATGATGATCAGACTTTTCTCTATAGTTCCTGCATTTCTGCATTTTAGCATCTTTGTATTCAGGTTTTTTTTTCATCGACTAACTTGTAACCTTCTTCATTCTGATTTTTTATTCGGCGTCATCATCACAGTCTTGATCGGAAATAATGTCAGTGTCGAGTCGGCTGTAGTAGTAATAGTTTAGAGCAGCCTCCGCATGTTATAGAGTATGAAAATTCCATATAACTGCAAGAACTTTGCTGATTAGTTGATGACAGAAACAGTTACAGTGAAAAATAGATTTTTCACTTAAAAATTACAGTGAATATTTTGGGGAGTGGGAAGTATGTTTCCCACTAATATATTCCATTATAAAACTTAAAACATCCAAATTTATATTATAAACTAATAATTATGATAAATAACCGTTATATTACCTGATATATACAAAATATACCTTATTACGTACATAATTCTTAATTTACAAATTTAAATCTCACAAAACTGGAGAAAACAGACAGCAAATTGATAAAAAATTCCCAACTGTCAGTTAAATTATAATTTCAATAGTGCAAATCAGGACCCGTATCAGGACATATTTGATAAAATCAAAGCACTGATACTGTTTGGAAATTCTGATTCTCATCGCCCATAAAACGAATATTTAACGGTGGGAATTTATTTTCCCACCGTCTATAAGATGGTCAAACGGTTTTTTAATATTAAGGGAAAATGTGTTTAAAATTAATGCTTATTATATCATAATTCTATATTTTTTATATTTCTCACATATGATGAAAAGTAAATATTATAAATAGCAGTTTCCACTTTATCTAATACGTATCTAGCGTTTCATCAGCGTATTTATTGTAAACTGCCTTCCATTCCAGAAAATGGTTGGGATGTTTCTTAACCAGTAGTTCGGAATCTATATCTAAGTAATGAAAATCAGTCGACGTCACTTTTGGCCAACGAACCTTTCCGGAAATCCTGCATCTTTTTGCGGTGGGATTTCTAAAAAAAAAGAATGTACATATTCACTTAATGTTTAGATTTATATTTATTTTTTCGGCTGCTTTGTATAGGTACTGTATTTTTTAAACTCATTCTTTTATTACTTCTTTTTTGGAAAATATTTCTGATAACCTTTTATTGGCCTTTCGTAATATCTTTATGTATACGTCAATTTATTAATATTGCTAGAACATGGTCTGACCTACTTAGTTATACGCAGTAATGACAATCGTCTCATAGACAATGAGTTTTGGGACGGACCAGACCGATGCAGTTAGAGAGGATTTGGAGAATATGGGAATAAGAGAATAGAAAATGGTGGCACAGGGTCGACAAATGTGGAAGGCAATAGAAAAGTAGAAAAAATAAATTATACTGATGTAAAATTAGATAAATTGTTTAAATACATTGGAATTAATGAATGATATGCAGACGGACATAAAAAATTAAATAAAAGGGATGAGGCAGGATACGAAAGAACAAAGGAAAGAGCAATATAATCTTAGGAATAAGGAACAACGAACTTAAAAAATCAACTACAGAACTATAACAAAATAGCTAAAGCAAATTGCTGTTTTTTCTTTCTTTTACATTTATATTAAGTTCTTCATTTGTGGTAATTTTTGGTGTTTCTGGTTCTAGCGTAGTTATTCTTTTTCTGCATAGAGCTTTTTTAGGTAGTCAATCCACGTATCCTTTTCTATGTGTTTTGGTTCTATTAGTTGCTTTACCTCCGTTTTTGACCTCTTATGAAGCGTCATATTTTCTTCATATTTAAAAATCATGTTCCATTTATTTCGAAAAGCGTTCCCAGTGATCATCTTTTATTTTTCTTATACATAAGTGCATGTGTTTCGTTTCTAATTGTCTTGTAATTATGGTATAACTCTAATGTTTTGATTGACATGTATTTTGGGTAAGCCCATTTCTTTTTTTTATTTATTTTTATTTTTATTTCTTTCACCAAGAACTTCTTTGGCCAAGACTAAGATATTACAGTTAATTTTTGCCCAGCTTTCTTCGACTCGATCACTTTCTATGATATATGTGTTTCCGCTTTTTAGTACAAGAAATAGAGGAAAGATTTCAAAAAGAATAAATACAGTCATTTTATCAAGAAGTTAAAAAACTAAAAGACAAAACAAAACTTACAATTCATACATAAAAGAAGCAAATGGAACACTCAGAAGTGAAAAAGACTCAGTGACGGGTATATGGGAGACGCATTTTAGCGAACTACTGAATGGCCAAAATGATATATAAAAATGGGTATATTAGGCTTATTAAGAAAATATGGGAAGAGAAAAATATGTTCAAGTATTGGTCCGAAGCTTTATTATATCCCATATACAAAAAGGGGGATATATTGGCATGTGAAAATTACGCAGGTGTTGCTTTGTTAGATATTTATTACAAGGCGCCATTATGGACTTGAAGGTTTGGACCGTTATCTCCTCACGCTGGTCCAGTGCGGGTTGAGGAGGGAAGGGAAGGATTTGGGTAGGTCTGGGTTGGTGGGTAGGATTTAGGGCTTAGGATCCGTTTCTCTCCCGGAAGAGGATTGGGAGAAAAAGCTGAGCTCGCGTGGGCAGGGGTGCATCCTTGAAGCAGACCTGTCTTTACCGGGATCGTAAAGAGTGTCTACTCGCTACCACAATGTACAGGACAAAAAAGAAAAAGCCCCCAGTGCCCAGCACTTCCCAGAGACTTGATCACGGCAGCGATCAAACAACTAACGGAAGGGGGGTGCTAAGAATTCCTGGGTAAGACCCGGCTGCCACAAGATGACAATTTGGCTATGCTCCTACAATATTCGAACACTGACGGACGACAATATATTCCCAGAAATAGAAAGTGAACTAAAGGATATAAAATGGGATATCCTTGGTATATGCGAGACCAGAAGAAAAAGTGATGAGTATATAATACTAAAAAATGGCACACATTTTATGCATAAAGGTGGCGAATACACGGGAGTGGGATTCTTGGTAAAACAAAGCCTCACACAGTGTATCGAAGAATTCAAGCCCATATCAGACAGAGTAGCATATCTCATCATCAGGATTAATAAAAGAACCACTCTGAAAGTGATCCAAGTGTACGCTTCGACCAAAAGCCACGACGATGAAGAAGTAGAAATATTTTATGATGAAATAAGAACAGCTATAGATACAAATAAAGCAAATTACGAAATACTATTAGGAGATTTTAATGCTAAATTGGGCAAAAAAGCGGAAGATTACGAACATTTAATTGGTAACTATGGCTACGGAAAAAAAAATGATAGAGGAGAAATGCTTCTCAATTTCATGAATGAACATAACATGTACTCAATGAACTCCTTTTTCAATAAAAAACCAAGCAGAAAATGGACATGGATGAGCCCCGATAAAAAGACAAAGAATGAAATAGATTATATCCTAACGAAGAATAGAAACCTAGTAGAAGACGTATCAGTATTAAATCAGTTTGACCTAGGAAGCGATCATAGACTAATAAGAACAAAACTAATAATTAACAAAAAACTAGAAAGAAAAAGAATACATGAAAAAAGATACAAATGGACATCTGAAGAAATCAAAAATAGTGAATTTAATAAAAAGATAGCGCATGCAATAAATCAAGTTAGCATGCAGCAGATAAACTCCAATGATATTGATGATTTGAATAACCTTATTACCGAAAAAGTGAATAAAAGCCTTCTGCAACTGAAAAAACCAAAAACAACATACAATGAATTAGACAAAGAAATATTACAACAAATAAAAAGAAGGAAGATCTTAAATAAATCTAACAAAAGGGGAACCGACGAATATAGAGAACTTAATAGGCAGATTAGAAAAGGAATCAGACAACAAAAAAGAAAAGAAAACGAAAAATGAATAACAACAACTATTGAAAAAAATAAGAGTATAAAATGCCTCAGACCGACACTAAGACGACGTCAGATGATATCATTAATGGGAAAAGACGAAAATGAAATCACAACTAGAGAAAACATACTGACACGAATAGAAGAATTTTACATAGAACTTTACAGAACACATCAACAAGATGATGAGATGAGACCAGCACGGAAAATAATAAAAAATGTTGGATCAGAAATAGTGCCAAAAGTAACAATTTCAGAGGTAACTACAGCATTGGAAAATATGAAGAGAAATAAAGCTGCAGGAGAAGATAATATTACCACAGATATGATATTAGAAGGAGGTAAGGAACTAATTGCAATTGTAACTAAGCTTGTGGACAGTTGTTTACATCAGGGCAAAGTCCCTAAGAGCTGGAACAACTCTAAAGTAATCTTATTACACAAGAAAGGTGATAGTCGAAAATTGGAAAACTACAGACCCATCAGCCTACTGTCACACCTGTTTAAAATACTCACCAAAGTCATAACTACTCGACTAACAAGGAAATTAGACGAATACCAACCATATGAACAGACAGGTTTTAAAAAAGGCTATTCAACTTCCGATCACCTGTTAACCACAAAAATATTAATAGAAAAATGTAACGAATACAAGTTTCCAGTTTTCCTAGCATTTGTAGACTACGAAAAAGCTTTCGATACCATAGAACACACGGCCGTAATAAACGCAATGCAAAATTGTAGAATAGACAGCAGATATATTAACTTAATAAAAGAAACTATGAACCAAGCTACAGCTACATACTACCTAAATGAAAATGAACACACGAACCCTGTACCATTAAACAGGGGAGTCAAACAGGGAGATACTTTATCACCCAAACTGTTCACCTTAGTTTTGGAGGACGTTTTTAAAAACCTAAATTGGAAATATAAGGGAATAAACATCAATGGCCGCTACCTCAGTAATCTACGATTTGCAGATGACATAATCTTGATAGCTACTGACCTACAAGAAATGCAAACCATGCTTTTAGAACTACATACCGAATCTTCTAAAATAGGACTGAAAATGAATTTAAACAAAACAAAAGTCATGCACTCCGAAGACACCGTGACAATAATAAACGATAAAGTTATAGAAAAAGTTGAAGAATATATATACTTAGGACAAAAAATAATACTAAATAGGGAAATTCAAACTGAAGAAATAAAAAGAAGAAGAAAGTTAGCTTGGGCAGCATTCGGTAAACTGAACTATATACTCAGAAATCAACAAATTCAATTACATCTTAGATCTAAAGTTTTTGATGCATGCATTATTCCGATATTAACTTATGCGGCACAAACATGGACAATCACAAAAAAGAATATGAATATACTTAGAGTCACTCAACATGCGATGGAAAGAGCAATGCTAGGTATATCACTTAAGGACAAGAAAACAAACACATGGATAAGACACAAAACCAAAGTCACCGATGTGGTGCAAAAATCATTAAAGTTGAAATGGGAATACGCTGGACATGTAGCTAGAAGCGATCTAAACAAATGGCACAGATCAATTTTAACCTGGAGACCATACCAATACAAAAGACCCAGAGGCAGACCTCCTATGAGATGGACAGATGATCTGAAAAGGACTGCCGGGAAAAATTGGCTACAAGTAGCGTACAATAAAAAACAATGGAAAGGAAGACTTGAAGAGGCTTATGTTCAGATGTGGACGTGAATGGCTAGACGAAGAAGAAGAAGAAGAAGAAGAAGAAGCCATTATGGAAAATTTTATCATTTAACGAAAAAAGTAAATACGCAGAAATTAGACAGATGAGAAAGGAAAATCCTGAGAGCTATATAATGGAGGCAAAAACACGGTGGAAGGTTGGGTGTGACGAACAAATGGGAGCAAGAGGAACTTTATAACTGACACAAGCATCAGTCGCTTCATAAAAGCACAGTGAATCAGATGGATGGGATACGTGATGTGAATGGAAAGGAAGAGGATGCCAAAGATGATTTTAAAGCGAGGCGCAATCACGAAAAGAAGGAAAGGACGACTCAGACAAAGATGGTTTAATGGCGAACAGGAAGATCTCAGAAAAAAAAGGCAATTCATGATTGGGAAGAAACAGGAATGAATAGAGAAGAACAGTAAGTCAATTTAGTATGCTAGGAGCATGTTTGGATAAGAAACTACCCCACTTGATTCAAGTTTTGTAATATATAAGTATTATACTAACTGTATTTTACCCAGGCCTTTAAAATCTGTTGAGCTCTGTAAATAAAATAATAGTAAATGCGGTAAAGACTCACGAAGAGGTGTAATGCTATTGATGATGATGCATTAAGTTGGACTTTAAATAGTCGTTAGTACCTGATTGACCCCGCTAATTTGTTACAGCATGAGCTGTAAAAGTGAGTATTACTCTAACATTTTCTAAAGTTACAAAAGTATCTCAAATTATCGGAATATTGAATTAGCAAAATCTCAATTTTTTATTAAAAAATCTAAACGCTAATACGTACAAATATTTTATAAACTGTGTCCAAAGCTCCATCACTCGATCGCTAATCATCCAGTCCTGTTTCGGCATTGTTTGTCGAATAAGTGTATTATTTTTCCAAAAATAACTAATTTCTTCGAAGTGTCCTACCCCCGTTTGTCCTACAGAAAAAAAATAGCTGTTAAATTAGTGATACATATATAACACTGCACTAAAAACAGGACGTAGGTCTGATGCCTTCAAATGTAGAAACACGACTGGAATCTACGAAAAACCTAGACGACAACAATTAATATTTTTTAGGAGATCTCCGAAAAAACTAAAACCACTTTGACAGTAATTTGGTAACAATATTTATTCTGCTATATTAAGAAAGCATGGATTTGGACTACAGTCATATTTACTTCGTCTGCCATGATCAAGATATTTACCATAAAATTGATGGGTTTTAGTATGTATATGGGACAATTAACAGAACATTTAAGAACTTTACAAGACACGCTATAACGATACCTCTATAGCAAAGAGAAAACTATAAAACTATAAAATTCAGACTAGATAGAACGACATCGACAATAGCCCTACAAGTTATAGCTGGAATACCACCAATACACCTGCAGGTATAAGAGAGAACCAAAACATATGACAAGAGTAATCAATAGAAGGTTGAAGAAAAGAGTAGGAATTATTACAAAATGGCAGGAAGAGTAGGTAAACGGGCGAACGAAGGGCTGCACGAACAGAAAATCTGATCCTGGTTATGGAAAAGTGGGTAAAATGCAAATATAAAAGTGCGAACTACTTCTTCACGCAATTCCTTACGGGACATGGATCATTTAGAGCAGTGGTTCTTAACCTTTTCACCACTGAGGACCACTTGTACTTCTCAGAATTCTTGGCGGACCACTTAGATATTATTATTAATATTTCCCAATAATAGGTAAAATGAGATGAACACTAAAGTTTTACTAATGAATTTATTATTTACAAAATAAAAAAAGAAAATACATAGGGAAAGACAAAAGGAATATAAAAAAAACAAAATAAAAAGTCGTAGAATAGATAGCGCCAAATTAAGACGTTAATGACTCCCTTGATGACTCATAGGAGCATTCAAATTTAGCAACCTTTTTCTGTGTTTATTCTTGATGACATATAATATTGAGAATAATGCTTCACAGGGATAAGTGGAATGAAAAGAAAGAAGAAGTTTCAACGCTTTTTCACTTAGCAGTGGACTTTCATCAAGTAATCCTATCAAAAAATCTGCAACATTTTCGCAGTGAGATTTTATCACTTTTAAATGATCATCGGATGAAATTTCAATAAGCTGTTCATTTTCCTGAATAGACAGATTATTATCGTGGGTAGCTAAAAAGGGATCAATCACCCACAGACTTAACCAGTGAATGTAAAACATCCTCATTTAAGCCTTCATTTTCAGAGATAAAATCTGAAAACAAGTTGAACATTTCAAACGATCCTTTTCCAGCTTCGGACTTCCATAGCAACAATTTTTTCTTAAATGACTACATTTTTTTCCAAATGTCAAATGCAGTTTTAGATGGTCCCTGCAGGCCTAGATTTAATATGTTGAGCTGTACAAAAATATCTACTAAAAAAGCTAACTGGGCCATAAATTCTCCGTCACGCAGTATTTCCGCTAAATCAGGTTTTTTTTTTCATCAAGATACATACATACTTCTTCTCGAAGTTCATAAAATCTGGCTAAAACTCAGCCCCTGGACAGTCACCGAACTTCGGTATTTAAAAAGAGATTGAAATGAATGGATCCCATGTCCTCGCATAACAAAGCAAACAATCTCGAACTAAGAGGATTACTTTTTATAAAGTTCACGGCCTTTACTACAGTAGTCAAAATCTTGTTTAGGTCGGGACTTAATCTTTTGGCAGCAAGTATTTCG
Organism: Diabrotica undecimpunctata; assembly: GCF_040954645.1. Taxonomy (NCBI): domain Eukaryota; kingdom Metazoa; phylum Arthropoda; class Insecta; order Coleoptera; family Chrysomelidae; genus Diabrotica; species Diabrotica undecimpunctata. Next base: position 35,255,909 of record NC_092810.1, read on the forward strand.
CAATGAATAATACAGTGTGTTAAAACAATATTACGGTTTCCTTCTTTCCTTACAAAACTTGGCAAGCCTGTTTTGTGACCTGTCATTGCCGCTGCACCATCAGAGCAAAGTCCTACACAGTCTTTCTAAGAAACATTTTTAAGTGTGAAATATCCGTCAATGGCTTTAAAAATGTCTTTTCCGGTTGTGTTACCTTGCAACTCAATCGAGGTCAGGAACTCCTCAGATAATTTTTTGTTGTTTGTATCTATGAATCGTATATAAACAAGAAGAATAGCTTTATTGGTAATATCTGTAGATTCATCAAGTTGTACAGCAAAAATCCTTAAGGAATGCATTTTCTTTAGGAGTTGGGTTTCAACATCTGATGCCATATCTTCAATTCTCCTACTAACGGTGTCATTGGAAAAAGGAATATTTTGCATTTGTTTAGCGTATTTATCACCTAAAATTGCTTTAGTTGCATCTACGATACATGGTTAAACTAATTCTTCACCAACAGTAAAGGGTTTTTTGGTTTTTGCGATTCTAAGAGAAAGTTGATATGACGCCTTCAAAGAGCTTTATCATAAGATGAGTATGTTAAGGATATTTTTTGACTATTTTAGTTCCGTCTCCTTCCCCTTAAAGAAATCTACATGTTTTCCGGCAAACTTTTTATGCTTTGTTTCAAAGTGTCTAGTTAATTTTGCCGGCTTTATTGCCTCATTACTTAATACCTCCGCACAAATTACACATTGAGGTAACTGGACACCAAAGTCTTCAGTGAATGTAAATCCACATGCTATGTAGTCGGGATTGTACTTCCGGTTAGCAGCATTTCTTTTAGGACCAGTTTGAGTTAATATTGTGCTATCACTGGCAATATTACTGGTGGAATATCCTGCTTTAACGTTCTCACTATCCGTCTTCTTAAAAAAACCCGAAAGTTTCATATGTTTGCTTATTTTAGTAAACTACAATCACGAAGCAAACAACACGCACGCTCTAAAATTGACAGTTGAGTCAGCACTGAGTCACTGAGTAGTGGCGCGGGCGCGATTAAAGACGCAGTGTCCTGTACGTACCCGACAGTGGCCGAAACTAAACGAAGATAACGGAACTAACTATTCGGTGCCGGTGCGTGAGGAAAAATACGCGGAAGATTGAGGGAATGAACCTGTGTTCAGACGCGTTTGGTCGTCTGGAAATGTTTTGACTTAAAAAAATAGGCCGACGCATTAATTTACGTCTCAAGAGCCAAGATTTAAATTAATTATTATTTTATGACTGTTCACTTCGAGGACCACATGAAAACCGTTCGCGGACCACAGGTTGAGAATCACTGATTTAAAGCATACCTTGAGAGTATAGGCATCGTAATAGATGCTATAGTACAAGCCACAGTTAGAATGCAGTGCACATAAGATAGGCAATGCATTTATTACCGGAGAACGGTTGACCACGTTGCCGGTTTGCCCTGAGCGGCGCATCAGGACCGGATATCATAGCACTGGAATATACGCGCACACAACTATTTTCTTCGGTTGTATAGAAGACTATCATTGTTTGAACTAAACTATGATTCAATCATCGATGTATAAATAAGAGAATTACATAGTCGAACAAAACACTAACATGAAGAAAAATACTATTAAAAATATAAAATATATAAAAAACTAATTTTTTATAGCTCATATATTATTAATTAATTTTTAATAGATTCCATTGTAAACTTTGGGAAATGTGTTGCTACGCCACTGGTAGCAATTAACTTACAATTCTTAACTTCTACCTAGGTAAATTTTCATGAAAGTCGAAAATGTATTTAAAAGATGCTCCGTAGATTAACTTTCTCCGACCAATTCCAAAAATTTCTCTGTTAGACAAAAATTCAAAGGTCGGTTTTATCCGAAGTTGTCCCCCGCCGCTCAAAAATCCCTTGCAATAGTCAGGTATTGAAAATCGGAATTTTAAGTCAGTAATATTGTACCCCAGCTTAGCTGGTCGCTCGCATATTAGTTAGTTTTTAGTTTCGAATTCGATATAATTCGACGCATTTTGGGTTTAAGAGTTTTTAGACTATCGCGTAATCAGTATCAAATTGTATCCCAGCTAAGCTGGTCGCTTCTTATTTTTAGAGTTTTATCTCGCGCATTGTAGTTATCGTTACATAGCTTAGAGTTAAAAGCTGAACGCTCATTAGTTATTAAGTTTATTCATATATAAAAAAACGTCCTTAGTTGAAGTAATAGTTGAAGTAATAGTTAGTAGTAATATTTAATCTGTATCAGTGCTTGTGTTTGTAGTGTGTCGTGGATCAGTGTATAGGCGGTGATCGGGACTATTTCAATAAAGAACTTGCGCTAAAACTTTGGCTAGATATTAACTTAGTTGTAACATTAATTAGTAACATTTAATTATTAAATTACGTATTGTTTGAACTACTTGTGTTCTTATTTCCCACGCCAGTGGGTGGTCCTTCGGATTGGAAGTAATTACAAGACTTAGTACGCTCTAAATGGTAACAATATCGCCATCCTAATTTGTTGAACAAATGTCCGTTTAATTCTACCAGGAAATAAAGATCATTATAAAGTCATTGGGAGAAGCGAATCAGTTTCAATCCCCATTGACCATGCTCAAGCAAACATGTCTCCTTGTCGATTTGGCTACTCGCCATTAGTCCAAAAACTTGTTGGTAAAAACTATGAGAGCTCAGTTCTATTTCATTTTCGCAAGCGGATAAAAGTACCTACATCATGGAGCCGTTGCCAGTATCTGTCGTGAATTTCAAACAAGATATGACTCTTAGTGTGCAAGTATAATGTGTGGTGTTAAATGTATTGAACTATCATCGGAACTTAAAAAATGATGACAGCTTAACTATTACTGTGGAAAAAGTTTCGAAAATGTGTTGTGCGAGTGTTCGCAACATTTATGACATCCGCGAAGAGGCCTAGAAAGGCGAATTAAAACCGGTACAAAAAAGGAAGAAAAACAATTTCCAGTCCAGTTCACGTGAGATTACTTACGATCAGAATCAAGTTGGACCTGCCGCAAGACGTTTGAAAAACTTGGGGCCTACAACCGAAAATGACTCTCTGGTCATATAAAACAATAATTAGGCCCATGGTCACATACGCATCATTCGTATGGTGGCCAAAAACACAACAAACAACATCTAACGCCAAGCTTCAAAAAGTGCAGCGGCTAGCTTGTCTGGGAATCACAGGGGCAATGTCAACATGTCCCACTGCAGCTCTAGAGGCGATGCTGAACCTTCCTCCCTTGCAGTTCTGCATAAGGAGGGAGGCAGTAACTACCGCCTTAAAACTGCGACAGACACAAATAATGAAACCTGGAGATCTAGTTGGCCACCTGAAAATCTTAGAAGAAATTCCATTGGATTCTAAGGACATGCCGACAGATTTTATGCCAGTCAAATTCAACTTTGAAACACCCTTTGAAGTGGTCATAAAAAACCACCAAATGGGTGAAGAAATTGAACCAAAAGTGGAAGAAGATTCACTCGTATGGTATACGGATGGATCTAAGATAGATGAAAGGGCAGGAGTGGGAGTTACTGGGCCCAATTTCAGGCTAAATCTAAATCTAAATCTCTTGGAAACGCCCCAACTATCTTCCAGGCAGAAATACATGCTATAGACATAAGTGCCCAAGAATGTCTCAACCGAGACACCCGTAGGGCAAGAGTCCTTATTTTATCAGACAGCCAAGCCGCCTTACAGGCTCTAAAGTCATTTACATGTGAGTCGAAGTTGGTTTGGGACTGTAAACAATCTCTCAAGAAGCTGGCGGAACGCAACAATGTAACTGTGATGTGGGTGCCAGGTCACAAGGGAATTGCAGGAAATGAGGAAGCAGACAGCCTCGCAAAAGAAGGAGCTAATACCCCACTCCAGGGTCCGGAACCCTTCTGTGGAGTATCGAAAAGCCACATCAGAGAGGAACTCCGTACCTGGGAACTCAATCAACTAAGATCATATTGGTCTAACACACCAGGACAAAGGCAAGCAAAAAGGCTCATAAAAGTGTCGCCTACTGTAACAAACCGCCTTCTCGAAATGAGTAAAAAAGATATCAAAATGGTCACTGGCCTTCTCACTGGTCACTGCCCTCTGAGATATCATCTCAAGATGATGGGCAAATCAGATAGTGAGAACTGTCGTTTCTGTCACAATGAAAAAGAAACGGCAGAACATAATATACTATGCAACTGCGTAGCACTATTCTGCAAAAGACTAAAATTCCTAGGAGAGGTCAGTCTGGCGTCCTCTGACATAGGAAACAAGTCACCTAGGAAGCTAATCAACTTCATCAGAAGTATTGGCATTCTAGAGTTTAACTAGATTAAGGTATGCACAAAAGATCTCTATAGGTCGAAGTGCGGTGAGGCCGCATGGCCTTAACGACCTCACATAATCTAATCTAATCTACGATCAGGAAGTGAAATCTCGAATAAGGAAAATTGTCCATATTTTTTTTTTAAAACATACCACTAACCATCGACAGCATAATAAACAGAGCGAAGGATGATGAGGACCTAAAACTTTTTTAAAAACCACATCGTAGTCGTAGGCTACTAAATTTAAATATGGTAAAAGAGGTCCAGATTCAATAATGATGAAAAGAAAAGATATCATATCCTGGAGACATAAGTACCTCAACAAATAAAAACAATGAGGAAGAAGGATAATGTATACCTTGTCTATACTAATGAGTCTTGGACTAACGTCGGTGCTTCAGTCAAAAAGGAATGGAGGGATACAACGATCAAGAATCCACGAGATGCCTTCATAAAAGAGCTCTCTACTGAACTGAAACCTCCAACGCAAAGAGGTCCTCGGTTTGTTTTTCTTCATGCTAGAAGCGAAATTGGTTTTGTGGCATGGGCCGAATTAACTTTCTTGGTCAAGAAGGTAACCGCATATTACCACGACAAAATGGACGGGGATCTATATGAAGAATGGTTTGAGAAGACGTTAATTCCAAACTTGCCGAAAGACAAAGAAAACGTTGTCGTTTTGGATAACGCGTCATACCAATCCCGCAAATTTGATTTCCCGAAAAAATTGTGAAACCAAAGGCAAATCAAGGATTGGTTAATCGAAAAGAACATTTTCTTCTAGGAAGATTACCTAAAAAGTAAAATACTGGATACTGCGGCCGCATTTAGAGACGAGTACGACAGGTACAATATTGAAACAATAGCGAAAAAATATGGCGTTAAGATTTTAAGACTGTCGCTTTACGGCAGAACGAAAAAACGGTCAAACGGTTGATAACATAAGCTTACCATTGCGTATCTAAAGAGTAGTGGCATAATTATGTGAACCACATCAAGAAAGTAGAAGAAAAAAATGTTTGAAGTGGATAATTTGCAGGAAGATATTGAACCGGTGATAGTTGATATAGGAGATAATTTAGAAGATGAGGGCGATTTAGATAAGGATTGCGATTAGTATTAATTAACGAGAAATATCTCAAATTTAATGCTCATTGTTTTTTAGTACTGTACGTACAGTAGATTTCAGTTGTGATCTTCTTGTGTGTTTTGTGTATATATATTTATCGTGTCGTATCGGGTAAACTACTTACATTTTTTTGTATATATGTATATAAGTATTTACGATGTATTGGTATTATTATTTATGCATAAAGGCATTTCTTATGGAATTAATTTGTTTTTGTCTTTCTTCTCTTATTTAACTCCTGATTTCTCAGTCTATCGCCAAACTACCACACACCTACCCCTGTGCGAACATGAGCGGCATACGAGCCGTAAGACCAGCACTGCATTCTAACGGTGGCTTCTATTTATAGCTGTGCAGACTGTAGAATAAGCGACAAAACAGAGAACTGTGTGTTCGAATTTAGTAAGTTCAATGATAAAAGAGCGGAGCTATATGCAAGAGTGGGTATCCTAGAAGCACATAATTTTATGACCGTAGGAAGAGAAGGGGAAAATGAGTTTAAAGAAGTGCTGGACGCTGTGACAACAAGAAAAGATATTTCATAAAGAAAAAGAGAGAGAGAGACAACAGGGGTAAACATAAGTTACATAAGCAACACAGACAAAAAGAAAAGATAAAGAGTGGCTGCGCGCGCGAGAAAACGGTCTGCAAAGATGGGCCACGCGCGTAAGCCGAGAGGTAGTTTTAGTAGATCAGTATTGTGCCATAGATGCATCCGAGGGTAAGACCTTCAAAAAGGAAATTGCGTTTGGATGTACTTCGTCTCAGGGCCGCCGCTACCATGTGTGCCAAGTGTGCATCACACACGGGCGGCCAACAATAGGGGCGGCCAAAAGCAGTTCACTGATGATAATACTTTTTTAAAACGAAAATAAATTCAAATAATTAAATAGTAATGATTCAGATATTTCTGTGAACTCTAATATTCCAAACAATAATAATTATTCAGTACGTGATAATACTTAAATGCGTTTCATTTATCATGTATACTTCTTTTTTTCATCCTAATCTAAAAAAATGTCAGAAAATATTATTTATTGTATGAACTGCCGCCCTTTTGCAGGTACAGTCATAAAGCAGTTTCGGAAATACTTTTTAATTCAAAGCGGCTGGCGGCTTTCGGACTTCAGTTATTTGGGATTCCACACGTAGATACTTTACAAGAATTTAGGCAAGTGGTTGTAAAGTTTCTGTTATAATATTGTTCCTACGGTTATGTTTATAGATGGATTATTATGTCTTATGTTCAGTCTTAGTTGAGAATTCGATAAATTTAGACACGCTAGTGATAAACGATTTTGTTTGTAAAATATAGTAGTGTACCAGTTTCTTTTGCACAGTAGGTACTGTATTTCGAAGTAACGTCGAGATCAGAACAATTTTATTCGTATAAACGTTACGGCTAGATATTATTTGGAGAAACATTATTTGGACAACTTATTTGAAGTGTTTTTGGATTTATTTTGTTAAATTCGTCCGATTTCGTTCTTAAGTGATAATTTCAAAATGTCCGAAAGAAAAAGAAAACGACTTTCAGGCTTTCAATACAGAAAAATAAAAGAGGCAAAAAGTGAGGAGAAAGCGAAGTCCAAACCATAGAAAAAAGTACCAAACAATTGAATATTCCTGCGAATAGAGACGGAGGATTTGATCACAATAATAGCGATAGTGCGAGTGCTGATGCTGATACGCCTAAACCTGAAACCATCAATCAAGACAGAAAAATTAATGTTCCAGTTAATCTGGATTGCAGTGTATGAACATCCAACATATACTTGGTTTCAGATGATCCCGGAAATGGCCTGCAAATATGAATTCAAGTTAAGTTCAATTTGTTGTTGAAAATTTTCCTTAGCAATTTACAAAAATTAACTTCCCCAGAGATACAGATAACAGAAAATTTTCAGAAACTTATTATTATCGCACATTACTTAATCAAGACCAAATTCATCGCCCGTGGTTACTTTACTCATTATCACTAAATAGTGTTTTTTGTGCACCTTGTAAACTGTTTTGTTGTGATGAAAGCAGCCGACAATTACTTAGTGGAATTAATGGGGTAAGTGACTGGCAACATTTAGTTATTATTTTAAAAAGACATGAATCCGGTGCAGCTCATATAAAATATTCTCAAAAACTGTTTGAACTATCTACAGCTTTAAAAAACGGATTAACAGTTGACTCTGCTCATCAAAAATTATATGAAATGGAGAAAAAACATTGGGACGCTGTTGTTGAAAGATTATTATCAATTGTGAAATTTTTATCTAAACAATGTTTAGCTTTTAGAGGATCATCCAATAAGTTATTTGAACCAAATAATGGAAATTATTTGCAGTTAGATGAAATGAAGTTTGACGCTGTATTGTCAGAGCATCTTCGTCGTGTGGAATCCAAGAGTACAAATATACCACATTATTTAGGATGGCAACATCAAAATGAATTGATTGTTTTATTGGCAAACTCTGTTCAGGACGTTATCCTAAAACAAATTCGAGAATCTAAATGTTTTTCTATCATATTAGATTGTACCCCAGATATAACGCACGTAGAACAAATAACAATTGTAGTAAGAAGATGTGTTTCAACTTCAACACCAGTTCAGATATTTGAATACTTCTTGGGCTTTTCTCCTGTAACTGACGTAACTGGACAAGGTCTGTTTGAATTTATAGAAAATAAACTGAATGAATTAAATAAAAAATATTAATAATTTGCGTGGACAGGGTTACGATAATGGAGCCAATATGCGTGGTAAACACATTGGATTGCAGAAGAAAACTCTCTGCTCTGAGCCCTTACAGACATAAACAGCTCAGCGACTGACATTAGTGCAACCGATTTATATGAAAAAATTAAAGCTATTCAACCATTTTTTTCCGCAGAAAAAAGTCCTAGTGATATTCTTGAATATATTTACGAAAATAATCTTGTACCAATATTTCCCAACTTAACTATAATAGTACGTATATTCCTAACTCTACCTGTTACTGTAGCTACGGGCGAGCGCTCGTTTTCAAAACTTAAGATTATTAAAAACTATTTGAGATCCTCAATGAAGTAAGATAGCCTTTCTGCTTTAGCAATGTTATCTATAGAACATGAAGTGTGTGCGACATTGGACAGATATTGGACCGAGACGAAAGCCCGAAAAGTGCGTTTTCAGTTTTTTTTATGTGTTTATGTTTCTATTCACGGTTTATTTTAATTAAATGGACGTTTAAATTAGGATATTAGGATATACATATTCTGGACGTTGGATATTAAATTAGGATAAAGGACGTTTAAATTAGGATATTAGGATGGGGTATTAGGATATACATTAGGATATAAATTAGGATAATATATGGACGTTGGATCATGGAGATTAGTCTAAATGTTCAAGTAAGTATTTCTGCACATTTCTTTAAATAATAGTACGTATGTCTAAAGGGTAGGAAGGGGGGCGGCAAATATTAAGTTGCACACGGGCAACTAATACCTTAGCGGCGGCCCTGCTTCGTCTACTCTGAATCCAACTCTCGCAAGGTACGATTCACTTGGTACCGTCTTTAGAAGATTTCCACTCTAACACAAATAAATGCTAGTTGAATAAAATTTCTCAGAAGCAGGAAAAAATACAAGAACTTATAGGCAGAAAAAAAAACAACTTGATATTTACTTGAACGATGAGAAAAGAGAAGAATGCAAAACAAAATAAAAACAACACATAAACCAATATAGAAGAATTAGATGTTGATAGAACTGCTGAATACTTGTTACGTACTTACCGTCAACATGATAAGACATTTTTCCAAGCAATCCGCGGTAAGAAAAATTGTAATAATAAGTATCTGCATACTCCGAGTGTAACACGGCATATTCTTGTGAAGGTACGTTGAACATAGCAGCGCTAGCAGACTGCAAAAAATATAAGATTACTGTAGTTCATTTTTATCTATTAAATTAATTATCTTAGAAGAATAATAATATATTTATTACCAAACATATTGTTTAATTCAAATAAAAACAAATAACCACAATCTTAAAAAAAGACTTCTTCTTCCTATGCCGTCTCTATTAACGGAGGTTGGCGACCACATTTCTAAAAGTTTCTCTGTCTTTTGCAACGTGGAATAATTCGTCTACAGTCATGTTTGTCCAGTCTCGAATATTTCGCAGCCATGACTTCCTCTTTCTACCTATTCCCTTTTTGCCATCGACTCTACCCTGCATGATGACCTGCAGAAGACTATATTTATTATTCCTCAGTATGTGTCCAAGGTATACAGTCTTGCGTACTTTTACTGTTCTCAACAATTTTTTGTTTTGACCCATCCTTCTCAGCACTTCCTCATTGGTGACCCTGTCAGTCCATGGAATTTTCAACATTCGTCGGTATATCTAAAGTTCAAAGGCTTCAAGCTTCTTAACTATTTGCGCTTTTAATATCCATGTTTCTACCCCGTACAATAATTGCGATCAGACGTAACATTCAACAAACCTCAGTCTCAGCGCAGTATTCAGATTTTTGTTACAGAACAGTTGCTTGAATTTTAAGAACGCTGCCCTTGCCATTTCTATTCGTACCCTAATCTCTTGGTCTGGATCTAATTCTGTGTTGATGTAAGCTCCCAGATATTTATATTTTGTCACTCTCTCTATTTGCTGTCCACCAAGAGTTAGTTGTTCATTATTTATTGGACTCCTTGATACTATCATAAATTTGGTCTTATCTGTGCTAATGTCAAGTCCCATTTGAATGCATTCACTATTTATTGCATCTAGTAAAGTTTGTAGTTCTTCTATACTCTCAGCCATAATTACCGTGTTATCTGCAAATCTCATGGTGTTTATGATTTCTCCACCAATTCTTATTCACTCTTTTCTTTCCCATAAGGCTTTTCTAAATATGACCTGTGAGTATATAGCCTTTCTGGTTCCAGTATATAGCCTTAATAAACTCAACATCTTTTTTATCGAAATTGATGTTTTTTAATTCATCTATTAACTTCATATGCTGCACTCGGTCAAAGGCCTTCCTAAAGTCTATGAAGCATTTCAAAAGACTACCTGTGGTATATTCGTGTAGTTTACATCAAATACCTCAAATATTTACATTGTTTTACTTTAACAAATAAAAAAAAAACAGAATCCACATTTATAATAACACTCTAGCTCAGGGATGGGGAAACTTTTTCTTTCGCGTGCCAATATTTACTAAAAAAATATATGGCAGGCCAAGCTTTGCATTTTTGGTTATGTTGTTTGCTGAAATAAATATATTGATTTTTTGAAAACACTTTTATATATTCAGGGATTCTACTCGCTCAACCGTTTCTATCTCTCTCTGTTGTTCCTTTTTCCATCGTTTATGCCTTTCTTACTCATGACACCGTCGACTTAGTTCCTTCAGGATCTTCGGGGTCTTCCTCTTTTCCTCCTTCCTATGGGGCTCCATTCGGTTATTCTCTTTATCCATCTGCTGTCGCTAGTTCTTCTTACATGTCCTTGCCACTTTAGTCTTTTTTTTTCTATAGTTAGTATGTTAGTATGTCTGTTTCTATTGATGTTCTTTGCTTTATTTCGTCATTAGTTCTCCTATCCATTCCATTTGTGTTATTCTGTAGTATCTTCGCAGGCATTCTATCTCTGTTGTTACTATCTTACTGCTGTTTTTCTTGTTTACAATCCAATTTTTAGCCCCAGATGGAACAATACTTCGCTTTAATGTTTTAGTAAATCTGTGTTTTTGTCTTCATATTTAGGTGTCTATCCCACCTTAGTGAGTTAAGTTGTCGGATTGCTGTTCTTGTTTGTCCTAATCTTTGCTTAATTTTTGCCTTTTTCGTGACTATAAACCCCAAGTATTTGAATGTATCCTTTCCTTTGATTGTTACGTTGTCGTCAATCTGTAGATTTTATATGTCTCTGTTTTAGCGAGGTTAATATCTAGGCGAGCCTTGGTATATTCTTTTTGCAGTTTCTTCATCATGTAACTGAGATCTTCTTGGTCTTGTGCAATCACTACTTGATCATCAGTCATCAATCAGCAAAGCTTAACGTATATAGGTATTCGTTTCGTACCGGTACTCCCATGCCTTCGCATTTTCTTTTCCATGTAGTCAAGGCTTTCTTTAAGTATATTTTGAATAGGGTAGGAGATATGGAACAACCCTGCAGGAACCCTTTTGTTGTGGTGACGTCTCCTATGATTCTTGTTCCCATTTTAATGGATACTTTATTTTCTTTTTACAGAGCTTTTGTAGCTTCTATGAGTTCCGTCTGTATTTATAATTTGTACATTGTCTCCCATAGTTTTGACCTTGTATATCATACCAAATATATACCAAATGTATATCTCTATTTATTGCTTTTTTCTTTTCCAACAGCTGTTCCAGTGTGTATAATGTAATCTATGCATGATATTCCTGCCGTGAAGCTTGTCTAATCCTCCCCGATTTTACATTTTATCGCTTGCTCTATCTTTTCTCGCAGTATCTTCCCATATAATCTTCCTATTGATGATATTACGCTTATTACTCTGTAGTTTTCGCATCGTTTTCTATCTCCTTTCTTAAATATAGATGTCATATATGCCTCCGCCCATTCCTTTCGGAGCTTTTTTTCATTTATGGCTTTCTGAAATATCCATTTTATCATCCGGTGTAATTTTTTTGAGCCGTATTTTATAAGCTCAGGTGATATGCCTCCAGGTCCCGGTGCTTTCTTATTTTTGATGGCTTTTATGTCCGTTCTCATTTCCCTATCTGTTATTTCTATTTCTTGTTGTGGAGATCTGCTTCGTCTTCGCCTGTTTTCTTCTCCAATGAATTTTGGTCTTTGTTCTGTTAACAGTTCCTTGTAATAGTCCTTCCATTCTTTGTCCTGTATATTTCCCAATTTAATTTTCTCTTTTAAGTTTTGTTTCACTTCTCTCAGTACTCTTCATAACTCCGAAGTTCTTGTACCTCCTATGTATGTTTCAATATTTAAGCAGGTTCTTTCCCATTCTTCATTCTTTTGTTGTGTTATTTGCTTTTTTACTACTCTATCTTTTTCTCTATATTCTTTATAAACTTCATCGTTGTTTGTAGTCAGCCATTTTCTGTATAGTTGTTTTTTTTTCAGTTATTCTTTTTGTTGGTTCATTTATATTTTAATAGTGCTGTTTATTTGTTATATGTTCTTTCTCTTCAAGTGCTTCGAATGCTGCTTGTTTTGTACTCGCCTTTATATGCTCGTATATTTCTTCGATGTTGCCGTATCTGAATTCTATTAATTTTTGGTCTAGAAAACACTTTTATTGTGCAATAATATAAAATAAACGATTGAAATACAAAAGCAATCGTAGGTAATTAATTAAAATTTGATGTTAGCTGTGATGTAAAAGGTAGAGCCGAACTAGACTTTATAAGGATATGTGACATGTGGAACTGTTTTTGTTTTTGCATGATTTCGTCATAATTCGGCTGCATTTTTACCATACACTTGTATATAGTATATACTAATACAATTTTTTCTTAGTTTCATTATTGAAAATGTTTGTTCGCACAAATAACTTGTACCAAATATAGCCACAGCCACTGTTTTTTCGGTGTGGGCAACTATATTTCGCTATTGTATCCTAAAAATGGCCTTATAAAATTCTAATTTGCTACTTTTAAGAAAAAGTTACTTTAAATGGGTATTGCATTGTATATCTATTAGTTTAAGTTAAAGGTTGGCGGGCGTTTAATCGACGTTGACATTAAAAGGCATGGAAAAAATGTTAAGCGACGGTACGATTTCATTAAAATCTAGAAATCTTTTTTCTAATTCCTCATAACGTTTCTTCAGTTTTTGAACAAACCTTTGTAAGTTTTCTTCTGAGAGAGGTCTCATACTACTACTAATTTTGGGAAAATGGGTAAGTTCATTTTTCTCTATACATCTGGAAAATAATTTAAGCTGCAGTGTGAAGGCTGTTAAATGTCCCCAAAGCTCATCTAACTGCCATCTTCTTTCGAAGGTTAAATTTAAACTTTGTTCACCGCTGCTCTTAAAAGACGGTTAGACGAGCAATACTGCGTCAAACGCCTTTTCACAATCCATAAAGTAGGCATTTACATCTTTATTCACGTCTAAACAGCCTTGTATTAATACAATTAAACAGAATAAAGCCCCTCTAGTTCCCACTACATTACGAAATCCAGACTATATGTTACTTCTGCTGGGAACTAATTTTTTTTAAATAGCTGTGTATAATTTTTAAAAATAATTTTGTTGTATGGGTTATTAAACTTATTGACTACGATGTTTAGATTCTTCAGCATTGTTTTTCTTAAGTACTGCAATGAAAGTAAAAGTCAGCCAATCATTCTGTATCTCTCCTGTTTCATAGACCTTATTAAGGAGGTTAGTAAGCATACAAATCTCTTACGGAACTTAGCTGACCAACAACAAATAAGATGTTTCGGGTCTGTTGTATGCTTCTTCATTTTTATCTTCGATGTGACACCTACATGTGAATGCGAAAGATGGGTCATTATCATTCAATCTTCGCTTGTTCACTACTGGACATAGATCTAACTTATAATTTTCCATCTGTTTCGATCTTATGCTTCTTGCATCCAATTCATATGACAACGTTTTAGATCATTAGTCCAACTTGTTGGTGGACGACTTCTGCTCAGTAGGCATCATCTTTTGGTTTCCATTCCAGTATCCGCTTTGTGCATATCTGTCATTCGAGCCATGTGACCTGCCCAGTTCCACTTCAGTGTTGCTATTGTCTCTATAGCATAAGCCACTCCTGATCTTTTCCCGGAGTGAAACGCTCAACATACCAGGCTCCAGCGCACTTTGAGCCACACAGATCTGCTTTAGTGTTCTCCTTGTAAAAGATGGATAATGAAGAAAAAAAAAAACAACTCTAAAATCCAAGATAGCAAAGTGAAATTTTACAGCAGAGTGAAAGGAACAATAAAATGTATCAAATAGTGTAGTTGAAACAAAACAAAACTTACGTTAATACAAGTCGTTACGTCAGAACGCAGTGTGAAGTTGGTATATATTTCCCGTATCTCTGTTCCTGCTGTTTTCCTGTTTTCACTCTTCATCCTTAAGTTTTCATTTATAATCATAGAATAATCTAAATCGAAACCGTCGCAAAGTATTTTTATGAGTGGAGCTCCTAAAAATTATAGTTTATAATAATTGATGTTATACTTACTATTGATGTTTTGCTTTTAAGAATGTTCATAGATTAGAAGAGAGTCAACTTGTTAAATACCTTGGGTTGCACCCTCAGATCAAGCAATAAATATTTTCCTTTGTATTATAAAATCCTTATCTTAACTCGATCGGTTTCTACAGTATTTTATTGTCTTGATCACTTTTTTTAAACCTCCCAAAGTCACCGGCTCTCTCCCTGAGTTTGCTAGGTCAATTTATATTATCATTAGCAGCTTTCTCCTAGTCTCAGCCATCTTTTCCATAATATTTGGAGCTATATTGACTAAGATCTGGTCTAGTCTACACGTTGTTTTATTGACACTAATCTCCTTATCCTCATACAACTATCCAATATTGTTATATCGACTTCTTCGTCACTGCCTTGACTTTCTAAAAAGACATTAATTGCTCTGCTACACTCTTGTTACTTTTTACAGCACCTCGTTTTGTCACATCTTTGTTTGCCACCTCCTTAGATTGTTATTCTTCTTCACGTACCATATCAGAATTATCCGACGTTAGCTACCACCATTGCGAAGGTTTTTCAAGACCCCTGTTTTATTTCTACACCTCTACAATCTTCTATTTTGCATTTAAAAATCAGTTGTAGTATTTTATATCGATTCCTCTTACAAAAAGGGGGGACAATGTCCCAGATAAGACATTTTTCCTGTGTATAACAATTTTTAGCAATTCTCTATATTTGTGGGCCCTCCTTAGTGCTTCCTTTGGACTTGTTTCAGTTTATTTTAATGCCCATTTCCTCTCCTACTTCGCGAAAACGATTAAGCAGAATTTAGACCTTCAATATTTTCTGACAGAATTACTGTATCTTTCACCTATCTAATTACATTAAGTAGTTCCCCGTTGATTTTTATTTCATATGGCTGCCTTTCAAGTGTCTTTGTAAATAATTGGTCGGAGCAAACATTGAATAATGTTGGAGACAAAATGCAACCTTGTTTGACTCCTCGTTGTATGGAGATTTTCGTACTTAATATAAATGTACAGGAAGTTCGGCAAATACTTGAAAACCTAAAGAACAGAAAAGCAGCAGGTAAAGACGGGATACCAAAGTGGTTACTGAAATATTGTGGAGCAGCAATGACAGAACAATTAACAACATTAATTAATAACATTATAAAACACCATATAATACCGAAAGAATGAAGAACGAGCGAAATATTTCTATTATTTAAAAACGGTGATAAAAAACAGCCAGAAATCTACAGAGGTATAAACTTGTTAAATACTACGCTAAATCAGAGGATAAGTTTACCAGATAAACAACAGGGTTTTTGTAGTGGAAGATCATGTACAGATGCAATATTCGTTATAAAGCAAATTACTAAGAAATCACTAGGGTATAATAGACCAGCATTTCTGTGTCTGATTGACCTAAAGAAAGCGTTTGACAGAATAAGACTCAAAGATGTAATCCATCTTCTGTATAATAGAGAAGCTCCCCTAAGTATTATAACTAAACTATCTTATGAAATATCGAAAACATCTATCAAATCAACAAAATGAAAGTCAGAATAGATGGAAACTTACAGAACCTATAGCAATAGACAGCGGAATAAGACAAGGAGATTCATTGAGCTCTATGGTCTTAAATTTGATCATGGATAAAATCATCAAAAGCGTTAACAAGGAAGAGGATACAGAATGGGAAACAAAGAAATAAAAATATTCTATTACGCAGGCGACACAATATTGATAGCGTAGCTGAAGATGGTGTGGAAAGGCTGGTCCACAGATTTCACATAAGGGTAAAAGAATTTGATATGAAAATATCATCTCAGAAAACTAAAACAATAGTAGTCAGCAAAGATTCAACCAAATGTAACATAGAAATTGATGGCATCAGTATTTAACAAGTAATGGAAATAAAATACCTGAGAATTACACTGTCTAGCTATGGAAACCTGGACAAAGAAGTGAGAGAGCAAGTACAAAAAGCAAATAGACAGGATGCCTTAATAACACTATATGGCGCAACAGACACATTAACACTGAGATAAAGTCAAGAATTTATAAAGCCGATGTAAGACCAACAATGATATATGCCTCAGAAACAAGAATCCGACACAGCCACAACGCAAAGGCTACTAGAAACGGCAGAGATGAGAGTACTGAGAAGAATCGAGAAATACGCTGAGAGATCGAAAGATGAAGATGAAGTGAAGACATTAGATGAAAATGTAAAGTAAAGTGTATAGATGAATGGACACAAAATAGAAAAAAAGAATGGAATAACCACATGCAGAATGTAGGAGACCCGTGTCGTCAAAATAGCAAGAGATAAGTCACCAATCGGCAGAAGAAGTATCGGACGACCGAGCATAAGATGGAGTGGCAACCTTCCATAGAGGTATTAATCCGCCAATGAACAAGCAGAATTGCTTATAAAGAGGAAGAAGAAGAAGAAAAAGCATTAAGTTTACTTGCTATACTTTATGAAATGCCTTTTCGAAGTCCACGAAGTCACGGCATTTTTGTAATGGCATAATTGTAGCGCAAAAAGTGCTTCCCTAGCGGTAATTCGTTATTATCTTTATATCTGTTTTCTTTTATAACGGCTCAAATACGGGTATATAAAAATTGATAATAAAAACGTCCATAATTAACAATTATTTTCGATTATACATCAGCATACAATTATTAGGCAGGTTTCACAGCGGGGAAAGCATGCTTAGATCACATTTACACGGTCGAACAACTAATAGAAAAAAGAATGGCCAAAAATAGATCCGTCCATCTGGCTTTTGTTGATCTTAAGAAGGCATATGACTCAATACCTAGAACCAAGCTATGGGAAGCAATGGAAGACATCGAAGTTCCACGAAGATTAATAAACGCGGTAAAAGCACTCTACAAGAATAACGAAGTAGCTATCAAAACGGGCAATAGAATATGCAGGCCATTTAAGACGACAAAGGGACTACTACAGGGTTGCTCCACATCCCCCACCCTGTTTAAAATATTCCTGGAAAAAACCCTGAAACCATGGAAAAGAAAGTGCGAAGGAATGGGTATACCAGTAAGGAACGAATATCTATATACGCTAAGTTTTGCCGACGACCAAATAGTGATCGCACAAGACGAGGATGACCTCAGTTTTATGATGAGAAAACTGGAGCAGGAATATACAAAGAATGGGATGGAAATAAACCTAAAGAAAACTGAATACCTAACAACGGAGAATACAGAAATAAAACAGCTGGAAATAGACGAAGGTAAACAAATCAAAGGAACAGACAAGTATAAGTATTTAGGTTTCATAATATTAAACAAAGGAACAACGGAGGAAGAGATAAAAAATAGACTAGGACAAACAAGAGACTGCATACGAAAATTGAACCCGGTACTATGGGATAAGAACATCAGCATGAAAACAAAGAAAAAAATATATAATACCATGACAAGAAGTATCTTCACTTATGGGTGTGAAAATTGGACAATAAATAAGAAAACCAAAAACAAAATAAGAGCAACAGAGATGGAATTCCTAAGGAGAAGCTGCAGAGTAACAAGAAGAGACAGAATAAATAACATGGAGATTAAGAGGAGAATGGGAATGAACTCCGACATAATAGACTACATCGAACAGAAGAGATTAACATGGTACGGACATGTCAGAAGAGCAGACCAAAATCGGTGGATAAATAGAATAACAGAGTGGAGCCCGATAGGAAGAAGAAAGAGTGGCAGACCCCGAAGATCTTTCAGAGATGAGGTGGACGAAGCAATGAGTAGAAGAAACCTACAGGAAGGGGACTGGCTAAACAGGAAAAATTGGAGAAAACGGTTGAGTGAAGGAATACAGTGAAAACTGTGGAAATCCTTGTATATATATATATATATATTCGATTATACAGGGTTAGTCGACATAATGGAATTAACCAAAGTTGTGTCTTTTTAAATAAAACACCCTGTATATTAAACCATGTCAGAAATGTCAATAAAAAGGGGAGTTCGCCAGTGCTGTGTACTTTCTCCACTATTGTTTAATATATATTCCGAAAAGATCTTCCAAAATGCTCTCGAAAATATTGAAGTAGGAATAAAAATCAACGGAGAATATGTAAACCAACTTAAGATACGCAGACGACACCGTTATTATTGCGGACAGTGATGAGGGTTTGCAACGACTTTTGAATGCCATAACCAGAGGGGGAGGTAGGCTGGAGCTGAAGATATACACAAATAAAACAAAAGTAATGGCCGTTGCATGTGCACAAAATGCCAAGATTAATATTCGCATCTACAACATACAGATAGAACTTATACAAAAATTCCAGTATCTTGGTTGCTGGATAACAAACGATCATGACTACGAAGTTGAAATACGTGCTCGTATAAAGTATGCTAGGTCCGCTTTTCAAAGAATGAATTGCTAATAAACTCTACCTTATCGTTGAATATCCGATACCAATTTGCAAAAACATTCATTTATTCCATATTGCTATACGGAGTGAAAACATGGAATCTCGGAATCACAAGTATGAGACGTGTAAGAGATGTGGGTTTTTCGAAGGATGCTGACAGAGCACATGACCATCAACGAGGTGCTGAGAAGAAGGGGGACTGAGAGAGAATTCCCAAATATTGTAAAAACCTGAAAAACGAGCTATCTAGGACATATTTACAGAGGAGAAAAATACAACTTCCTACGACTGCTAATGGAAGGGAAATTGAAAGGAAGGAGAGGTCCAGGAAGAAGAAAATGCTCCTAGCTGAAGAATGTAAGAGACTGGACAGATACGGACACACATTCGATACTAAGAACAACTCAAGATAAAGAGCAATTTGCTTTAGTTATAGCCAACCTTCAGTAATTGAGAGGGCACCTTAAGAAGAAGAATAATTAAATTTATTGTAAAATGATAGTTATTTATATTTTATTATTATTATTTGGTCTGAATTTGACAGGTTTGTCATAAATAAACAACATATGCTTCTATGTTTTGTTAATACGTTAACAAGAGATGTTAGGAGCAAACATAATAATTTACTGAACTCGTTTAAAATATAAAAAAAAATAAATAATAAAATTACTTTATTTAATTTTAAATATATTACTTAAATTTTAAAAATATTGAAAACATAGTACGAAGCTCCCCGCTAGTCTACAATACCGCCTACTGTACAAATTTTTTTATATACTTCATAGTTTAGTCGTAACAAAACAAAACCAGAGGTTTACAACATACAACATACAGGGTGCAACAAAACCAGAGGTTTGGTGCACCCTGTATATATAGATATATGTATATCAAAAAACGAAATCGATTAAGTCCACAATAAGGAAATCGACAGCACAAACATCTACACAAATATCTACCGCTGAATTAAGTAGGGCCCACTTGCTTCCTCATGATGGGATGGCGTGGAAGCTTATGTAGTACACCTTAGAAAAATTTTCACTAAATAGAAATCTAAATAACAAATAGAAATTCGTATTTACCATAAAATATTAGTTCCTGTGAGTTTACGCCTATCAATATAGGAACTCTATTGATCTGTCCGTTCTTTACTTTCTCGTGACTTAGACCAAGTACCAGACTATTGCTGTCGTTATTAAACTCAATTACTGGAGACCACTGCATATCAACGTTAGGAAAGCAATTTGTATATTCGATTTTACGTGTCTGAAAAGGAAAGTTAATAATATATATATATATATATATATATATATATATATATATATATATATATTGAAAAAGTTGTATTTTATTAATTTTATTTTTATTTATAATAAATGTTGTAAATTTTAAAATATGTGGTTCGTTGTTTAATTTAATATATACCTCAGCTAGCTCAATTATGTGTTCTAAGCAATCTGTCACTGTGTGACATCGACTCTGTAGTCTCCTGGTAGAGTTCAAAAAGAAATTAAACCAAAATTTACTTTAGACTTTTGATAAATTAACCCAAATGAAGCACGTTATTTATTAATATTGAACAAATTTAATATAAACAATTAAATTCGTCTGCAACTTGGGTTGCCTTTAAAAATTTACAAAAATAGGAATCGTATAAATCTTAATGTGATTTAGTGTCGTGACAATAAAAATTTATTACAAAATGTGGAGACTCTCTACAAGTACCTAAAAACTAAATAAATATTGCAACTTTATAAAGTGTTTAAATGAACTATAAAGAAAAAGAAACTGAACACTTTATTCCGCTGACTTTTAACTTGCATTCAAATATAATCAAAATTTCAAATGATCCCCAAAATTATTATCCAACCTCACTTTAAAACAGTTCTGATTTATTTAAAGAAAACTAACTACTCGCAAAATAATCGGTGAAACTGGAATATCAATCCTCTCTTCGGAAGTTATGGTACGTACTATTCTATTTTTAATTTAATGATCATTAATATTTTCAATTTTTTAAGGCCTATCGCAATTATGTTAATTCATGAATTTTAATTTTCTCAATTTAAATGACATTTCTGTACTCCAATAATAATTTAAAAGTCAAATTGTTTCTTTTACTCTCTGGAACAAATTCTGGATATCTCTGCTGTGGAAACTGTGGAAAAACTAAAATTCTAATTAGACGAGTTAAAAAAACACTCCCGACCTATTCCACAGTTTCAGGGCTCCTCTTCGTCGAAAAATCCTCGTCGGCCACCCCAAAAAACCTATTCTCCGTTGCTAACAGCAACCAACGTTCTTTTTCTTTTCATCTTTTTTTTTAAACCATAAAACTGTCCTGTTCTGACACATTTGTCAATCCACATTAATTTCTCATAATCACTTTAATCACATCTAATTTGGGAATTTATAAAAAAAAATGTTCAGATATAAAACTTATTCTATTACAATGCTAATACAATTTATTCTTTTCATCTCCACATCATTGTAATTTCTTATTTAACAAAACCCCTATTAATTTAGCTCCCACAGACTTGCTTGACAGTTTATTTTCTGACGTTTTTTTTAAATTTCTATGTTTAAATATTTTTTAAGAATTCTTCTTTTTTTGTTCTTTTTAAGGTTTAGACGATTCACCTATACACTAGGCAACTATACTATTCAGAAATTATTAACACTATACCAGGTAAGTCAAAATTAATTTATTTAACAATTTACTAATCTTTTTCTCTCTTTTATTTCAGAGTCGAACCCACATTGTGATGGCTTCATGAAATTCATGAACAACAAACTCATATAAAAATCCATTTAAGTTGTATCCTTTTTAACATATTGAAATCATTTCAATATATATATATATATATATATATATATATATATATATATATATATATATATATATATACAGTCCTCTCTCTCTATAACGATATGCAAGGTACCGGGAATTTTAATCTTTATAAGGAGAGATCGTTATACAGAGAGAGACAAAATTCGGTACTGTGGTATTAATAATACTGTGCTAAATAACCTATTTTAATTTAAAAAATTTATCAAAACGAATATAGATGAATTAACACTGTATTGTACACCACATAGATTTCTTAAAAAATAATATAAGCAATACAGTATAAAAAACTGACTGTACAATTAAAACATGTATACTGTACAATAACAAAATAATATTGATATAAGGTTGAATGCTCGAATACATGAACTTTGATCAAATGAAAGGCATACATCGAGCACAGTTTAAATCTTGCCCAAGTACTTTCGCTTCCTAGAGCATCTTCAGAGGCAACTGAAATAAGCCAAGAAACGTCAATTTTGGCCTATCCAACAATCATAGAATGCCATAAACATAAAATTGTACATTACACAATTTGTGCAATGTACAAGTGTAAAGTTTGTTTAACAGTAAATTGTTGACTTGAATTAGTACCGACTATAAACATCCTGGGTTAAGGGATAATACTATAAAAGGTCCGGTTTCAGGTAAAATTTGAACATGTTTGCTTGTAAAATTTGTCAATCTTCATTTCTTAATGCTGATTTAATTGCGTACAATCCAAACTCATTAAAATTTCATTAATACAGATAAGGCATAAATTAACGAAACTGTACTGATGAGACGGTTTTTCGAATTCGATGGTAGTGCGCGACGGGTTTGCTAATCACCTTTTAAGTGGTTTTCAGGTATTTATATAATATTCAGGTATTTAAGTTTATAAAACTGAACACCAACCAGTATTTAAATACTAGTTCTTGATAAAATTTGTTTGTCTTTATGTATCACGGAAAGTGTTAAGTAATATTAGTCATTTTATTACTTAAGTTTTCTATCATTATATGTCGTCCGTGGGATAATAACAATGGGACTTCTTCTAGTTTCCGGTAAAGAAGAAACATTTATCTGTAGATGCAAACCAAATTGTAAAAACTATATACACTACCTTGACTTAAAAGAGGACTTGATATAACTTTCGCTACGAGTGAAATATGCGATTTGACGAAAATACCTCTGATCACAGTAAAAAGAATTACATCAAATCCCATAGAAACAAGAAAAAAACGTAAAGATTCCAGTTTCACCAAATATATGGACGAAGCCGATAAGAACTTAACACGTCGAAAAGTCTATACCATGTACAAAGAGCAACGCATACCTGTATTAAGAGCTCTGAAGCAACGGCTCAATGTTGACGAAACCCAAATAAGCTGTAGCCTCACCAGATTAGGGAAAATTTTGAAAAGTATGGGCTTTCGATATCGTATAATTGACAAAAGGCAAGTAATTTTGGAATCTTATAGATTACAAAAATGGCGTTATGAGTATATAACTTCGATAAGAAAATTCCGTTCTGAAAATCGTCCGATAATTTATCTCGTCGAGACATGGTTTGACACACATTCAACGAGACATAAAGGATTTGCCGATTCCTCCGGTAAATTTAAGACAAAAGCTCCGTCAAATAAAGGGAAAAGAATAACGATTTTACATGCTGGATCAAAAAATGGTTGGATTCCAAAATGCCCTGTGGCTTTCTGCAAAGAATATTAAAGACTAATGCGTCGACTACCATGAAGAAACAATGGCAGAACTTTTTGAAGAATGGTTCAAAAATAATCTTATGCCAAACATTCCCAGAATAGCGTGATAGTAATGAACAATGCAAGTTATAACAGTCGCCAACTAAGTAAGGCTCCAAACTCGAATAATCCCTAATTGAAAATTCAAAATTACATTAAGACGAATGATATGTATTTTGAAGAATGTTACACCAAACAAGAGCTTTTAGTTTTAAAGGCATTTTCTATAAAAAAGTATATGTTTGTGATACATTGGCAGAGGAAATGGGACATACAGTGCTGCGGCTTCCACCCTAATATTGTATGTTTAATCCCATAGATCCTATGTGGCACGAATTCAAGTCTAACGTGAGGTCATAAAATATTTCTCCAACGTTATAGAGTTCATAAGAAAATGTGTCAATGATATTCTTCCAAGTAGTTGCAAAAATTCTGTCCGACACGTAATAAGTAAAGCAAATTCATATGTTCATGTAGATCATAATATAATTGAACCGATCATAATTAATTTAGATGAGAATAGCGATAGCGAAACAGAACTATGTGTGGAATGATACTGTCATCAAATCTACAAATGTTACGATTAAAAAAAAAAAACGGTTCTTTTCAGAACAACAAATTATTATTAATGTTTGTTTTTCTATAATCTTAGCAATTAAAATAGATTTAATTTATTTTAAAACTCATTTGAAAATATTAATTTCGGGTATATTAGGCAAAGCAATATATTTTACATCCGTTTTTATGTTTTTGTTGTCGAAATGATTGTAAATTTTGTGGATCCTTTGCTTTATTATAGGAGTACCATCTAGTCAGTGTTAATTGTCAAAAGACCAACTCTGTTTGCTTATCGCTCCGGACCGGTCTTAACAATAGGCCAAGTCAGATAAATTTAATAATATTTACGACAGTACTAATTGAAGTTAACCATTTTCTGCTAAACAAACTTTACAATAACTAAGATTACTACTGTCTATTTTATTATTAATGGCATTCTTAGTTCGGTTGATATGCCACATTTCGAGAAACAATCTATTTTTGTAATTGCTTAATGATTACAATATTTTCACGTTATCATAATTAAACTAGTGGCCTGTTTTTATAAAGTGTTTGACAACAGCGCATGTCTTGTTTCTCCTGTTGCAGTAACTTTTGTGTTCTGTGATCCGCTGTTTCAGCCACTGTTCGGTTTGTCCAATATAACATTCCTGGCAACCTTAATTTTGTAATTGATATATGAAATTACTATTATACATCACTGGTGTCCGATCTTTAATTTTAGAGAATATGGCTTTGCATTTAAGGTTGATGTACTTGCTAATTTTTATAATTGTGAATCTATCGACTCTCTGGATCTCTTCGCGACTTGCCATTAGTGCCCCGGGATCTAAATTTGCACGGCTGACAACCATGAATTTAGTTTTCTTAATATTAAGGTCTAGTCCGTATGTTACGTTCACAGTTCTCACTCGGTCTAGTAAGGCTTGTAAATCATTTAGGTTGGTTGTTAGTAACACAGTGTCATCTTCGTAGCGGATATTATTGATGTATTCACCGTTCACTCGGATTCCCATCTCTATATTGAAAAGAGTCGACTGGAGCACACAGCCTTGCCTTACTCCTCGTATCACTTGGTCGGTCAGCTGGTCTTCGACCTTGACTTGAGCACGCTGGATCACGACTTGATGTGTATATTATTTGTAATTACTAGGTTTTCTGATTGCCGTCATTGTTCGGACTATTTTAATCAACACGAAAAAAGTCTATGCAAATTCTATTAGATTGTGGTGTGAGTTAAAGATGATGCTGAAAAAAACATGTACTATTGACGCGGAACAACAAAATGTTTACCATCGAACGAAAAGCGATGGCGCGCCGTCATTGAAAGATTGATCGCTGTAATACAATTTTTAGCGACTTAAAATTTGGTATTCTTAGGAACTAGTACCAAATTGTTTTATAGAGATTATCATGATAATTTTTTTAAAGGAAGTGGAGATATAACCAAATTTCATCTTCTTCTTCTACTTCTTGGAGATCTTTCGATCTGTTTAATTCTGAAGCTGCCTCTGGTTAATTTCCTGGGAGGTAGATTGCCAACTATCACTCCATCTTTTAAGTGGTCTTCCGGGAGGCCTTGAACCGGGCGGGTTGTTTTCTAGGGCAATTTTTGGGAGTCTGTTCTCATCCATTCGTCTTACATGATTGTACCACATCCTCTTACGCTGCGTTCCCCATCTTACAATATCTTGAATTTTGCACTGCTCTCTAACGTTTGTATTTCTCACCCTGTCTCTTCTTGTTTTGCCCACTATTGTTCTTAGGGTTTTCATTTCGGCAACCCTTAGCATCTGTTTGGTTTTATTGGTATCTTCGCGCACTTCTATTCCATATGTCATGATCGGTCGTATACAAGTCTTGTAGATTCTAATTTTACTATCTGTGAGCATATACGGATTTGACCAGACTATCTCCCGCAGACATCCCGACAACACGGATGCTTTGTTGATCTGACTCCTTAGGTGTTTTACTGGGTCGTGTGTGCTTGATATATCTATGCCCAGATATCTGAATTTCATCACCTGTTCTATGGGGTTGTTCTCAACCACTAACTTACATCTGAGCGGATCTTTTGCTATTGTCATACATTTAGTTTTGTTGGTAGAAATGGTCATATTTATTTGGCGGCTTATTTGAAAACACTGAAAGAGCTGTCTCTGAAGATCATCTTCTGATTCGGCAATAATTGCTGCATCATTTGCGTAACACACCATACCAATTCTTTTGTTGCCCATTCTGTATCCGAGATTGAGAGATGTTACTTTGTTTATAATTTTGCCCATAAGTAGGTTAAACAAGAAGGGGCGTAAACTGTCGCCTTGTCTAATTCCTCCCTGTGTTGGAATACTTTCAGTGAATCGGTCTCCTGCTCTAACTTTGGTTACATTGTTGTTATTTAGGTTATGGACTATCTTTGTTATGTTGGTCGGTGTTTAACCAAATTTAATCCAGTTATTTCAGAACACCTGAATATTGTCAATAATGTTAAGAGAACAAAATCCGTATTCCACACTACTTGGGAGACGATTTTTAAAATGAGTTAATCAATATTTTAACTGAATCCCTTCATCATAAGATAATATGTTATAATTCTCGACCCCATTAGATATTACTTACACAGAACATAATATTTTTTGTAATTAGGCGTGTGAACATTACTGAGATATATGAGAGATAATACTACAAGCTATAGTATTAGAAATTAAACGTAATCAGCTTATTTGGTATGGCCATGTTCAACAAAAGCAAAGGAGAAAAGCTATATTTTTATTTTCTTTATAAATAAAATTACCGCCATCTTAAATGTTGCTTCCTGCAGATCTTTAAGTTTTGCAGACATTAGAACATCGAGTAACTCAGTGGATGAAGAACTGTCACTAATCTTCGAGTTTAGCAGTGAACCTGAAAAAATTAATAAAATAAAATAATTATAATATATCTCTAGTTGCAAAAAGCGCCACCTCTGCAGAAATCGAAATAGCAGGACACATTGGCTATGTTGTGAAGTGCCTTCGTATATATGTGGTCCTTTGGGTCGAGTGAGGTACGCGATTGTCAAGGACATAAGTGATCGAATTTTTTTGGGTTCGTGAGAAAAATTTTTTTCGATGGAGAATGGAACAATTTGGACTATTACTTAAAAACGGAATAAGGGATATAATGGTTCTTATTTGTTGATATGATAAGAGATAAGAGATTGATATATCTGGCTCAAGGTATCAATGTCGGATTTTTATTTAGGGAAGATGGATGTTTCAGAATTTGGCACATCTCAAGGAGGGATTGCTTGTGATAATTTTGTTGTTTACAAAGTATTTTGATATTAGTGAAATCGATACTGTGTATGGTTGAGACTAAAATGTTGTGAAAGGGCACAAAAGATGGTACATCTAGAAATTCTAATGTCGCTTTTATGAGACGTTATTCGACCTCAAAGAGATCGGGTGGTCTGGCAGATGTCGCACGAGTTGCACTCTGCATAGAGGATATGATAGTTCTGGTCTTCGAAAACAACTTTCCTACGGTTCTAGCGTTTTTAAGGCTATTTTAACATGTAAGTTTTTGAAGAGTTTGGTAAGCTTGTTTGCGATTTGTTCACATATTTTGTATTTGTTCAGGGGTGAACAGGGAGTTATTCATTTGTATGTTGTTGGAAATGGATGCTATTGTTAAAACGTTGAGTGCTTCAGTGATAGAATGCCCATAGCTTTTAGAAAAAAGAAATTTATTGATGATGGATGCAGGATAGGAGTTATTAATAAAAATGGACTTTCGTAGATTAAGAGATTCTTATTTGTATAGAGGGTGTGCAAACGTGTCTACTCTAAGGGTGAGGGCTTGTAAGATATTATGTTTGTAACATATTGAATGTACCTAATACATGTTTCGATATACATAGATTACTTTTAGTGCTGGCCAAATTTTTATTTGCTAAAACGACATTGTCAATACGTCTGCTATTAGTTGGCTCACTGTAAAGGACCGTATATTACTTATTAAAATGCACGAAGAGATATTTAAATGTGAACCGGTATCATTTTAATTTTCTCAATAGTAAGCGAAGTATTATTTGATTTGCACCTCGTACAATTATTAGTAGGTTATGTTACACGTACGTGCCACCTCCTCAATTTCTTGCTGTACTATGCAACGAAGAATTTCGAAGTCAGAATTCGTTAAGGTGCCTTTTTGTTCAGTATGTAAAAAATGTAGTTAAATTTTACTTACCCAGTGTAAAAGCAAATTTTTGGGCATGCTTCTGCAAACTAAAGCAGTTTAAAGCCGTACCGCTCTCCAAAATGGCACCTCTAAAAAGTCCTATAATAAACATATATGTGTAAAATGAAACGGGTGTGGCAGTCCAGTGGGACTGCTGGTAGAAGTTATACTTATATACACGCGTTCGCCGTTAAAAATTTATATAGGAGTCAATCTGCACAATCATTACATATGTAATGCTATAGGTAAGAGAGAGCAGAAAGAGAAAAAGAATTAGTTATATAGGTATATGCATGATACTATGATTAAGAAGATAAGATATTGCGCATAAGTCGTGACGTAATTGGAGAGTTGCACGTTCGTAATGTCAGTTTTTTGTATGTGTCAATAAATAATCTTTAATAAATAGTTTGGAGATATCCTATATTATTGTAATTATTAAATCTTTATTTAACATTATTATTTTGCTAATGGAATAATTTCATCACAGATTGTATAAAAATCCCATTAACAAGAATTCAAATTCTACTCTCCAATGACGGCATGCGCGAATACGTTTCTGGAATATTTTTGCCTCTGGTGCAGTAATAACCTTTTTTTTAGGCTAACGTATTTTTTATTTGTCATCAATGTTTGTTTTGAAAAAAAAAACGGTTTTTTATTGTTTTTATTAAAAAAGCAGAAAACAAACCAAATTGTTGATAAAACAGACATACGAAAAAAATGGAAAATACAGAACGTGGTAAAATGTCAGTGAAATATCAATAACTAATATCGTGTATTGCCTCCACTTGCTCTAATGACCTCTTGCAGACAACGGGGCATACTATCAATTTTTCTCCGGATTACATGTTGTGGTATGTTATTCCACTCTCTCACTAACAGATCCTTAAGCTCCTGTCCGTTGTTAGGAGGAGATGTTAGGGGTTGAATACGTTTTTTCAAATCGTCCCAGATATGTTCGATGAGATTCAGGTCCGGAGACCTAGCTGGCCAGGGTAAACTCGTATTTCCAACCTCGTCCAAGTATTGCATACTAATCGTGGCAATGTGCGTTCGCCGTTGTTCTGCATAAAAACGACGTTTTCTCCAAACCTTGCCATGTTATGCATAACATGTTCTTCCAGAATCTCCGTAATGTCCCTTCGTGCAGTTAAGGACACATTTTCGATAAAGGGTAATTCTGTGCGGAAGTCGGAAGATACACCTCCCCAAGCCATGACACCGAGCTTCCACCAAATGGCATTCTTGGAGCAATGCAAGCTTGTGAAAATCATTCACCGGTTCTCCTCCAAACTCTTACACGTCCATCGGATCCAGTTAGGCAGAAACCGGATTCATCTGAGAATAACTCTTCGCTCCAATCGTTAATTCCCAATGCGCGTATTATCGAGCAAAAGCTAGTCGTGCAACTCGATGCGCCAGGCAAAGTGGCGATCCTGTAGCCATTACTCGAGAAGATAGTTCAAAAGAACGAAATTTTTTCCTGACTGGTGCAACGCTAACATTGCGATTTCGTACTTCCTGTAGACGATTTCGATGCATAATCGCAGTTAAGGTCCGATTTCGTAAAGCCTGAAACACAAGAAAACGGTCATCTCATACCGTGGTCATTCTTCTTCGTCCAGAGCCAGGTCGTCTGGATAGCAAACCCTTCTCCTGAAAGCGTTGAAGCACTCGTTGAACCGTAGAAAGGCTTACGCTAACAGTTCTTGCGACTTGTGACAATTTGTGCCGTTTCAACAACAGTCAAGGGTATTTTTGGCAAAAAATAAACAATAATATTGACACTAATAAACACTAATGGTGGCAATAATAAACGTGTGTTCATTGCATTTGAACAGAAAGTCGAAGCACAAATGAGACATTTAAAACAAGCGGCAGTTACAGGTACCGTTCATTTTGGGAAGTATGTGCTTTCCCGCGAAATCGGCACTATTGCAATTCTTTGTCGCAAAGGAAACCGCTAAGCCGACAACAATTCCCAGAAACATGCATTAGTTTGTATTTGTGTTATTATTATTTACGATAAAGCTCTTTAAAAATGAAATACCGGTGATTTTCAAGGTGACCCGGATTTTATGATCGCGATTGTATATATACATATATAAATATGAATCTACACTCACCTGGTTCTCTTGTGTTAAGAATGTGGTAACAAGTAGACACCGCTCCAGCGCTTTGTCCTCCAAGGGTCACCTTGTTTGGATCTCCTCCAAAACTGGCAATATTTTTCTTAACCCACTTGATTGCTAAAAGTTGATCTTTAAGTCCCAAATTCTTCGGAATAACATCATCTTCAGTGGAAATAAATCCTGAAAATTGAGCTCAAAATAAGAAGAAAAATAAACGATAAATATTAGGGGTGGTTGTAGCAAATAACTCTAAGGTGGATAGGCAATTAAAATTTATGCGATGAATAAACATATGGTAAAAAAATTATCAATAACGTATCGTAACATCAAGTCAAAACAGAACTAAATAGAAAATACTGAAACAAAGCAAAGCTTTAAATGAATTGTAGAGCTAAGGATGATAATGCTTTATTCCTTGTAATTTAAATTTAAAAAGATTTTGAATTATTTTTCATTTCTTTTTTAAACTAATTTTAATTTCTATAATTTAAAGGAAGTTTACCTAACGGTCCCAATCTGTAATTCATCGTTACAACAACAACACCTTTATCAATATAATAATCTGGGCCGTAGACGTCTTTAATTCCAGAAAAAATCGTAAAAGATCCTCCATGGATCCACACGAACACGGGAAGCTGGATACATGTGCGTTGAGGATCCTAAAATGTTAAATTTTTACAACAATTTTTATTTTTGCGTTAAACGTAATTAATAAAAAAAAGAGAGAAATATTTTTCATCTTGTTTAACAATTTATTTAATAAAAAATGAGTTTTTCTGTCATCATTGCATGTGGTTGTACTTTTTAAAGACAAATCACATGCAATGATTTTTCTGACGGATGTTCTCAAGTTAAAGTTGATTTCATATAATCGATAAAACTATCTTCAAATATATTTGTCCCAGAAACGCAACTAAAAATATTGACAATAGCATTTTAAAGTCATCTAATTTGGGCGAAAATAACAGACTAAAAGTTATATAGGGGCAGACGTGAATTCCGATCACATACTAATGATCACGAAATTAAGAGAAACTATCCCAATGGTAAGAGAAAAGAGAATATTGCATAAAAGGAACAAAGACACCGCTGACAACTTCCAGACAACGTGGAAGAAAAACTACTTCAAAGCAAAAATCAAGGTGACATCGAAATGGAGTGGGGAATAATAGAAAAAGCTATGAAAGAAGCATCTCAAAAGCGGTTAGGTCAAGTAAAGAATAAAAAGCCGTAATAATGGTGTGATTCCGATTGTAAGAAAAGCCTTAACAAACGAAACGGGACAAGACTAAAATATATGGACAAACCAAGTGACGAAAATAGAAATGAATATAAACCAGAGAAAAAACACGCGAAAAACGTGAGTAGGAGGAAGAAAAGGAAGCATATCGATAAAAAGCTCCAAGAGATTGAAGAACATTATATTAATAAAAATGTGAGAAACTTCTACTAGGAGGCGAAAAGGAGCAGTGACCAAGGTGCAAGAAACCAGATTTTACTACAAGAGTAAAGAAGGGCACCTAATAGGAGAAAAGTAGGGGAACTAGATAGATGGCAGGAGCATTTTAGAGAGTTACTTAATGAAGAACCAGATGGAAATGATGAGGAGAAAATGGAAAGGGTAGGGGAAGTTAACGACACTGCAGAAAAATAAGAGAACTCATATATACCATCAAAAACAATAAAAGTGCAGGCAGCAATGGTATTCTTGTAGAACTAATCAAACATGGGGGAGAAGCACTTATAACGCGGTATGTAGCTGACGAAAATCTGGGAGAGAAAATGTCAGAAGTATAGAGAAATGCAATCGTATTTCACATTCATAAGAAGGAAGATAAAGCAGTGTGCTAAACATACAGAGATATCACTCTTTTGGATGTAATATATAAAGTACTCGCCAGAGTCATAAGAAGTAGACTGGAATACCAGGGAGGATTAAAAGAGGGCAGATCAATCATAGATTAAATATTGATGTTAAAAATGATTCATAGCAGTACATACCAGCAACTGTTAAAGCTAAACCTGATAAAACTGTGAAAGCTAAAACAAAAGGTGATCAATCTAGTTAAAATGAAGACCGATAATAGAGTAAGGATAGAAGGAAGCCTAACAGGAAAATTTGAAGTAAGAAAAGGACTAAAGTAGGAAGATCCGCTGTCCCGAATTCTCTTCAATTTCTTGCTGATAAAAATAATGAAAGAGGAATACGAACGAAAGGTATGATTTATGATAACAGGAGCCAAGTTCTGGCCTTTGCGGATGATGTAATGTTAATGGCAAGAATAAAAGAGAAGTGCTGAAGATTTTCAAACTCTTTGACAGTATTGACTAATTGATAATGAGCAGAAAACAAAATATATGGAAACGGAGCAGACCACATATGAAGACACACAACTGAAAACTACCAAAAACAACGAAATTAGAGAGTATTGCTTTAAAAAATGTGTAGGAGTTTGAGTATCTAGGAATAAACCTAATAAGTAAAGGGTAAGAGAGCCAAGAAATTGAGAAGTGAATTTCGAGAGTAATTTCAAAGGAAGACAGTAAGAGCTCTACATAAACTTTCAAGAGCAAAAAACATCTCCAGAGATGTAAAATTAAGACTATGCCGAACATTGATCCAACTTACAGTCCTGTACGGAAGTGAAACATGGGTTAAGAAAAAAAAAAATCAAGAAAATATGTTGAAAATCTGAAAACAACGTGTTTTAAGAAAGATATTCGGGGGAGTAAAAGACTATGAAGATCTTTGGAGGAGACGAACAAATGCAGAGATCGGAGAGATGTACGGGAAACAACAAATAAGCCAAATCGTTAGGACAAAGAGACTTATCTCGAGAATGACAGACTTAAGGTGGGCAAAGGACTCGCCACTAAAAGAGAAAGGAAAGAAAAGGACGACCTCGAAAAAGTTGCTAGAAGCATGTAAGTAAGATCTTCAAACAATCAGGAAAACACATTGGAGAACAGCGGCCATATACAGAAGAAAACGGAGGAAAGCAGTGGAAAAATTACTAGCCATGGGCCTCTAGGTCCTATACATATATATATATATATATATATATATATATATATATATATATATATATATATATATATATATATATATATATATATATATATATATATATATAGAAGTAAACGTTAAATAGTGGGTTTGCAGCAATAAAAATGAAATGTGTACTCTTTTAAATTTTTATTCCAAGCTTTCGGACATTGGTTATGTCCTTCATCAGGGAGCTACAAATGTGATTAAGAAATTGTTGGTGTTGGTATAATTAATTAAAAATTGTTTCTACTTACAAACTTAACGAGGTTGTATCAACAAAGATCTATTATAATATTGATAAAATTTATCATGGTCTCTCATCTATTTTAATATATAAAAACTATTTTTATGTTTAAAATTTTAAAAAAATTTTTACTGTAAATACAAAAACACTTAATTATTCTAAATAAATACGTGACATTATTTTGACAAAATTCTTTTAAATGTCAATTGATAAATTGTTGTTTGTGTTATTATTACATTTATCTAGTAGTAACAAATAGGAGAACATTTCATTTAGATGGCCAATATCCGTTTTATGATTCATTGTATTATTATTTTGGCAAATGTAGGCCATTTCAAGAAAAAGTCTTTTGGTGATGTTACTTTCCTGTTCTACTACTTTGATGTTATTATAATCTATCTGATGCCCATTTTTAAATACATGTTCACCCAATGCAGTTTTTTCAGGATGCAGTCTATTATCTGACTTGTGGGATGTAATGCGATCTTTAAGGCATCTTGATGTTTGACCATAGTATACTTGTTCACATGATCCGCACGGTATACAGTAAACAACATCTGTTAAAGACAAGAGTGCGGATTGGTCTTTAAGTTTAGAAAAAACTTTGTTAACTGTTAGTACCGTTTTATGTGCAATTTTGATATTATTAATTGATGAAAAAATTTTACTTAGTTTCTGTCCAATGTCTTTAATGTATGGAAGAGATACATATCTAATTGTAGTTTGTTGTGGTAAAGGATCTACAGGTCCAATTCTATCTTGTGATACAGACAGATTTTCTTCGTTTCTTAAATGACTAGTTAAATTTTGTGGAGTGTTAAATAAAATTTTCTTTAGTAGTATACTTGGGTATGAGTTTTCAATGAATAGGTTATAAAGGATTTTTAGATTTTTTGTATGGAAAGCGGTATCGCTGATTTTAAGGACACGATTTTTCATTTCTTTAACTAAATTTAGTTTCATCGAATATTTATGGTATGACCAATAATTTAAATATCTGCCTGAACTGAGAGGTTTTCTATACCAATCAACCAGTAAATGGGTACCTTTTCGTATTAATTTGGTATCTAAAAAAGGTACTGAACCTGTAGTATCTTCACATTCTAATGTGAATTGAATGTAGGGGTTGTAACTGTTAAAATACCAAAGTATATCATTTATCCCTGTGCTTGGTAATGCTAATATTATGTCATCAACATATTTTTTTATAAAATGTAATTTATAAGGTAGGACAAGGATGATGGTGTCTAGTATGTGGTCCATTACATAACAGGAAATTATTGGTGATATAGGGTTCCCCATAGGTGTACCAAAAGTTTGTTTGTAAAATTTGTTGTTAAATGAAAAATAATTGTTTTCGAAAAGAAAAGTTAACAATTTGAAAAATGTGTCCTTATCAATGTTACAATGTTGAGCAATAATCTCCCATTTATTACTAATGGCAAGTGTACATATATCTAGATAAACATTGCTAAATAAGGATACTACATCTAGGCTTGCAATCACGTAGCCTTCTGGCAATTGTATGTTATTAAATAATTGATTAACTTGAAATGAGTCTTTAATATAGTATTCATTATCACAATTATATGCATTCGTTAAAATATCTGTTAAGTAGTTAGCAATGTTTTCTGTAGGTGTGCCAATAGAGGCTAAAATGGGTCTAACAGATAATGGGGTTTTATGTACCTTTGGTAGACAATAAAACTTTCCAGATATACCTTTATAGTTAGATAATTTCTTTTTTGTAGCCTCATCTATTTTTTGATTGTCAAACAACGATTTTACTACTTTATTACATTTTTGTTTAATTGATGAAGTTGGATCATTATTTAATGTGGTATATGATGTATCATTTTCTATTATATCAACAGAAAGATCTAAATACTTTTGTTTTTCCAAAATAACAGTGATGTTTCCTTTATCTGATCTTGTGACTATCAAATTGGGATTTTGTTTTAAGAAGATTTTAGTTTTTATTAATAAAAGATTAAATATTGAGTTATTAAATTTGGAATTGTTAACTGAATTCGTTAAAATATTTACTGATCTTGCTGTAAGGATAGTTTTAGTGTCTTTATCAGATACATTTACAAGAATATTATCAATGTCTGCTAAAATTCTTTTTATAGAGATATCTTTACCAATTTGTGGTTGAATACTAAACTTAGGACCTAGAGACAGAAATTTCATAATATCATCTGGTATATTAACATCAGAAAGATTTTTAATCCATCTAGGATTAGTTTTAAGTTTAGAATCTAGTTCTTTATTTAATAATTTATTAAATTTTTTAAGATGTTTTTCTTTCGTCTCATGAAAAGTTCTGTTATAGGTTCTAAGTTGAGAACTATAAAAATGATCAAAAATGTCACTATTTGTTAAGTTTGAAATTTCCAATTTTAATGAACTGTTTAATGACTCTAACTTTTTTATTAATTTGTGATTATTACAAATTTCTGAATTTAAAAGTTTATTTCCTAACCTGAATTGTTTTTCATGTGTATTATGGATGTCTTGTCCATATAAGAGGTTTTGAATTGGCTTTATAACTTGTTGGATATGTGGTGGTAACAATCCTGTTTTTCTACATTTTAAAAGAAAACATCTGTGGTTATATTCTTTGGCGAGTTTGATGTGGTTTCGTGACCATGATTTCATTTTATCAACAGCTAAAGTTCCAAAAGTAGATCGAATCTCTTGGTAAAAACCCATACCTGTAGTTGACAATGAACCAGAAGTATTTGCTGACAACGTAAGGAAGTAAACGTTAAATAGTGGGTTTGCAGCAATAAAAATGAAATGTGTACTCTTTTAAATTTTTATTCCAAGCTTTCGGACATTGGTTATGTCCTTCATCAGGGAGCTACAAATGTGATTAAGAAATTGTTGGTGTTGGTATAATTAATTAAAAATTGTTTCTACTTACAAACTTAACGAGGTTGTATCAACAAAGATCTATTATAATATTGATAAAATTTATCATGGTCTCTCATCTATTTTAATATATAAAAACTATTTTTATGTTTAAAATTTTAAAAAAATTTTTACTGTAAATACAAAAACACTTAATTATTCTAAATAAATACGTGACATTATTTTGACAAAATTCTTTTAAATGTCAATTGATAAATTGTTGTTTGTGTTATTATTACATTTATCTAGTAGTAACAAATAGGAGAACATTTCATTTAGATGGCCAATATCCGTTTTATGATTCATTGTATTATTATTTTGGCAAATGTAGGCCATTTCAAGAAAAAGTCTTTTGGTGATGTTACTTTCCTGTTCTACTACTTTGATGTTATTATAATCTATCTGATGCCCATTTTTAAATACATGTTCACCCAATGCAGTTTTTTCAGGATGCAGTCTATTATCTGACTTGTGGGATGTAATGCGATCTTTAAGGCATCTTGATGTTTGACCATAGTATACTTGTTCACATGATCCGCACGGTATACAGTAAACAACATCTGTTAAAGACAAGAGTGCGGATTGGTCTTTAAGTTTAGAAAAAACTTTGTTAACTGTTAGTACCGTTTTATGTGCAATTTTGATATTATTAATTGATGAAAAAATTTTACTTAGTTTCTGTCCAATGTCTTTAATGTATGGAAGAGATACATATCTAATTGTAGTTTGTTGTGGTAAAGGATCTACAGGTCCAATTCTATCTTGTGATACAGACAGATTTTCTTCGTTTCTTAAATGACTAGTTAAATTTTGTGGAGTGTTAAATAAAATTTTCTTTAGTAGTATACTTGGGTATGAGTTTTCAATGAATAGGTTATAAAGGATTTTTAGATTTTTTGTATGGAAAGCGGTATCGCTGATTTTAAGGACACGATTTTTCATTTCTTTAACTAAATTTAGTTTCATCGAATATTTATGGTATGACCAATAATTTAAATATCTGCCTGAACTGAGAGGTTTTCTATACCAATCAACCAGTAAATGGGTACCTTTTCGTATTAATTTGGTATCTAAAAAAGGTACTGAACCTGTAGTATCTTCACATTCTAATGTGAATTGAATGTAGGGGTTGTAACTGTTAAAATACCAAAGTATATCATTTATCCCTGTGCTTGGTAATGCTAATATTATGTCATCAACATATTTTTTTATAAAATGTAATTTATAAGGTAGGACAAGGATGATGGTGTCTAGTATGTGGTCCATTACATAACAGGAAATTATTGGTGATATAGGGTTCCCCATAGGTGTACCAAAAGTTTGTTTGTAAAATTTGTTGTTAAATGAAAAATAATTGTTTTCGAAAAGAAAAGTTAACAATTTGAAAAATGTGTCCTTATCAATGTTACAATGTTGAGCAATAATCTCCCATTTATTACTAATGGCAAGTGTACATATATCTAGATAAACATTGCTAAATAAGGATACTACATCTAGGCTTGCAATCACGTAGCCTTCTGGCAATTGTATGTTATTAAATAATTGATTAACTTGAAATGAGTCTTTAATATAGTATTCATTATCACAATTATATGCATTCGTTAAAATATCTGTTAAGTAGTTAGCAATGTTTTCTGTAGGTGTGCCAATAGAGGCTAAAATGGGTCTAACAGATAATGGGGTTTTATGTACCTTTGGTAGACAATAAAACTTTCCAGATATACCTTTATAGTTAGATAATTTCTTTTTTGTAGCCTCATCTATTTTTTGATTGTCAAACAACGATTTTACTACTTTATTACATTTTTGTTTAATTGATGAAGTTGGATCATTATTTAATGTGGTATATGATGTATCATTTTCTATTATATCAACAGAAAGATCTAAATACTTTTGTTTTTCCAAAATAACAGTGATGTTTCCTTTATCTGATCTTGTGACTATCAAATTGGGATTTTGTTTTAAGAAGATTTTAGTTTTTATTAATAAAAGATTAAATATTGAGTTATTAAATTTGGAATTGTTAACTGAATTCGTTAAAATATTTACTGATCTTGCTGTAAGGATAGTTTTAGTGTCTTTATCAGATACATTTACAAGAATATTATCAATGTCTGCTAAAATTCTTTTTATAGAGATATCTTTACCAATTTGTGGTTGAATACTAAACTTAGGACCTAGAGACAGAAATTTCATAATATCATCTGGTATATTAACATCAGAAAGATTTTTAATCCATCTAGGATTAGTTTTAAGTTTAGAATCTAGTTCTTTATTTAATAATTTATTAAATTTTTTAAGATGTTTTTCTTTCGTCTCATGAAAAGTTCTGTTATAGGTTCTAAGTTGAGAACTATAAAAATGATCAAAAATGTCACTATTTGTTAAGTTTGAAATTTAAATTCTAAACTTAAAACTAATCCTAGATGGATTAAAAATCTTTCTGATGTTAATATACCAGATGATATTATGAAATTTCTGTCTCTAGGTCCTAAGTTTAGTATTCAACCACAAATTGGTAAAGATATCTCTATAAAAAGAATTTTAGCAGACATTGATAATATTCTTGTAAATGTATCTGATAAAGACACTAAAACTATCCTTACAGCAAGATCAGTAAATATTTTAACGAATTCAGTTAACAATTCCAAATTTAATAACTCAATATTTAATCTTTTATTAATAAAAACTAAAATCTTCTTAAAACAAAATCCCAATTTGATAGTCACAAGATCAGATAAAGGAAACATCACTGTTATTTTGGAAAAACAAAAGTATTTAGATCTTTCTGTTGATATAATAGAAAATGATACATCATATACCACATTAAATAATGATCCAACTTCATCAATTAAACAAAAATGTAATAAAGTAGTAAAATCGTTGTTTGACAATCAAAAAATAGATGAGGCTACAAAAAAGAAATTATCTAACTATAAAGGTATATCTGGAAAGTTTTATTGTCTACCAAAGGTACATAAAACCCCATTATCTGTTAGACCCATTTTAGCCTCTATTGGCACACCTACAGAAAACATTGCTAACTACTTAACAGATATTTTAACGAATGCATATAATTGTGATAATGAATACTATATTAAAGACTCATTTCAAGTTAATCAATTATTTAATAACATACAATTGCCAGAAGGCTACGTGATTGCAAGCCTAGATGTAGTATCCTTATTTAGCAATGTTTATCTAGATATATGTACACTTGCCATTAGTAATAAATGGGAGATTATTGCTCAACATTGTAACATTGATAAGGACACATTTTTCAAATTGTTAACTTTTCTTTTCGAAAACAATTATTTTTCATTTAACAACAAATTTTACAAACAAACTTTTGGTACACCTATGGGGAACCCTATATCACCAATAATTTCCTGTTATGTAATGGACCACATACTAGACACCATCATCCTTGTCCTACCTTATAAATTACATTTTATAAAAAAATATGTTGATGACATAATATTAGCATTACCAAGCACAGGGATAAATGATATACTTTGGTATTTTAACAGTTACAACCCCTACATTCAATTCACATTAGAATGTGAAGATACTACAGGTTCAGTACCTTTTTTAGATACCAAATTAATAAGAAAAGGTACCCATTTACTGGTTGATTGGTATAGAAAACCTCTCAGTTCAGGCAGATATTTAAATTATTGGTCATACCATAAATATTCGATGAAACTAAATTTAGTTAAAGAAATGAAAAATCGTGTCCTTAAAATCAGCGATACCGCTTTCCATACAAAAAAAAATCTAAAAATCCTTTATAACCTATTCATTGAAAACTCATACCCAAGTATACTACTAAAGAAA
This sequence comes from Diabrotica undecimpunctata, assembly GCF_040954645.1. Lineage (NCBI taxonomy): Eukaryota > Metazoa > Arthropoda > Insecta > Coleoptera > Chrysomelidae > Diabrotica > Diabrotica undecimpunctata. Next base: position 35,296,519 of record NC_092810.1, read on the forward strand.
ATTTTATTTAACACTCCACAAAATTTAACTAGTCATTTAAGAAACGAAGAAAATCTGTCTGTATCACAAGATAGAATTGGACCTGTAGATCCTTTACCACAACAAACTACAATTAGATATGTATCTCTTCCATACATTAAAGACATTGGACAGAAACTAAGTAAAATTTTTTCATCAATTAATAATATCAAAATTGCACATAAAACGGTACTAACAGTTAACAAAGTTTTTTCTAAACTTAAAGACCAATCCGCACTCTTGTCTTTAACAGATGTTGTTTACTGTATACCGTGCGGATCATGTGAACAAGTATACTATGGTCAAACATCAAGATGCCTTAAAGATCGCATTACATCCCACAAGTCAGATAATAGACTGCATCCTGAAAAAACTGCATTGGGTGAACATGTATTTAAAAATGGGCATCAGATAGATTATAATAACATCAAAGTAGTAGAACAGGAAAGTAACATCACCAAAAGACTTTTTCTTGAAATGGCCTACATTTGCCAAAATAATAATACAATGAATCATAAAACGGATATTGGCCATCTAAATGAAATGTTCTCCTATTTGTTACTACTAGATAAATGTAATAATAACACAAACAACAATTTATCAATTGACATTTAAAAGAATTTTGTCAAAATAATGTCACGTATTTATTTAGAATAATTAAGTGTTTTTGTATTTACAGTAAAAATTTTTTTAAAATTTTAAACATAAAAATAGTTTTTATATATTAAAATAGATGAGAGACCATGATAAATTTTATCAATATTATAATAGATCTTTGTTGATACAACCTCGTTAAGTTTGTAAGTAGAAACAATTTTTAATTAATTATACCAACACCAACAATTTCTTAATCACATTTGTAGCTCCCTGATGAAGGACATAACCAATGTCCGAAAGCTTGGAATAAAAATTTAAAAGAGTACACATTTCATTTTTATTGCTGCAAACCCACTATTTAACGTTTACTTCCTTACGTTGTCAGCAAATACTTCTGGTTCATTGTCAACTACAGGTATGGGTTTTTACCAAGAGATTCGATCTACTTTTGGAACTTTAGCTGTTGATAAAATGAAATCATGGTCACGAAACCACATCAAACTCGCCAAAGAATATAACCACAGATGTTTTCTTTTAAAATGTAGAAAAACAGGATTGTTACCACCACATATCCAACAAGTTATAAAGCCAATTCAAAACCTCTTATATGGACAAGACATCCATAATACACATGAAAAACAATTCAGGTTAGGAAATAAACTTTTAAATTCAGAAATTTGTAATAATCACAAATTAATAAAAAAGTTAGAGTCATTAAACAGTTCATTAAAATTGGAAATTTCAAACTTAACAAATAGTGACATTTTTGATCATTTTTATAGTTCTCAACTTAGAACCTATAACAGAACTTTTCATGAGACGAAAGAAAAACATCTTAAAAAATTTAATAAATTATTAAATAAAGAACTAGATTCTAAACTTAAAACTAATCCTAGATGGATTAAAAATCTTTCTGATGTTAATATACCAGATGATATTATGAAATTTCTGTCTCTAGGTCCTAAGTTTAGTATTCAACCACAAATTGGTAAAGATATCTCTATAAAAAGAATTTTAGCAGACATTGATAATATTCTTGTAAATGTATCTGATAAAGACACTAAAACTATCCTTACAGCAAGATCAGTAAATATTTTAACGAATTCAGTTAACAATTCCAAATTTAATAACTCAATATTTAATCTTTTATTAATAAAAACTAAAATCTTCTTAAAACAAAATCCCAATTTGATAGTCACAAGATCAGATAAAGGAAACATCACTGTTATTTTGGAAAAACAAAAGTATTTAGATCTTTCTGTTGATATAATAGAAAATGATACATCATATACCACATTAAATAATGATCCAACTTCATCAATTAAACAAAAATGTAATAAAGTAGTAAAATCGTTGTTTGACAATCAAAAAATAGATGAGGCTACAAAAAAGAAATTATCTAACTATAAAGGTATATCTGGAAAGTTTTATTGTCTACCAAAGGTACATAAAACCCCATTATCTGTTAGACCCATTTTAGCCTCTATTGGCACACCTACAGAAAACATTGCTAACTACTTAACAGATATTTTAACGAATGCATATAATTGTGATAATGAATACTATATTAAAGACTCATTTCAAGTTAATCAATTATTTAATAACATACAATTGCCAGAAGGCTACGTGATTGCAAGCCTAGATGTAGTATCCTTATTTAGCAATGTTTATCTAGATATATGTACACTTGCCATTAGTAATAAATGGGAGATTATTGCTCAACATTGTAACATTGATAAGGACACATTTTTCAAATTGTTAACTTTTCTTTTCGAAAACAATTATTTTTCATTTAACAACAAATTTTACAAACAAACTTTTGGTACACCTATGGGGAACCCTATATCACCAATAATTTCCTGTTATGTAATGGACCACATACTAGACACCATCATCCTTGTCCTACCTTATAAATTACATTTTATAAAAAAATATGTTGATGACATAATATTAGCATTACCAAGCACAGGGATAAATGATATACTTTGGTATTTTAACAGTTACAACCCCTACATTCAATTCACATTAGAATGTGAAGATACTACAGGTTCAGTACCTTTTTTAGATACCAAATTAATACGAAAAGGTACCCATTTACTGGTTGATTGGTATAGAAAACCTCTCAGTTCAGGCAGATATTTAAATTATTGGTCATACCATAAATATTCGATGAAACTAAATTTAGTTAAAGAAATGAAAAATCGTGTCCTTAAAATCAGCGATACCGCTTTCCATACAAAAAATCTAAAAATCCTTTATAACCTATTCATTGAAAACTCATACCCAAGTATACTACTAAAGAAAATTTTATTTAACACTCCACAAAATTTAACTAGTCATTTAAGAAACGAAGAAAATCTGTCTGTATCACAAGATAGAATTGGACCTGTAGATCCTTTACCACAACAAACTACAATTAGATATGTATCTCTTCCATACATTAAAGACATTGGACAGAAACTAAGTAAAAATTTTTTCATCAATTAATAATATCAAAATTGCACATAAAACGGTACTAACAGTTAACAAAGTTTTTTCTAAACTTAAAGACCAATCCGCACTCTTGTCTTTAACAGATGTTGTTTACTGTATACCGTGCGGATCATGTGAACAAGTATACTATGGTCAAACATCAAGATGCCTTAAAGATCGCATTACATCCCACAAGTCAGATAATAGACTGCATCCTGAAAAAACTGCATTGGGTGAACATGTATTTAAAAATGGGCATCAGATAGATTATAATAACATCAAAGTAGTAGAACAGGAAAGTAACATCACCAAAAGACTTTTTCTTGAAATGGCCTACATTTGCCAAAATAATAATACAATGAATCATAAAACGGATATTGGCCATCTAAATGAAATGTTCTCCTATTTGTTACTACTAGATAAATGTAATAATAACACAAACAACAATTTATCAATTGACATTTAAAAGAATTTTGTCAAAATAATGTCACGTATTTATTTAGAATAATTAAGTGTTTTTGTATTTACAGTAAAAATTTTTTTAAAATTTTAAACATAAAAATAGTTTTTATATATTAAAATAGATGAGAGACCATGATAAATTTTATCAATATTATAATAGATCTTTGTTGATACAACCTCGTTAAGTTTGTAAGTAGAAACAATTTTTAATTAATTATACCAACACCAACAATTTCTTAATCACATTTGTAGCTCCCTGATGAAGGACATAACCAATGTCCGAAAGCTTGGAATAAAAATTTAAAAGAGTACACATTTCATTTTTATTGCTGCAAACCCACTATTTAACGTTTACTTCCTTACGTTGTCAGCAAATACTTCTGGTTCATTATATATATATATATATATATATATATATATATAATATATATATATATATATTAATATATATATATATATATATATATATATATATATATAATATATATATATATATATATATAATATATATATATATATATATATATATATATATATATATATATATATATATATATATATATATATATATATATATATAAATTTAGGGCAGGTATAAAATCAAACAGTGTTTGGTGTTTGATCCAGAGTGGCCGGCTTCAAACAGCGTCAAATCCAGCTGAAGTTACATAACAGGTTATCAAAATGAGGGATTTGGCGTAAGAATTTAGCATCTTAGTAAAAACAACGAACATATAGGAAGCAGGACGAAAAATCAAAATATAGTTCCCCGGGGTGGTAATCTACACCTCCAACGCAGGGAGCGTCATTGGATAGGGAGGACAATTCTGCTTTTAATAAGAAAAATCCAGCCTTAAATTTCAACCAACGTCGAAAACAAAAACAGAGAGCAGAGGGAGGGAAATCACGTGTCACTTGAAATACCCAAGGATGATAAACTAAAGACAAAGAAGTGATGGAAGAATTTAAGAAGATGACATTTTGGTAACCCCTGAAACTAAGAAAATGAGAAATGGGAAACAATTTATAGATAACGTCTTCTACTGTCGGAGCGGAAAAAAAAAGAAAGAAAGAGTAACGACCTGAGTCGGAATTCTAGTCAAGAAGAATTTGGTAAAACAATACAATCATTGCAACCCATAAATTAATGAGTAGTAAAACTCATCATGAAAATATATGGCAGGTGGGAGCATATAGCCCCCATTTATAAGAGATCGAAAAAGTGAGACCAAAACAAGAAATAATAAAAGCGGGGACCTAAATACGAAGAAAATAAATATATTAAACAAAAATAAATTCTATATATGCAAAGTATGAACACCCAATCCCAGGAAGACATATAGAAGTACAAAGAGAAAAAGAGAAGTAAAACAAAAAAGTGCAAGAGGAAAGAATGAAAAATGAAAAAATAGCATGCAAAGCATGAAAAACTGGAAAAATCTATCTCAAATGAAATCAGAGACGATCAGGCAGGATTTACAGAAGGAAGGTCCTGCATAGACCATAAATATATACACTCCAACCACAAATAACATCAATAGTGAAAGCGTAGAAAATAAGATAGATGGGACATTTATAGTGGTAAGCAATCCGGATTTGTAACGCAGTCTAGAATTTTCTGTTCATTCTCGAACATTCTATGATGAATCATCACCATTCTGTACTTTTGAAGACAAGTACTAACTGTTTTTGAATTGCTGTATAATGCCCCAAACTGAGATAATGTCATATATTCTTCTTTTAAGAAAATATGACGAGGAATTAGTTTCCACATCCAATAACAAAATGTCTTAAAGTTAATATTATTATGGAAGCGAAATAGATAAACTTAAAAGTGTCGGTGTGAAATGTTTCAACTACCCAAGAAAGTGGACAGAGAATACAAATATATGACCGAATAGTACGCATCTCCACCTGGAGCGTACGCAGCTTATTTATGTCCGGGAAACTGGCAAACACTGAAGCCGAGAAGGTTAGACTGAAAATAAACATCTTGAGGATGAGTGAAGTAAGATGGCCTGGATCAGGAGTACAAAAAACAAAACATCCGTACATCCATAGCGTCCACAATCCAGTTATAATGAATTTTAGATTAAAAAGTTTTCTCAAAGTCAAAAAGAAAACAGTGACAAGAAAAATAGACATCTCACAACTGAAGAACCCTGAACAGAAAAAAGAAATAAGTATCAAGCTTGAGGAAGAAATAAAAACGATCGAAAACTTGGTACTGACAGACATTGAAGTAACATGCACTGCTCTTAAAACAAAAATAATAAAGATATAAGAAGAAAACATCGGGTTCATAAAACACAACAAAAAACAAGAATGGATAACGTAAGAGATCACGGACCTCATGGACGTAAGACGAAAACATAAAACGAGCCCAATAGAATACAAGCGAATCAACAAAATCATTAGAAAAAAGTGCAGGGAGGCGAAAAAAAACTGGATGTCAACGAAATGCCTAGAAATCGAACAACTTCAGGAAAAATACGACATCTTTAATATTCATAAAAAAGTAAATGAAATGACAGGTAGACACAAAAAGAGAAAAGTAACAATATTAAAAAATGATACTAACGTAATAATTATGAGTACAAAAGACAAACTAGAGACATGGAAAGAATACATACTAACTCTTTTTGACGACGATAGACATTGTCCTCCATCATCCTCAGATAATCGAATAAATAAAAAAGGACCAGAAATAACAAAAGAAGAAGTGATCCACGCAGTAAAATCTCAGAAAGATGGAAAAGCCACCGGTCCAGACAATTTCACTGTCGAAATACTTAAACTAATTGCAGATAACGAAAGTAAAAGCCTAGACTTAAAAACAGCACTATTCAATAAGATATATGACACAGGTAAAATACCCACAGATTGGCTAGAATCAAAATTCGTAGCATTACCAAGCGATGATTATCAAATATTAAGCTTGATGTCACATGCCCTTAAAACTTTTCCTCAGAATTATCCATACACGAATTTACAAGACGTGCGAGTTCCAGATGAGTGACACTTTGGATTTCGAAATGGATTGGGAACACGAGAGGCTCTTTTTGCTTTACATGTGTTAACGCAACGATGAAGAGACATTAATGTAGATGTATATGCATATTTTATTGATTATCGAAAAGCATTTGACGCCGTTAACCATTTTTAGATGATCGAAATTTGAGAACAACTTGAGTTGACGAACAAGACTCAGAACTATACTGGCACCAAACGGCAATAATTGAAATAGAGCACACAACATCCGAAGATATACAAATCCGACGAGGAGTGAGACAGGGTTGCGTCTTATCACCGCTACTGTTTAATTCATATTCGGAGTCTATATTCAGAGAAACATTACACGAGGTCCAGGGTGGAATTAAGATTAACGGAATCAGCATAGACAACATCAGATATGCTGATGATACCGTCTTAATAGCAAGCAACGCACAAGAACTACAAAATATAATAAATGCGGTAGTTCACCACAGCGAAATGTTCGGTTTTCATCTAAACTAAATCTTTAGTATTTTAGTTTCCAAAACTAAATCTTTAGTATTTTCAAAGACACCAACAAACGTACATGTGTATGCCAAGGGACAAATAATAGAACAGGTAAATTCCATAAAATATTTGGGAGCAAATATCAATAGTCAGTGTAATAAAAAAAAAAGAAATCCTATCAAGAATCGAAGAAGCAAGGAAAGCATTCGTAAGGAAGAGAAAATTTTTTACAAGATCAGACCTTAGTCTGCAACTTAGAATCCAAATGATCAGATATTACGTTTTTTCTGTCTTACTGTATGGCTGTGAAAGTTGGACGATGGACTCTGAAAAAGAAAGATTCCTTTGAGATGTATATGTAGATGTATATAAAAGAATTACTAAGAATAATCAAAGAGAGGAAAATGCAATACTTGCGTCATGTGTTTAGAGGCGAAAGATACGAATTACTTCAAGTTATACTGGAAGGAAAAGTACAGGGCGAAAGATCAGTAGGAAGACGCCAGAACTCGTGGCTGAAAGACCTGAGGAGATGGTTCGACCGCTCATCCTCAGAAATCTTTCGCGCAGCAGTTTCCAAAGCTACAATTGCCATTTGGATCGACAAACTTCGAAAGGAGACGGCGCCATGAGAAGGATAAGTCAAATGTGTAGAATTTATTATTTGTGTATTTGTTATATTCAAATCATCATTAAGACCGATGAAAATTAACATTTTTTTAATTTTACACTACAAGAAATTGTAGCCACATCTAGCTTGATACCGGAAACGAATGTCCATTTATAACAAAACGTACGCAATCTTTACTCAATGAATAAATCTATGTTCAATGAGTAAATCTGTGTTGAGAATATACCATGACCAAACAACGCGCATTTTAAAAAAGAAAATCTCAAGGATTTCAACCAACGAAATCTTCTACACAAAAGATCGACGTGTTCTAACTTCAGAACTGAGTTTGATTGTAGTATTTATTATTATTTTAAAATATTTAAGATATTTACCACAGGGGTGTAAACATTTAATACAAGACAGTCTTCGTTTTCTTTTTTATCCTCATGACCCTCTTGAAACTGCGGGCAAATTTTTAAATTATCTGTAGCGTTTAATACTTTCGTCCATTTTTCTGGAGGAGTAGGTTCCTAAAACACAAAAAGTTCACATTTAAGATGAAGGCAGGTCTAATGTAGCAATATGATCAATGGAAAACGTTGTCAATCAAACTTTTAGTTTGAGTAAATATAAAGTTTTCAGAGCCGTATTAATTTTTTTAAGATTACTTCTTCAAGTAGGTTGTTAGATAAAATTCGAAATAAGTATACCTATAAGCTTCTGAAATTATCTATTCAACAGGACATAATGAACCTTATCGACATAAAAAATCCATTATAAAAGGTATATATATTCTAAACAATGCCCTCTCGGACTATGTCACAGAACATTTATCTGTGTTCTATTTAGTTTTCTTGTGGCTTGTGGACCATTGTTAAATAATTTCCTTACTAGCTCATTTTGCATGGTGAATGGTATGTTCATTTTGTGACTCCGTGGCTCGATGGATTTCTTCTCTGGTGAAGTGTATGATTACTTACGTACCATGGTGCATCCACTATTGATCCACTTTAGACTGGAATCTTTGGATGATATTCAGCGACGTTGGCTTTGCATAGCCCCATAGGTGTAGTCCGTAGAACCAGATAAGTTTGAGTATGGCTTTGTATAGAAAAATTTTGTTTTGGATGTTAAGTTTTAATTTACGTCCAAGGAGCCAATACATTTTGTCGAAATTTTAAGTCGAGCTGTCTTCTTTTGGTCTGGATATGTTTCTTCCAAGTGAGACGTTGGTCAAGATGAGTCCAAGATATCTAGCGTCTGATACTGTTCGTATTCTTACATTTTCCATTCTTACAGGTGGGCATATGTTGTGGCGCTTGGTAAATGTTATTTGTTGATTTTGTTTTGTTTACTTTTCTTCTCCATTTTGTATACCAATTACTGAGTATGTTTAGATGCTGTTGCAGGTTTTGTGAGGCTTCCATGGGATCTTCATTTACAGCTATTATTGCTACGTCGTCGTAGCAATATTTACAGCTATTATGTAGGATTTGAGTAGAAGGAAATAGTTACTGGATAGTGCTATTTTTACTTTGTAAAGCAGACCTCTGTGCCAGATTTTGTCAAACGCTTGTGACATGTCTAGAAATACAGCGTTGCAGTATTTTTTTTCTTCAAGACTTTTTGATATTTCATTTATCATTCGATGGACTTGGGTAGTGAAGTGATTTTCCCGAAAACCAAACTAATGTTTTGATAGTAATGTTAGGAATTCATAATCTACGTATATCCTTTGTAGCAGCAATCTTTCAAAAACTTTGTTTACGGTTGGAGTAGGTTGATGGGTCGATAAGATGTTACTTCATTAGACTCTTTTCCTTGCTTGAGATTCAAAATAATTTCAGCAAATTTCTATATTTTTGGAAAGTATGATAAGCTTAGCATGCGGTTAAATATAACTGTTAACAAAGTAATGGTTTTGCGAGGAAATTGTTTTAGTACTGGTGTCGAGATTAAATCATAACCTGGGGCCGTTATTACTCACCTTTCGTGAATTGAGTTTGTTTATTTCTTTCTTGACTTCTATAGAAGTAAAACTTTTAATTGGGAGGAGCATTAATTTGACATGCTGCGCTAATTAGTTCTTCCACTTCTTCATCAGGGTTTGCTGGCTCAGTTTGAAATACGTTTGTAAGATGTTAAAGTTAAATGATGTTGTTTTAAACCGATTTACTTCATGGTAACGCAAGACTCCCAGGGTTTGGACTCCCATGGGTCCTCGATAGCAACTGATTAAAATGACAATTTTAGGACGGATGTATGCATCCGTGCCTTCTCTTGTCTTCCCTTGGTCTCCATTCCAATAACCTTTTTGTCCATCGCCCTTCTGTCATTCTAGCTATGTGTCCTGCCCATCTCCATTTTAGTCTGGCTATCTTTTGACTTTCGATGCCGTCAACCACCTTGGTTCTTCTTATGACTTCTTCGTTTTATATTTTGTCTCGCAGAGTTATTCCTAACATGGATCGCCCCATTCTTCTCTGTGTGACCCTTAGTTTGGTCGCCGAGGCTCTTGTTAAAGTAAGTGTTTCTACTTCGTATTTTAAATTCTTCTCTTTAGTTCATGGATCTGATTATCCCTGTCAATCATAATTTTATGTCCTAAGTATTTATTTATAACCGTTTAGAGATAGTTTAAATTACCAATCAAAGCGCCTTCAAGGAAAGCATGTAAACAGACTAGAGGAAGAAATAAATAAAAAGCTAGAGTATCCAGTCAAACAGGATATAGAAGAAGAATGGCAGACCATACAGACAGCTATGTCGAAAGCAACGGAAATGTGTATAGGAAGAGAGCATATAAAAAGACGGCAAGACTGGTTCGATAAAGAATGTAGGAATGCTTTGGCAGCAAGAAACAGAACAAAACTATAAAAAATAGAGATAATACCCAAAATGTAATCGAAAACTATGTGGAGAGAAAAAAGAGAAGTAAAAAGAATTTGCAGAAAAAAGAAACGACAACAGTTAGAAAAGCAGTTAGAAAAAAGAGGTAAAGAATTTCTATCAAAAAGTTAAGAAATCCAGAGAAACTAAAAAAAAATAATCCACAGTATTTCAGAAACAAAAAAGGTTTACTTCTAGAAGAAACAACAGAAAGATTAAACAGATGGGGAATACTTAAAAGATCTATTAAATACAGACCAATAAGAGGAACTCGAGGGAAATGAGCATTGGCAAGAAGATGAAGAAAGGACGTGCGAGGAACCAACTTTGAATAAAGGCGAAGAAATAATAAAAGACCTCAAAAATAACTAAAGTGCAGGAAAAAGTGGTATTTCATCTGATATTTTTAAGGAAGGTGGCGAAAGATTGAAGGAAACAATATTTCACTTGACATTAATAATTTGATAAAAGGAAGAAATGCCGAAACAATGGAATAGGGTTCTTATTTGTCCTGTTCTATTATCCTTAAAATATTACAATTCATATAAAGAATAAGTTAAAAGGAACGTGTAACACATTTCGCATTTGTTTATATAAAATATGTTTTTAATAAATCAAATCGAGGACATTCAAAAGAAACAGCCTCGGTTGGAATGTGTGAGTCAGCAGAATTGTGGATCGTGACCTTGTTGTTGTCGTAGGTTGATAAAACAAATTTGACCCACTTATGAACGACTGCTGATATAGCAAGTACTATTATAAAAGAGACAACAATTATTATCTCGGGGATCAGAACTAAATTAACGTCAAGATGGCAAGTCGATGTACCACGTATTGGTAATTATAAAGTAGTCTCAGAGCAACTTCAACTAAGTACTAATTACAATTAGGATAGTTGTGTTTAAAATAAATGTGTCATCTAACATAATAACCACGTAATTACCATAGTCCTATCTATAAAAAAGGAGACAAAATGGATGCGAAAACTATAGAGGTATAGCAGTACTAGAAGTAGTCTATAAAATACTTGCAAAAATTATTAGGAAAAGATTAATAAAATATGATAACAAAGTGGTTGGAGAATACAAGGGAGGTTTTAAACCAGGAAGAATAACTACTGATCAAATAAGTATGTTAAATGATCAAACAAGTGATTTCAAACAAGCACATGACTCCATAAATCTAACGCTGCTATATGGGGCCATGAGAACATAAAAAATACCAGAAAAGCTTACAAGGCTAGTGAGAATGACGCTTAGAAATACAATAAATGGGGTAACAATTGAAGGAGGCTTTTAAAGTTAATTCACAGTAAATAGAGATTTAAAACAAGGGGATCCGCTATCAATGAATTTATTCAATCAGTATTAGAACAAATCGTAATAAGATCAAATATGAACACAAACAGGACTATTTTCATAGCAGGGAACAGTGCATAGCGTACGCGGATGATGTGGTTATACTAGCGAGAACAAAAAAACATTTAGAAAAGGGTTTCCAGAATTTGAAGAAGAAGCGAAAAGATACGGATTAATAATAAACCAAACAGAAACGTAATATATGGAAATAAGAGGAGACATAATAAATAATAACAAATATATCAAAATGAAAGGAGCAGAGACTGTCTATAGTTTTGAAAAAGTGTCAGAATTTGAATACTTAGGAGTAACCATAACGAACACGGAAAAAGAAGGAAAAGAAATTAATAAAGGGGAGCAGAGCGATAGGGTCACTAAATTCATTACTAAAAGTTAAAAATGTATTAAGAACAGCTAAACTGCGAGTCTACGAGACAGTAAACAGACCCACAGTGATATATACCAGCGACACGTGGATTATGAATCAGCAAGAAGAAAAGAAAGTAGAGATCTGCGAAAGAAAGGTGCTCAGAAAAATCTTTGGGGGAATAAAGACGACAGAGAATATTTGGAGAAGACAAACAAATAAAGAAATAATGAGGATGTATAGAAAACCAACAATTACGGCAAAATACAAGCTCGAAGAGCTAGATAGTTGGTCACATTATACGAATGCCAGAGAATCGAAATGTAAAATAATACTGAAGGAGTGGGAAATGGGAAAAAAAGAAGAGGACGCCCAAAGAAGAAATGGTTGGAAGCAGTAAGGCAAGACTTGTTAGAAATAGGCGTGAGAAAAAAATGGAGGGAAATAATCAAGTTTTTGGAAGCCAGCTATATATATATATATTATTTTACTTCTTGTGCCACTCCTTTTGGAGATTGGAAATCATCAACGCTATCCTGACCTTGTTTACAGCTGACCTAAAGACTTCATTAGTGGTACAGCCAAATCTTCTTCTTCTTCTTCTTAAAGTGCCTATCCGTTCCGGATGTGGCGATCATCACGGCTATCTTTACTTTATTTATTGCAGCGCGGAACAGTTCAGTGGTAGTCGTGTTATACCACTTTCGTAAATTTTGAAGCCAGGAAATGCGTCTTCTTCCCGGTCCTCTCTTACCATTTACTTTCCCTTGGAGAATCAGCTGGAGAAGGCCGTAACGTTCTTGATTTCTCATTACATGTCCAAGATATTCCAACTTTTTAGTTTTGACGGTCATGAGAATTTCACATTCTTTTCCCATTCTACGCAGGACCTCCACATTAGTAACTCTGTCAACCCAGGATATACGTAAGATGCGCCTATAACACCACATTTCGAAAGCTTCGAGCCGATTCATAGATGCAACAGTCAGTGTCCATGCTTCCATTCCGTAGAGCAGAACTGTGAATATGTAGCAGTTCAATAGACGGCATTTTGTTTTAAATGATATGTGTCGACTGTTGAAAATGGTTCTCATTCTAACGAATGCTGCTTTTGCTTTTATTATTCGCTGTTTAATTTCTGTTGAGTGGTCCCATTGGCTATTTAAATTGGTGCCTAGATATGTATATTGCTCGACTCTTTCGATATTCTGTTGGTTGATTGTAAGTTGAGCGTTTAGTATTGGTTTTTTACTAATTGTCATAAATTTGGTTTTCTTTATGTTAAGAGCTAGTCCGTATCTGTTGCTGACTTCTGTTATGCGATTTGTTAATATCTGTAAGTCATTCAGATTATCGGCAAAAACTATAGTGTCATCTGCATATCTAATGTTATTCAACCATTCACCGTTTATTAGTATTCCTTTCACACAACCGTCTAAAGCTTCCTTAAATACCCATTCAGAATAAATGTTGAACAACAATGGAGACAAAATACAGTTAATATCTGTAAGTCATTCAGATTATCGGCAAAAACTATAGTGTCATCTGCATATCTAATGTTATTCAACCATTCACCGTTTATTAGTATTCCTTTCACACAACCGTCTAAAGCTTCCTTAAATACCCATTCAGAATAAATGTTGAACAACAATGGAGACAAAATACAGCCCTGTCGTACTCCACGTTCTATTGCAATTTTATCAGTTAACTGGTCTTCTATTTTGATTTTGGCCGTTTGATTGTAGTAAATGTTTCTGATAATTCTAAGATCTTTGTTGTCAATTCCAATTTCTTGCATTAGAGTCATTAATTTGTCATGTTTTACTCTGTCAAATGCCTTCTGGTAATCTATAAAGCATACGTATATGTCACAATTCAATTCACATCCATGCATCTCTGAAATAGCACCTGTACAGCAAAAAGGGCCTCCCGTGTTCCCAGAGCATCACGAAATCCGAATTGTGTTCTTGTTAGTTGTTCCTCACATTTTGTATATATTCTTTTGTGAATGACCTTTAGAAATGTTTTAAGTAAATGGCTCATAAGGCTTATAATTCTATAGTCTTCGCACTTTCTCGCATTGGGTTTTTTTGGAAGATTTATAAAAGTTGACACTAACCACTCTTGGGGAACCACGCCCGTATCATATATACTGTTAAATATATTTGTCAACCATTTTATGCCATCATAGTCCATAAGTTTTAAGAATTCTGAGTGAAAATTATCAGGGCCTACTGCTTTACCATCTTTGGTGCTTTTGATGGCATATTTTACTTCACAGCCAATCAAAGCCAAATCACTCTCTCAAATTACGCAACCATGACATTCTTCTACGGCCTGGATTCTGTTTTCCTTTAATTTTTCCTTGCATTATATTTTGAAGTAATGCATATTTATGTCCTCTCATCAGATGACCCAAATATTCGAGTTTTCTTCGTTTGATCGTTGTTGATAAAATTTCTGGGTCTTTTTCTATCCTTCGCATTACTTCAAAGTTTGTGACTCTTTCAACCCAACTTATCTTCAGCATTCGACGGTAGCACCACATCTCGAAACTTTCAATATTTTTCATGTTGTTCTATTTGAGAGTCCAGGCCTCTACACCGTATAATAGCGTGTTAAATACGTAGCCCCTTAGCATTCTTAATCGTAGAGGGATGCTTATATCTCTGTTCTCATCTCAGAATTTCCTCATCTTTATGAAGGTGGCACTGGCAATTTCGATACGTCTTTTTATTTCATTGTTTTGGTCTCCAGTTTCGTTTATTGAAGTACCTACCCAAGTATTTGTAACTTGATAATTTTTCAATTTGAATGCCTTTTATACTAATATGTGCTGGTTGTGTCATGTTCTTACTGAAGACCATATACTTGGTTTTTTTGATATTGATGGTATTAATAATATATATAAGTATTTATATTTATCTACAAGTCCTACTTATTGCCCAACAATACTGATGTTTAAACCTACACTTTCTGTAGCCACAACGAGGTTCTCTACCATCTCTCTTCCATTTCTAAATCCTCAGCTATTATGAATATATCATCGACAAAACGTAAATTGTTTACAAATTCTCCATCTATTTTTATTTCCTTTGTCAGCCAATCCAAATGTTTAAAAGAATGTTCCAGCATAGTATTAAAAAAGTTTAGGCGATATTGGGTCATTATTTATATTTATTTTTCACATTTTGAGGATATATTCTAACCAGTACTTTAAATAAAAGGGAATATTTATCATTGTTAAAAAGGAGTTATAAAAAAACTGAGGAACGCGACTCAAATAAGACCATCGATTGTTTAAAAAAAATTGAATCTTTCTCAAGGTCATTGCCCTAATCCATTTATTAGCGCTCACCAAAATATAGTTGTTATTATAAAAGTAACCAAAAAGGATTGAAACGTTCCTGATAGCGTTTTGTTTGCCTTAAATGTGTTTACGTTTTATGGTAGTTAATACATTAATAACGATATTATATTAAGTAAAATATCACATTTATCATTCATAATGCAAAAAAAACCTTTATAATTGTAATAAATGCATTAAACTAATACTTACTTTTAAACGTAGGTCACCAGTGGGTGGTTTTGCATATGGAATGTCTTGGAACGCATAGTACACATTATTTCTATCAGTTTTTAGTATTCTTCCACGTATTGGCCCATCAGCAATTTTTATTTCTTTATATAATGTCTAAAAAATATTTTTAAATGTTCGTTTCAAGTTGAAAAATCCTCAGGGTGGATTTATTAAAAATCTGTGCGTCGTAGAAAAAATATTTTAAATAAAATATGTAGCTCAGACAATTTTGAACAAAAATGTTACTTAGCAATTTTTGTGTAAAATAAACCGTTCTCTCAAAAGTATCGATTGAAGCAACGCGGCTACTCGCGCGAAATCGGGTTTAAATAAAATTTGTATCAATTCGACGGTAAAAATTCGATTTTTTTTATCAAAAACGTTTTATAGGTGAAAAGTGCATCTTTCATAATTTTTTTTGCATTTTGCTGCAGCTAAAGTCAGTTTGCTTCTATAAAAGTGTTAAATAAATCAACATTGCGCAATTTCTGCCATTTTTTATAATTCTCATTAAAATTTATTACTTTTTTATTATTCGGTCACTATTAAATTTCCATTTTTAAAACCCAATCTTCAAAATCTATGTCATGAACTTTGATTTTGATTTTTGGCATCAAATGTGAGCCATTTCAAATATGTCTAAAAAACGTTGAATTTTATATTTCACATTACAAACGATTGCACGTCACGTAACATATTTCCACGATGACAGAATTGTATAAAATTTGTATCTCAAGTAGTGCTGTTTAGAAAAACTTACTTGTTTAATCGATAAAAAGCAAAGTTTTAGATTGTTTGTAATGTTCTGAGTTTTAAATTCAGCGTTTTTTAGGCATATTTCAAAATTAAAACCGAAATTTCATGCCATAGATTTTAAAGTTTGGGTTTTAACCATATAAATTCTATTTTTACGTTAGGCGCTATTTAGTAACGTAGACAAACTATTTACTCATCTACGCAAATAATCAAGGCCCTTCTGCTCGTGTTGAGAAGAGGTTGGGTGTGGTTGTTTCAAAATTCATATACAAGCTGTTTGTATTATCTTTAAAATTAAAATGAATTGGGCACCATTCCTTAATAGTTTACCCTCGTAAGGAAACGAGCTCAGACAAGGAAATAAAATGAAAAATTTAAAACAAAGCTAAACTTTATTATTTTGTAACGAACAAAAAGTTATCAAAAGATTCTATACCCTGGACGCTTAAAACATGGAATCCAAGGTCGCATGATCACTCAATGCAAGCATCGACAGGCGCTCGAAACTAGACCTTATGGGAAACTGTTTACACCGTCATTATTTGTGTCATGATACTATAACTTAAATGTTTTATGTATCATGATTTGTGTTTCACTTTCGCTGGCTGGTGAATTTTGTGAAAATGTTTAAAATGAATGTAAATCAATAACCTCTAAAAAACGGTATAAATATATTATAGCAACATTGTTAGTTCGTTTTTGTTGAGCGGTGTAAACGTGGGAAAAGTGGTAACATAGGAAGAGGAATATTTAAGAGTGCGTGCTATTCACATGATCATTCCATCTTTTCAGCGGCTCAACTATAGGAGAATTACGTCATCCAGGAAAAGAAATAAACAGTCTCTGTTTGGGTATCAAATTACAAATGGAAAGTGCTTGTGCGAAACTTAAATTTAAATCACATCGTAAGCAAATAAACATTTTATATCTTGGCATTAGATTATGAATGAGAAATACGTATATAAAAAAATAATTATACTTTATCCCAAATTTCGAAATTCATTCACTTAAAAAAATATATTTACATATGTAGATATTTATATATTATGCAGATATTTATGTCATTAAAAGATCAATAGTAAATCACTTCACTGTTATTTAGTTCATAGATAATCTTCGCTGCTCAACAAAAAATATAAAATTGGTACAACCTGAATTGGCAGCGGAAACATATATTCACCATAAAAATATATAGGATTTGGCGGCTAAGCAAACGGGATATTCCACAAAAGGCACTTATACCAAACAACCGTAACTCTTCGAATTGTTAAGGGTGTCATATGTCATGTAATGGCAGCTCATTATATATTCTTTTTTCACAACACATACCATAAATCCATCATTTAATGAAAAAGTGATAAATTTTAATGATCTTATGAGAATCGTAAATTCACTTTTATAGAAACTGACTTTAATTGCAACAAAATAGAAAAAATTACATAACCAAGCAGCACTCTTCACCTTTAAAACGCTTTTTGATTTTTATCGATAGGACACTCTGATCAAAAGACCGAATTTTTACCGTCGAATTGATACAAATTTTATTTCAAATTGATTTCGCGCGCCTAGCCGTGTCGCTTCAATCAATATTTTTGAGAGATCGGTTTACTTTACACAACAAGTGCTAACAAAACATTTTTTATTTAAAATATTTTTTCTACGACGCACAGATTCTTGGTAATTCAATTTTTTCTGTTCTTTTCCTCTACGAGGAGGGGGTGGTTTTAGGGGGAAATCGCTGGGTAGGAATTGTAAACTTTTTTGCATATTTTTGTGGTCCAAAAATTATCATTCTCAGAAAAATTCAGCTTGTTCGTATGCTTTTTAGAGGTTTGATGGCATTTTCGTCTCTAATGACGGAGTATGAATAAAATAATTTATTTATAACAAAATTAAAGCATCTCCGGCATTTGGTAATTCGTTCTTTAGATGGCTTTATTCGAGTTTTTGTCAAATTAGACAAAATAAAGAAATTTGCTTCATTGGAAGCTGAGAAAATACATTTTTTACGTATACCCACTTTGATATTTTAAATCCAATTTGCTTCAACTTAATTTTTTTGGTATTTTTCTAGGAAAAAAAATCTGAACTACCAACTGACATTTCAACCTATGAGTCAATCATGTTTTTTTCTTAAACCGATGCTTTCAATTAAAAATACTAATAATAATAATTACATATATTAATACAAATCCTGTGGGAGTTTTTGTCAGTTCTTCTATCAGGCACGGTCCCCTGTGAATGGGGGATGCTCTCTGGGTATTCTTAGAACCGATACATAGAGGGTAGCAGGGATACCTGCCGTGGAACAAAAACTGACACCTGGCAGTAGGTATAAAATGCTCACCCATGAAAATGGAGTTAAATAATTTATGTTTAGGGTCGCTGCCTGGGGATTGTCAGGGCACGTCTGGAGCCGGCGCTGGACGTGACAGCATGCGGGACGTCGGTCGCAGTGTGTTGAGGAGGTGGGCCCCTGTCATACAATCAGCTACAGCCCAACAACAAGAAGAACCACAAATGAGCCAAACAATAACAAGAGCTCCACTCGCTGAAGGTGCTGCGCTGGAATATAAGCCGGCGCTCACTCAAGCGGGACGACCGAGACAGCGCATGAAATGGACTGTGTCCATGAACGAAAATATATTCCGCTTTTATTATAAGGTGACAAACCTCGGTCAAGAAACGATCGGCTATCGACAACAACTGTATGCCGAATTTTGCAGGGAGTACCCAGAAATCCAAGTATCTGAACAAAGAGTAGCAGAAAAATACCAGGTAATTTTAAGAAACAATCTTATCCCAGAGACTATAGAAAATGTCACACTGAGAGTGCAGTACGGGTAAGATACGGCAATGCTTTTCTTATGGAGAATAAACGCACAGGGTTGTCGGTTTTCTCCAGCTGTTGATTGCTCATTGTCTCACAGGACCGGCTTGGATAAAATGCATCTGCCGGCAGTACGAGTAAAATATTTTATATCATGTATACGTATGCAGTAGAATAGAAAGGCATTGATGAGTTATTAACAACGAAAACTATGAATTTTGCATATAAAACGTCAACATGAGATATACAATTGAATCATATTCATAAGAGTAACATTTGAACACCTCTTTACAAGAACAACATACAATAACTGTAGTTTTAATATTTTACATAAAATAGAAAAAACCTATATAATTTCTAGGAAAGAATTTGGAAACTTGGAAATGATATTATTTATAGATATTATATATAATATTCAAATTTCCAATTCTTTCATAGAAATTAGATTTTTTCTATTGTTTGTAAAATATTAAAAATACAGTTAGGTTGTTTCTATAAATAGGTCTTCATATCTTTGAAATCGCCAAAAAAACGTAAAAAAACGAGTGTGTCAATCAAATTCTAGAATATTCACATATGACCAGAGTGTAAGAAGTATTCTACGTAGAATTGTTCAATGTGAATTTTTTCATGATAAATTTGACGCCATTCTTAAAGCATATACATAACTTCATACAAGGTAATGAGAATATACAGCCGTTGTCTCTTTCTACTTTATACAGACTTATGAAAGATATTGGATTTGTTTATAAGAAACGTGGCCGAAGAAGCATCATGGTGGAGCGAGAGGATATTATTCATTGGCGCCATAATTATTTGAGAACTATACGACGTTTGCGAAAAAACCATTGCAATATCATATATTTGGACGAATCGTGGGTTAATGTTGGCCAATCTATAAATTACGAATGGTGCGATACTACGATACAAAACAGTCGTAATGCTTTTCTTAAAGGTTTAAGTACTGGCTTAAAAGCACCTACTAAACGAGGTCCACGATATGTTTTATTGCATGCAGGTTTTTCAGGAGGTTTCCTTCCTGGCACACAGCGTGTTTTTCTGGCAAAGAAAAATGATGGCGACTATCACGATGAAATGGATGCCGCATATTGTGAGTCGTGGTTTAAGGAGACATTAATATCAAATTTACCAAATAATGGTCGCAGGAACGCCATTGTAATGGACAATGCATCGTACCACTCCCGTAAAGAGAGATTCCCTAACAATTCCTGGAATAAAGCTGCAATCAAGGAATGGCTAGTGGAAAAAGACATTTTTTTCGAGGAGTGTTATTTGAAATCCGAGCTATTAGAAGCAGCGCGTGCTTTTAAAGATCAATACGATAAGTATCATCTTGATGAGTATGCTTCACAACATAATGTTTATATTTTAAGGCTTCCTCCATATCAGTGCGAATTGAATCCTATAGAAATGGTTGGAAAAAAAAGTTTAAAACTTTTAAAAACGACAAGGTACGCCAGTTGATCGACGACGGTTTCGCACGCATCACAGAGCAAAATTGGCGCAATTAAGTCACTCATGTTGTTGAGAAAACGGAAACTGAGATGTGGACTGCGGACAGCCTGCAAGATGACGTAGACCAATTGATAATACACGCGAACACAGGGGAGAGTAGCGAAAGCGAATCCGAGATCTCGGATGTAGAGGACGACTTTAGTATAATTAATTGAATATCTGTGAGTAACCTCGATTATTTTACACTGTATAACCAATAAAATGCATTTACCAGTCCAATCAGAGTATGGGCTTTTCGGATATTGGGCTGGGTGCACGGAAATCGAGTTCCCGGAGGTTCCACCCTGTATATTTATAGCTATCAAGAAATGTAATTTAAAATATATTTGTTAGTTTAATAAAGTATAAATATAATATAATGTTAAATAACTTACACTATAAACCTTATACCTGCTCATCTGGTCAAGTGTGGGCAAGGAAAACCATTATCCCATATGAAATAACACAAGGTTTCGCTGAAAACTACCAGATTGCTATGCCAAGGAACTAGGTAAACTTATGTTGTGTGTAAAAAATGCAAAACTGCATTATGTTTTAACAAGGACAAAAACTGCACTTCAGATTTCCACAAAAAAAAATTCATAGTAGGTGTTAAAATTTTGCAGTGATTCAAGTGCGCAACTTGTTTTTTTAATAACATCGCCGGGATTAAAAAATGTGCAAAGCTTTTTCGATATTCCTGTTCCTCATAATTTTTCACATATTTACAAAAGAAAAAGTTTTTCTTGGATATTGGGCTGGGTGCACGGAAATCGAGTTACCGAAGGTTCCACCCGGTATATTTATAGCTATCAAGAAATGTAATTTAAAATAAATATGTTAGTTTAATAAAGTATACAGTTTTATAATAAAATTCTCGCTAAAAACTTAAGGTCTTTTTATTCAAATTCATGCCTCTTATTTGGCTACTTGAAGGCAATTATTTTAACAATATATTATTTTATAATAAATAACAGAGCCCGGCGTAGAGATCTGGGTACGGTTCTGTGACTACCACTTGGACCTGTTTGTATCGTCAAGCACAAGGCGTGAAATCCGGCAATTGTGCATTCCTATATTAGCCGTACTGCACTTTCTGTGTGACATTTTCTATAGACGCAGACTACAGTACGACTTTGCTCCAAAATGAATTGTTTTAAAGTTATAAGCAACGAATGTAGAAAAAAATCGATATTTTTAGTAATTTTTAAATACTGTAATTTTTTTTATTATTATCGAAGTTATCACCTAACTATTTCTGCAAAAATCTGAATGCCACCTCTCACATACAAATTAGGTCGATTTTTTACAGATCTGCCCTGATTTAATAGTAATTGTGTCACATTTACGCAGGTAATAATTTTATTGATCTGAAAAAACGTTTATTCGGAAACTTTTTTTTAAAACCTTATTAAGAATCCAACTTTCCAGTGACGTTACTTGATAAATGCAATGAGTAGAAATTTAGTTAATTAATAATTACTAATTACTACCTCCTTCCTTCTTATTTTGCCAATTAACATTTATTATTGTTTGGACTGTTTAAATATTAATTAGTAAAATTATTTTTATCTAACAATAATAAGCAAAAACACATGGCGACCCTGGCGAATTTATGGCAATGAATAATGGTAAAAAATGACATATAATAAT
Organism: Diabrotica undecimpunctata; assembly: GCF_040954645.1. NCBI lineage: Eukaryota > Metazoa > Arthropoda > Insecta > Coleoptera > Chrysomelidae > Diabrotica > Diabrotica undecimpunctata. The sequence continues at coordinate 35,319,130 of NC_092810.1, forward strand.
TGTAACAAAAAAATCATGAAAAATAGAAAAGAAAGAAACTTCTATATATTTCAAAATATATAGAAAATCTTAACA